>NW_010972992.1:6085857-6194708 GCF_000737465.1 Haliaeetus leucocephalus
AGGGGCCCCCCCCCCCCCCCCCCCCCCCCCATGTTCTCTATAAGCACTGACATCTCAGGTATTTTCTACTCCAAGTTCAAGGGGGAAACATTCCCTTGTCCATCTCACTTGTAGGATGCACTGGCAAACTGTATCCACACAGCAGCTTCTGTTTGCAGTAAAGGGAACACATGTTGTATTTGAGGGCAGAACTAGAGTGGTAAATTGAAATATATTGATCCCATGCTCACTCTAAAGTGATGGGATATATCATATTATAGTTCATATTCAAGGGACTAAGTTTCATGACTTTAGACAAATCTATGAACGGATTTTTGAGGAAGTGGCTTATGTGGAACAGCGTCCTTTGCTGTAAGTCTGTAGTGTAACAACTCTCGTTTTGGCAGTTCTTGGATCAATGTCCAAACCAAGGAGCTAAAAAAAGCCTTTTTGTTATTTGACAGTGAAAGGGATGGCAAGGATTTAAGTGTGGCAACAATAAAACTGATATCTGTTCTGAAACCCCGTAAAAATATCTTCTTCATAGACCCATAAAACTCTCCCAACAGACAGGTGACCAGAAGCCACCGTTATGAGCTCTTGGTGTGTTTCTGGCCTGTGATTCTTCATGGCTGAATGGACTTTTCTAGCAATGGTCTAGTTTCATTTTTTAGGAGTTTCAGGTCTGACAGTCCCGGCCTATTTACATGTGTTCATCACTTTCGGTCTCTAAGGAATCTACGAAAATTCAGCTGTTAGGCCTCCAGTATCGATGCCAAATAGGAAGGAGTCATTTGTCAAGGAATGAAAGACATGGTGTTTGCACTATTAAAAAACTGACATGTCAGTACCCATGGGGCACTAGCAGAGAATGTTGTTTTAATAGGTACTTAATTCTGGTCATTAAGTGAGACTTTGTATGATAAGGTTCTAGTACAATTGTGCAAACATATACTTTTAATGCACCTACCTTACTTGAAAAACATCTGTAAGATTTTTTTTTTTTGTCATTTGAAAAAGAAAATCCCCAGACTGCAAAGAGACATCACAGCCACGAAAGAAAGGGAGGGAAAAAAAAGCCATGAAACCCTCTTAAAATAGAAGTTGAAGCAACAGACTGAGAACTTCAAACTCTTGGCTACTTCTGCTTTATTGTTCTATCAATATGGCAGCACGAAAAAAGCTCACAAGTCTCACCCTAGCGAGACACTAGACTTCAGGCAAAAAGGGTAAAAGTAGCTGGAATCTTAGCTTATTCCTGTAAATTGTTCCTGTCAGTTGGCTGACATTTCCTAAGTCATGTGCAATTGAATATTTTTGCTCTAATTATAACTAAGCATCATGGGATTTTTTTGTAAAAACCGTGGTCATTCTAGGAAATTATTATTATCCATATTAAATGGGTGACAGATCTGGTTGCTATGCATCAAAACAGAGTTTAACACAGCCTGGGTTTTTATTGTTTAGAAAGCCTCCATTCTGCCTACTTTTATTTCAGCTACAGCTATCACATCTAACATGTAGGGTACTTTAGACAAAGAGCTATTGTCTAATTCTGCTTCTTGTTGACTTTCTTTACTCCATGCTATTGATGTAGGAAAGACGCTTTCTGTTGTAATGGTTAAGTGGAGCATGTCTGCTTGTTAGCTGCTTTAGTGGGACTGATGAGGTTCAGTGTCATCTTGGTTTTGTTTTTTTAACCATAAAATGCAAAAAGAAACCCACCTCCAGGGTTTTTTTTGCAGTGGTCTACTTAGCTATTTGCAGAACGTCAACCAGAAACGGAGTGGGGGACTCAAATGTGTATTTGTATTCAAATGGCATTGTAAGGGCATGGCATACATTATAAGACTATAAAAGAAGTTGTTTGGTGTAGCCTCATGGAAGAGCTCTTGTGCTATAACTTCTTTACATCAGAATTTGACTGGAATTTCTCTTAAGTGAATCTTGAGGAGGTGTTAAATCATATGTAGCATAGTGATCCATCTAAACTGTCAGGTAATGCACATAATGACATGAAAGATGTAGATATCTTAAATTGGGATGGGATTCTAGTTGCAACAATGACTTTATTTGTCATTTCACCACATTTTGTTCTAGTTATCTTTCAGTTTATTTTCACCATTTTTATATTGAATGCAGTCCTGCTGTTCAAACGGTTACTGTGCTGCCGAGCGTTCGGGAATGGCCCTCGCCTTACTGCAGTTTTGAAGTCGTCAGTGCAAGCAGTAAGGGCATTTTTGGTTTTTTTGCTTTTGCAAATCAAAACGCTAGCTCCCTTTATTCAGGAATTTAGCCTTTCTGACCCGGTGTTATCTGGAACCAAATGAAAATTTCTCTTCCCCTGCTTTTAGCTGTACCTTTTGCATCCTTCAATGTTTGCTGAGTTGGAGGTCATTTTATTGTCATACCCTATCGCTAATCAAAATGGTGTGGTTTTGGTTAAGAAACTTAGCAACTGTGTAGGTGAAGGAGGAAATGTGTGGAGGGAGAGAATGACACCATGCTGTAGCCACTAGGCTATGGAAGGTTTATCTATCATCAGCAGTGTCTGGCAAACAGAGATTTCCGACGGGTTTCAGAATGCACTGGACGGTATGTTTGTCAGGTTACAAGTCTTTTCTTTTCCAAGGTATTACATGTCAATGCTGAGTTTCTTTGTGGTGAGCAAATTGTAGTAATTTGTTTAGTTGCTCTGGAGTTGTTTAGAGGTCTAGGCCTATTTTCTAATGTATTTGAGTCAATGTTGTAAAAAAACACACATGCAAAAATCTCATGAACATTAAGAGATGATGTGAGGAGTAAGAGGCTCCAAACATTCTTAGCATTTAAATATTTATGGTTTCTTTGTAATAACTATGCCCTGCAAGATCTTTGGACTCCCCAAATATAAATCTGATTAAAAGATGACTGAAGGAATCGGCAAATATGAGTTGCCTAATAAAAACATAGATAAAGCTTAAATGGTTGGAGGTACTGGAAGAAAGGTAAGAGTTATATACCTAAAAGTCCGCAAACCTATGTTGCTTCCTGGATTTTGCATTTCCCCACAGTTCTAATTTGCAGTAGCAGATAGGGCATAAGGTTGGCTGTAACTGCCCATACCTCAAATAAATACCATCTTGTGACATTTTTCAGTTCATAAGTGTGTTTCATTAGGTGTAAATATAAATAAGACCAGTTATTGGTAAGTGACAGTTCTGAAGGGGTGTGTGTGTGGAGGCTGGGGATGGTGGGAAGAGGCAGGACTGTATGACCTGTACAAATATTTCTGGGATAACTTTTCAGAACATTGCTGCTTCCATCCCTCCCAAACAAAGAGCATTTGATAATTGCTGAAATCACAAAGGAGGGACAGCTACAGGTGGTATTCTTCCCCCCTACACCTTTTTTTCTTCTACTTCAAATAGTCAGGCTTTCTATAGCTTGTGGTGGTATAGCTGCTGTTTGTAGACCATGATCCTGAGATGCCATTACCATCTTACTGGGCAGCATTGGATGTTTTCTGTTTTTCTAATACTGCCTGGTAATGATGATTATGGTGTTTCGTGTACAACGTGGAAAAGTTCAACAGCGAATTTGGAAACAGAGGTTAGCGGCCAAAAGAGAAATCCATGCTTGACTGTCAAACGTCCCCAAGCATAAGTAAATTTACAATTAAATGCCTTGGGTTCTAGAATAAAGGGTAAAAGCAAACAAAATCTAGAATGATAAAATAATGTTAGAATGAGCCTGTAAATAGAAAACCGTGCAGAATGTGGAACAGAGCACATGTTTGATACTGCAACACTAGAATACACTCAAATTAAAATGTTAAGCTTTGTAAGCAGTAAGAAAGATGAATGCAGGTACTCTGCTCCAAACATGTTCTTTTTATTTACTTTTAAACAATGGTAGCTTTCCAGAGAATGAAAGTAACATTTTATTGAAATGTTAACATTTGAGTTTTCTTGTTCACAATTTTCTCTCAAAATCAAAATGTTCTTTCACCTAAATATAATTGTAGAACTAGACTGCTGAAATCAAAAGTGGAGTTTACTTTTTCAGCTTTGCTATTGTAACTTACTCTTTCCTTTTCACAGCACTTCCTTCTCTAGTACAATGTTCTAATAGCAAAGCCATTTATTTTAAAACCTTGACCTTTTATGTAATGTATACGTTTTAAATTTTATGTTTATACAGATATACTTTCACATCTATTTGTCTGTTCTTGGCAGGGGGGGCACAGGTTGGAGAGATAGACAGAATGAGACTTAAATCCCACTCCCTTTGATTGTTTTCATTACTTTAGTGGACTAATATTATAATAAATACATTTTAAAATATGATGGGCTTGATTCTTATTTGATGAGGCTCCTTTCCCTAAATCAATTATACTAGTTAAAATCACCTTGAAAGAACTAGCTCAGTCTAAAGGGACTAAATGGATTGAGAATGTTGTCTTAAATGGTTCATGGAGGCTTTTTGTTCTTTACTGAGAATTAGAACAATACAGGAAGTTTTACCTCCCAGGTATCAGATATTAAAGGTACTGTAAATAATGATTTATAAAGGCTATCACTGAGAAAGGGTATTATTGCTGTTAGATGTTTTTATCTGACACATGGCTTTATGGGCAGGTGTTTCACTGTACCTGGCAGGTGTTAAGCACCAAAATGCAACAATAGCAGCATCCTGCCCCTTCCCTTCCTCAATCCCACCCTCCCCCCGGGATCTCTTACTGATACACGGTGTGCTGTAGTTTTTAATTACTTGCATTGAGAAGGTTGGTTGTTTCCTTGAACCCTATTCTGAAACGTCAACTGAATGATTCACTGAAGTATAGCTTGGATGAAATGTACTCCTTTACAGTTTAGTTTGACAGAAACACTGTATACGTACCATGTGAAATACTGTGCTGGATCCACAAAGACTTATGAGTATCTTATGGCTATAATAAATATTACATGCAGTATAACATTACCTACCCAGTATAGCTCAGATCAGAGTTCTCTTAAGCTATCACACAGTAAGAGGGCATTACTACCCCGAGCTACAAGACTAACAATAAGGGGTGAAGGAAAGAAGACAAAACAAAGCACTCTGCCTTCTTCCTGGCTGATGCAGTGGGTCGGTGGCAGTCAGAAATCTGGAGTCCTCAGGGTGACAGTCCCACGTAGAATGGCACAGAGCTCTTACACAGGGAAATGCTCAAGGTTGAGAAGCGTGTGCTAGATTTTTACCTTCTCTGTTGCGTGGCATGCTACAGCAAGCTTCTCCTCCTTCTGAAAAAAAGAAAACAAAGACAGATAAGACCTTATCATCTTTACCATTAGTATTCACTATGCTTAATTACATTACTGTCTAACAACTATACACCTGTCACTTGTATTTAAGACTCAGATTTGTCTGCAGTCCTTAAATGAAAACCAATACAATAAAGTATTTGTTGTAAAAAAACCTAACTGTGTTAAATGCTAGGCCACCTTTGTCACTTTTTTGTGCCCTTCTTAGTACTGTTTTCTTTATATACCAGTTTTCAGTATGTCTTTTTAATTGATTGGAAAGACTTGAATCAGTATTTTTGTGAATCAAAATGGAGGAGGGAGTGAGGAAGCCAAAAAATAAACCACAAGAAATCTTACTGCTTTTACATCATGTTGAAATAGAACTTAACCTTATGCTTCTATTTTAGATCTTTGTTAAATCAACTTTTTATACTATCTTTGTCTCCTGAAATCCACCATGATTTTCAAACTATCCTTTAATATCAAATGTCTTCCTTCTGCATATCGCATATTTGCTAAATTATTTACACATTCAGTGATGTAAGGCAATCTTTCTCAAGCCATTTCTGTTAGTTTCTATGGAACACTGACATCCTGAAGAATGTGGAATCTAATAGATGCTTCATTTCTCCAACTGCTGGACAGACTATGGTCCTCTGTGGGCATCTTACTAGACAGTGCTGGATTTTTTGGATCTACTCTAACACTGTCTGGTAACGATGTTTAAAGGGTGAACCAAACAACAACATGCATCAGGAGGAGCTCTCACAGAAAGACATTGTACCACAATTTAGGCCAAAGTGGAACATTTGGACAAGAGGGTAAGAATGATGGCTGTCACATTAACAAGTATTTTTAGATATAGTAAATGGCTATAATCAGAAATACTTACAACAAAAAGTTGCTGGAAACCACTCCATTAGGTGCTACTGAACCTTGATGTTGCTGCGACGGTGAGGCAGGACACGTCAGCTGTAACATACAAAACACATCTCTTCTCAGAGGCACAGTAATGCTCTCTTCCTTCCAAACAGTAGTTAGAGCTCTGATGCATTTGCATGGCACAGCCCTTGTCCAGGAGGCTGAAAGATTTGCTTGTAGTGTTGCCATGCTTGGCTGTGAAAGGTGGTTAGGGGCAGGATACTGGTTGTAAAGGTCATTCTTCCCAATTACAGTTCAATTATACCTCCATGGTTGAACGGCCTATGAACTTTCAACCTTATAACCTACTCTGTTATAGGCAGTGCTTTCAGCTTATAGAACAGGTGGGTTAATCACTCTAATCATTCCATTAAGCAACAAAGGAATTTAACCCAGGCAAGGAACAACTACTGAATGCTTACGCTACTCCACATGAAGAGCTACTGCTCACAAGAATTCATTCCATGTAGCAACTCATGTAGAAGTACACTGCTGCATTGAGCATGAGAATGGATGAGGTTTTGATTAGAAGCTGGGACTCCTTAAGGAAGTAAGTACTTCTCTCAAATGACATAGAGGTCAGATTTAAACAAGTTTCCTGGGGCAAGTGACAGAGGAGCAAGTGCTTGAGGAGACCTCTTCTTACTGTAAGAGTATTATCTTAGTGACCTATCATGTCATATTTGAGCCAGATGATAGATAGTCCAGCTCCATCTGCTTTAGTAAAAAAAGCACAAGTTTCAGCACTGCTAGTGCTAATACTGCTTGCTGCGTTAAAAATCTGATTCTTTAGCAGATTCTGGGATCGCTCACATACCTAAAACAAAGCATATATTTGCGGGCCAAATTTGGGGACTAAATTAGGTGCAAGTCTTGCCCTCCTCTAGTGATATTTAACGCCTCCTGCATTATGAACTGCATGTACATATTCAGGGCCAGTCTTTACTCACCCTGCAGGTCCTTCCTATAGTCCTTGACAGATTAATCCAAGTCAGTATTTTGCAGACAACCTGGTCTACCTGTAGAGGATAAGAATTCATGTCAGAACTCATCAGCAGTCCACTATATAAGCTGACATTCATCCTTACACAAGGAGTGTTCATACTGCCTGCACTTCTGAAAGACCATAAAATTTTAGCACTCCTGGGGATCTAACCTGAGGTGGGACAGTGCACAGACCTTGTACTGATTCTTCAGTATTGTACCCCATTGGTTTTCAGCTCCTTTCTGTCAGAAACATAAGGCAGTGTTACACGCACACCCTGACTACACACTCCTCACCCCAGATCTTTAAATGGATTCCAAGTATTGATCTGTGTTTGAATCGCAGCACCAAAACATTTTCCTCATCCTCAGCTTAGTGTTAATCCCTCACTCCAAAATAGAATTGGTATAGCAACACAGTGGTACACAAGCAAATACTGCATTCTCTGCCTTTGTCACTGGAAAACTCTAAACGTTTTTTCAACACTTTACAGTAAGCTGGGTGTATGATTCCTTACCAAAACTACTAGGTAATACAGGAACAGTAGGAAAAATGAACCAATTGGTATATAACTTAACTTAAACTTGTTTCCATTACAACGTGAACAGCTTGAAAGGAGCTGACTCTGCCTGCTTTAACTCCACTGGTTGACTCACTGGAACAAGCTCAGTTTTGTGTTTGCCCTTGCAGGTTGTAATTCTCAGGAAAACAAGAGAGAGAAGGAAGAAGCAGAGAAGCATTATTTGGTGATTAGCCTCAGTGTTAATAAGTAACTGGTTCACAAGGGATTGAGGAAATGGTGTGAAATTTGAGTGACTCTGCAAATTGGCTTTTAACAAGCATTTAAATCAGATGAATTGGAGCGCACACCTACCTCCCATCCATGTCTTCTTAAAACAAAGTGTGGGTCCTAACCTTGGATGGAGTTGAGTAAATAAAAAAAATTTAAAAAAAAACAAAACAAAAAACTAATTGAGCATCCATGCCAGGCACAGGAATGTCACCTTAAAAAAAATGAAATGGAGACCAGGGAAATCCCCCCTACCCTCCCCCATGATGATGTATGCTTAGGAAAGTGTCCGTTCAGTCTTGTCTCAGAGGGACTTAGTCATGAGAGCCAGGGGCAACCCAGAAAAATCCCCTCTGCCTCAATATCTTTCTCTCCCTCCCCTTCTCCTACTGATTTTCATCTCGCTTAAATCAGTTTCACAGGAGAGCAATTCTACAGGCAGTACTAATTCTTAGGCTGGTTTAAGAGCTGTTTGAGGCCTGGTCTGCATCAGATTTAATTCTAAAAAAGTTAACTCACCGAGGGGAGCTTTAATATTGATGAGGGCACAGTCTTTAGAGTGCAGCTGAAACATGTGCATCCACAGTCTTGCTGTGCTACTGTTGACAGAGCTGCACCAGACACAGGCATGGTGAGCAATTTCACAGTAAGATGGATGCAGTGGACAGAGCTGTTGGTAAGTTAAGTTCTTTACAATTTTTTTTTAACTCATGTACCAGTGAACTGGAAACGGTTGTTTTCATAATTATACTGCCTCATAATCAGCAAGTATTTCAAGTTAAATATTGACTGGTTATTGCTTTGTCTAAGGGAGAAGCCCTCAGCCTTTCCCTGCCCTATCTTTTTAGTCCTGGTCCTGGAAAAATTCCTTTAATGTTGGTGGTTTCCTTTAGTCTGAGTGCCTGCTGATTGCTGTCTTACCAGGCAAAGTTAGATCTAGCTATTTTTGTCTAATACTGTCTGGTAATGCCGTCAATTGCATTGGCAAAAATCTTCGTCTTGACAGAAATATGGAGAAAAAAACCTTGCCTTTATCAGAAGAATCAATGAAGTCTGGTGTCTGGGCCTTCTCACTGGAGTTTGGGCTTACGTTAAAAGCTTATTCAAGTGCGCTGGTTCTATGTCTGTCTTGTTAACACCCAAACATGTACTGTAACACCTGCAGAAGTATAAAGAGAGATGAGAAAAGTCAAGAGTATAAGCTTGCATGTCCATAATATATAGGTAGGTTGAGATACGTTTTCTGAACTTGCTTCCCTAAGAAACTAGGCTCCTGTACTCACTAGCTATCTGTATGTTAGTAACTTTGGACCTATTGTCAGACTTTCCTGAAATTTGATGGGTGCAGACATAACAACCCAGTAGCTTTGAGAAAGACATCATAAAACTAAGCTAAGCTGAGACCATCGTTGCTCTCAGTGACAGTAAGACTGCAGAGTAAGTGCAGCTGAAAACTCCCAGTGCCATAGCATAGGAAGTTGGTATTTTAAGATTCAGAAACTCTTTATCATGAAGAGTTACTCCTATACTCAATACAGAAAGCACTGAAGCTTTTTTGCTGGTGTTTAAGATGAAGAGAAGTTCTCTGGGTAAGCTTGGGCCATTTAGTCTGAGGTTTCTGTCAGTTTAAGTAGCTGCTTCTGTTTGAAATTATTTCTTAAATGAGCAAAATTCAGCAACAGATCAGTGCACCCTGTTACTACATTGCAACTTTGAATAAGGTCTGCTTTATTTTTACACTGACAGAAAAGTACTTTTAAAGGTATCTTATAAAATAAAGGGTTTGCAAAGCCCTCAGTTCAGCAGATCTTCTATTTGAGATGTAGTTAGTCAAATTATAGAATAAGAAAGGTGGCCTCCCTGACAAGTGCTCTGATTCCGCCCCAACATGTGGCTACTAGACTTTATCTTTCCTATACTGAGAAGCAGCAATAGCCTATGCCAGGTGTTGGATTTCTTAATACAGCACCCCAAGTTGTGCAATAAAACAGTAGTGAGAGGGAGTAGCATTATAGAATGTATTCCTGACCTCAGCTGATGACCATCCTGTGCCCCGAGGCATGAGAACGAAGATAGCATAGTTCTCTATATCAAGTCTCACTAAATTGACAAGAACTTCCCAGTTAGGAAATCTCATTGCCCAAAACTGCTCAGATGGTGAAGATGGTATCTATGTCCTGGTTAAAATGACTCATTCTAGCAAGTCTCATTTTGCAGGGTACAAATGGTATTCCTTTTCATAGTACAATTATTTTATGGAAACTTGCTACTTGCTTTGGTATATTGCAGTGTCTCATCAAGATATTAGTCCACTACATCTTATACTTTTACCTGTGCTATCCCTGAACTTCTCTGCTGGATTCCTTGTTTTCCTTTCTGCTATAAGCCTCTCTCTGTCCAACACTTACCCTTTGGATTTCACAGAAGCTACAGTCTCTTACTGGAAGTTCACTGTTTCTCTTTCTGTCTTCATGAGACGCTCAACATGATGTTCAAGGGTTTTTTTGGAGTTATTGTGTTTCCTGAAATGAAACAAATATGACCTTTCAGCAATACTACCCTTTACTAATTATCTTTAAAAGAAGTGAAAGCAAGCATTACATGCCTTTTATTAGAAAGTGTTCTTGGGTAAATTGGTAATAAAAAAAATCCCATGAGATGTCCTATGCGGTCAGTTTTAAAGGGCAGGTATGCATAAAACATTCTCAGAGAAGGCAAAGAGATGAAGATATGACTCCAGTCCCTAATGCTGTGTTCACATATTCTGCTACCGGTAGCTTACTGTAATTATTCTGATGAATATTCTACTGTCGCTGTTTTTATCACTAGAATCCATGAGTGGATAAACACGTACAAAAAGATTGTTTTCTTTGTAGAAGTAGGAAGAACAATTTCACTAGCTGCTGTTGTATAGATACATTTTTATATCCTACATGCTATTTAATGTGCTGTTTCACTGCCTTAGAGCTTATGTTATTAATTTTAGGCATTTTAGTTGTATATTTAATAAAAGACTTGAATCTCAACCCAGCTCTGACTTGAATTTATTTTGAAGCAATACAGATTTCTATGTGTTTAAACCAAGTAAACAGTATTCCCTGATGCTTGAATTCAGTCTAATAATTCCTGTCCAAGAGCGATAACTGCTTCTCAGTACAGCTCTGTATGAAGATACAGCCAGCTCCTCAGAGTATTCTCTACGAGTTTGGATATGATGTGGCACTGATACAGCCGTATGTCTAGTGCACTCCAGAGCTCTGCTACTCATGCATTTCCTTCAGATGGACCGTGTTGGGCTGACACAATTTACAAACAGCTATTCAAAGGGGTTGCACCTCTGTGAAGCTGAAGCTGCGTTCTAGACAATGCTAAAGAAACATTGCCTTATCCTTGCCCCGCTCATAAAATTCTAGCCAGCCACATGAGACTGAAACCAACTCAGTAACATTTCAGCAAGCTATACTTTGAAATATCCTTGATTTCTAAACAACGGACCTGCCATTGTGTGTGTTGGGGCCGGAGGGGGGAGGAGTTTCTCAATATGCTCCCGCCTAAAAAAACCCCTTTATCCAGAAAAAATGATCCTTACACAAGCCAGGAGCTAGTGTCTCTCACAGAATACAAGCATTAAACTCTGCCTTACAACTCCTCAACATATACATATATTTCATGTTACTTGTCCTCCTGATCTGTAGTTTGGAACAAGCCAAGGCGACTTTTGACTTGAATACCCTCTTAATGATCCTTGAACTAGCAAGGCAAATACCACCTTCACAAAGGCAGAGAGATCCTAACACAAATCCCCCTCTGAAGAAAGCAGTGGGAAGGAAATAAAACTTCTATTTCAGCAAAACCACTACTTCTCTTTCTTTGATTGACAAGGGAACACCCTGGGTAGGTTATCTGAATTGAGCAGCAGGGAGTAGAAAGATGTATTGCTGTCAGAATAGCCTGGGCTCAGACAAGGTGAAAACTGAAGCAATCTGTTTCTGCCTAGTGTAATTATGTCTCACTGTGTAGATTGAGGACTTATGATAAGAGCCAGGCAAGTAGGAACCTTCCCGCTACCTGTAATACCTTCAGCAATACTCAAAAGGCTACAGAAACTCCAAATAGAGTACCTAGTACCATCGCTGGTTTCTAGGTACAGGCACAACTTCTTAATCCCTGCTTTCAGTCTTGGTACCTAATAGATTTTTATTTTTGGAGGGGGTAACAAAACTTTGTAAGCAAATTATTATACTGGGGTCAAAAGAAATCGGGCAGACTTTCAATTTGGTCTGCTTCCCTTTTATTAATCTTAGACTTAAAATGTTTTGGTACTGAAAATTCTGAAAAGCAGTGACAAATATTGGGTTTAAAGTTGTGAAAAGCAAATTTTTTCAGCCTTATTTGTTCCTCCAAGCCCCTAAAGCCCTTATTTCAACATGCTTAACATTCTAAGGTGATCACCGGTTCTCCTAATGTTAAATATCCTTTTACCAGCCTACAGCTTGTGCTATGGCATACAAAAAAAAGTTCTGAGGACTCTGTTGCATTACACTTTACAAACCAGTCGGTAAAATATGCAAGTACATTCTACATCATCAGACAGCAGTCCATTACGCCTTTGCATGATCAAGCACAGCATCAGAGCGGGGATAGCATTTTACCAAACACAGCCCTCAAATACCTCCTGTTTGCTTGCCTCCCATAAGTACGTAAGTATTATTGGTGCTTCCTACTGCTGCTTATGAGCACTAGGAAGGGTTTCAGAATTGGCTTTGTTTGCTATCATAATGCTATACAGCAATGTCACCAGTCTGTTAATGCCGTCGGCACCGCCCTTAGCCTACTCGTCCGCGCAGAACTTGGCCAACCAGGCACCCTCCTAGGCGACGACCAAATTTACAATGTAGTCATCACTGCCCATGCCTTTGTAATAATCTTCTTCATGGTTATACCAATTATAATCAGTGGCTTCAGAAACTGACTTGTCCCACTTATAATTGGTGCCCCCGACATAGCTTTCCCACACATAAATAACATACAGAAGCTTCTGACTACTCCCCCCATCCTTCCTCCTCCTCCTCAACAGTAGAAGCAGGGGCCGGCACAGGATGAACTGTCTACCCCCCACTAGCTGGCAACATAGCCCACGCCGGAGCCTCAGTAGACCTAGCCATCTTTTCTCTACACTTAGCAGGTGTGTCATCCATCCTAGGGGCAATCAACTTCATCGCAACCGCCATCAACATACAACCTCCAGCCCTCTCACAATATCAAACCCCCCTCTTCATATGATCCGTCCTCATTACTGCTGTCCTACTACTACTCTCACTCCCAGTCCTAGCCGCTGGTATCACTATACTACTCACAGACCAAAACCTCAACACTGCATTCTTTGATCCTGCTGGAGGAGGCGACCCAATCCTACACCAACACCTCTTCTGATTCTTCGGACATCCAGAAGTTTACATCCTAATTCTACCCGGCTTCGGAATTATCTCCCATGTAGTAACATACTATGCAGGCAAAAAAGAACCATTCGGCTACATAGGAATAGTATGAGCCATACTATCAATCGGATTCCTAGGTTTCATTGTATGAGCCCACCACATATTTACAGTAGGGATAGACATAGACACTCGAGCATACTTCACATCCGCCACTATAATCATTGCCATCCCAACTGGTATTAAAGTCTTCAGCTGACTAGCAACACTGCATGGAGGAACAGAGACCCCCCAATACTATGAGCCCTTCATCTCACAAGAGCACCCCCCCCTTTGCAACTATTAGCCGAAGACAGCATTGCAATCAAATTGCTATGTATTACCTACATGTTCAAATCGGGGAAAACTCAGGCAGACACAGAAAATAACTTGTCCAGACATTTGCAGAAGAAAATAACCAAGAGACTTTGTTGTAGACTCCAAGTATTCAGAGTTCTTATTTGGCTTTAACTTACTAACATTAAAGTTTAACGTATTGGCATAGCAATCTATGGGTTTAAAAAAAAAGTTCAGCACCTCCTTTCCTCTCCTACAATTAACAATTTTAAAAACAAGTGAAAATAAACCAGGGTTTTCTAACAGGGAGCTGAGCAAAGACAAAGAAAAAGCATTTAGTTTTTCTAGTATTTTGTATGAATCAAAACATTCAGGGGGAAAACCAGCTTGAACCCTTCTAAATACTTCATTAGTCATCATGAAGCAGTAAAAACTCCCGTGCGTTAAAAACACTTCATATCACTTTTAAGTATGACAACAGCACAATTGATAGAAAGGCTTGTTCTCAGTGTGGTATGGATGCTCTTTGGAATATCAGCCCTAAACGTAGCGTAGAAAGCTATTTAGATACTTGGGTGGTAGGGAAGAAAAATATTAATACCTAACCCCCTTAAGAAACTTCTGCTTGGGAGGAGCTCTTTTCATATTCTTTTGTCAGTTTATTTTAGGCAAGGAAAGGTGGAGTCAGCTCCCAAGGCAGTAAATTTAACAAGCACCTCCTGGCACAACTGTTACAATCTAA
This sequence comes from Haliaeetus leucocephalus, assembly GCF_000737465.1. Taxonomy (NCBI): domain Eukaryota; kingdom Metazoa; phylum Chordata; class Aves; order Accipitriformes; family Accipitridae; genus Haliaeetus; species Haliaeetus leucocephalus. The sequence continues at coordinate 6,100,313 of NW_010972992.1, forward strand.
ACTGATTCAAGAACAAAGTTCAAGACATTTAGACTTCAGAAACTATGAACACATAATTTGATCGTTTCACTCAACAAAAGTGGATTTAAGTATTAAAGAAGCTGCTTAATGAATAACATACACTTCTATCAAACTAGCTACCTACCTTTTTCAAGGCAACAGCCCTTTTTTTTTTTTTTTCCTCCACGTATCGTGAGCTTGCTTTAAAAGTACATGGGATCTAAACTACTTCCATATTCAGGTTAGAGTATTAGTGACACTGCCCTGGGGACTGCACAGAGCAAGCAGACTGCTCGGGAGGGAGCCCTGGGGAGTCCCCAAGGACTGCCGGAGCACCGCTGACTCCCTGGGGCAGGCAGTGCCCATAACCTCACTGTTCCCTTCTGAAACTGCCTGTTCACTTTTAAACAGTGTAGAATCATAGAATCGTTTAGGTTGGAAAAGACCTTTAAGATCATCGAGTCCAACCGTCAACCCAACAGCACCACACCCACTAAACTAAACCAAACCATGTCCTGAAGTGCCTTGTCTACGTGGTTTTTTAACACCTCCAGGGATGGTGACTCCACCACTTCCCTGGGCAGCCTGGTCCAATGCCTGACAACCCTTTCAGTAAAGAAATTCTTCCTAATATCCAGTCTAAACCTCCCCTGGTGCAACCTGAGGCCATTTCCTCTCCTCGTATCACTAGTTACTTGATAGAAGAGACCAGCACCCACCTCGCTACAACCTCCTTTCAGGTAGCTGTAGGGAGCAATAAGGTCTCCCCTCAGCCTCCTTTTCTCCAGAAGAACCAAGAGGATCTGATATTTGATAAAGATTCCATTTTAATTTTGGTGTCCAAACACAAATCACTTAATAGACTATATTAAACCGTTACCTCAGTCCCTCCGATTGGGAGCCAAAGCCAGGGAGAGGCTAAGCAAACTCTTAGGAGAAACAACCTGATTTGGATTGCTAATTTTATTTGCATACCAAACACCACTTTAAACAAACCCATTTGGATTTCTGTGTGCAAGCCTAACTTATTGTTCACTATCTGCTATTTGATGACTGTGAGCCTATCCTTTCAATAAACACATGCAGATCGAGAGAAAAAGCTTTGAGTACCACTTAACAAAGGGAAACCTGAAAACAAACTAGGATGAGTTAATAACATGCAACTCTTCCAGGCTGCTTACTTGTCTTTACTTAGCCTTTATCCTCCTTTGAACAGGTCCTAAAATCAGGGCCATTTTAGAACTGTTTGGGAATAAAGGAACCGCCTACAAATATACTTTAAAAACATAGCAAGCAGAAGACTGGGAAGAGTCTGAGCTAACTGTGGTTGTATGGTGAACAAAGTGAATTAGACACGGCCTGCATTTAACTCTTTTTTTGTTAGAAGTTTTAGGCATGACTATGGCAGGACTGAGAGGCCTCCCATTCCCCGCTATATCCCGTTTTCCTGCCCTTTGTCTGGATAAGGGGTATTGGGGAGCAGGGTGCATTTTGTTTTGGTTTTTTTGATACTACCCTGGCAGCTAAATAAATGGTAAGAGGTTTACTCCCCCCTCCTCTTCCCAGCCTCGTGTTCCCCCAGTCACTGCACTTTGCTATCTCCTTATTCCTATCAATGCCAGCGTTTGCGAGTCCATGCTCTAGAACAGAGCAGGAAAATAAAGCAGACTGGGAAAAACGCCTGCTGCTCCCCAACACACACCTTTCCTCTGGGCAGGAGAAGGAACCATTACACTGCACTGGAGGAAGAGGCTGGGCACAGAGATGGAGCGAGCCAGGAACCAGCACTACGCACTGAGCAGGGCAGCAAAGCCCCCCAACAAACCTCCCTTGCTGTGTTTGCACAACAAACCGATGCCTCAGCTCCAAGACACTACAGCAACGGATCAGACCGGTTAAAGAAAGACGCATTTCTTACCTGGAAGCTCCTCAGCTCTGCGCTGGAGTAACCGCTGGTCAGCTTCTGACCTCATGCCTGGCCAGGTGACTCCCACTATAAATCACCAAATTAGCAGTAAGTCCTTTCAGCTGTGCTCGGGCAGGACCCCTGGCACCCACACCCACAGCCTGGGCTCCTCACAAACGCCTCTCTCCTGGTCTTCAGCTCGTACCCAACTTCTTCCATGTTTCCTGAGTCTCTGTAAATTCATCCATGCCCTGGACTCCTAATGCTTACTATGATTTCTGTCCTAGAGCTGGCCCTAACTGCTGGTATTGTCTGTAATGTAAAGGTTTTACATTTGCTTATGGTTACAAGAATTAAAGCAGCTTTGCTTAAGGTCTCAAAATTCCAGCAGCCAGGAATCTGGTTTTTGAACACTTTGGAACCTTTTTATGGTTTCAATCAGAACTAAATCCTGGGTGAAAGTTCCCCATCTGCAAGGGCTCAGCATATACGTACTGTATGTGGTATATTTAGGGAGTTTCAGAGAAATGTGGGTGTGAGCCTGCCGTGTCCCTCATTCCTGTGTTTTCTGAGAATATCCCAATTTTTTTCCTGTTTATACCTCCAGTGGCTCTCTCTGATACACTGTTAGCAAATTCAACTACTCCTATTCACAGGCACTATGGTCAAACCACTGCTGATCCCAGAAAAATTTACTTGTTTGCCAGTAAATGCTATAGGTTCAACCTGAGAAGTCAACTGTGATTCTCACTGTATGAATGTGAATAGTTTTACACATTTCTGTTTATACTGCAAGGTGTACTTCCCTGCAGAAATACTGCATAAGCAGTCGTGAGATCCTATTTTTGCGGAAATGAAAGGCAGAGTTAATGATTCCTTCAGTACTGTACGAGTTGATCTTGGTGAGGCCATTCAAGGCCAGAGCTGTAACTGTCAGACGTTTAGTGATACCTAACCAGCCCTTCAGGGTATTTTCATAAACTCGATAAATCAAAGACAACTTCATCTGTCATCGAGCTACGTGGTTTTTCATAGCAGACTGTACCTTTCTAGTAAGGGACAAGTATCTGGTGCAGGTAGCTGATGGAAACTAAAGCTAGCTCTGTCTGTCAAAAGCTACCAGAGTACTGAATGTTTTTTAAAAACAGAATTTACAGGCTGCATCTGCAGGTAGCTCAAAAATGTACAGCCATTTCTTAAGTGAGCAGTCCACATCTATTCCAGGTTGATGTTGCCAAAATCACAATGACCTTTTATTGGTATGAAGTGAGGGTCTCTTCAGCCTAACCTACAGTGTCCATTTATGTTACAAGGAGTTGAACTGGTAGATGCTAATTCAGCACCCCAAAGGGAAGCCAAGTTCTGGAACACTACGAGGCAATCTTTCCTCATCTGAAGCTGTAAGGGGCCAGTGTAAACAGTTCACAAATGACTGGTTATGCCAAATAAATGGCTAAGTTCGCTGGGTTACTCTCCATAGTGAAAAAATAAAAATAGCTAGCAGCACGGCTCTGTGGGATGGTCTTTGCGGTTTATGCAAAACATGATTGACAACACGCATGAAAATTTGGCCCCATCTGATACTGTGAAGCAACTGCTTTTTTGAACTGCAACACGCTTTGCCAGTAACTCACAGCAACAGATGGGGCCCTGTCAGGGTCTGAACAACTCACAAGGTACAGAGAGAAGGAACTGGAATGACACATATCCTACAACAATCTGATTGCCATAAAACTACTGAGACGATTGCCATAGTTTGGCCTTAGACTTATGGAATATCAGGTTTCAACAGAAATTCATTTCTGAGAGCATCTGGGCATCCCTCTCACCTTCTGCAGGAGGGTGGACTATGGGTGGAGCATCCTGACTTCATGGTTCACTGGCATCACTTCAGAGTCCTGGAGGCATCCAAGAGACAGGTCCAGGCTTGCGCAGCTGTGGATTCTGAAAGGAACCAAAGGCATTTTTGAAAGAGGACACATGCTTAGTTATAGCCGACTGGTACAGCAATGAGAAATTTGTTTAGTCTCGGGAAAAGGCCTGCCAAGCAATGGTTTGTACTTAGAAAGCCTTTGAGAGTCTCCCAAAGTGGCATATGAAATAAAACGCCTGAAGAAAATACCACAGTAAATAAAAGAACACTGAAACTCTTCTAGGGAGGCAAAGGTATATAGCTCAGCATAAACAGGGATGGCTTTGGGTCTGTAATAGCTCTCATCCCTTACGGACTGGCTTTCTGATGGTAGTGCTGACAGCACTGGTGTTAGGGAAGTTCAGTAAGGTCACTGTGGTTATTCCAGCTTCGCAGAGATGCAGCAGGGTGCAGACAGGACTGGGGAATTTACAGCTGGGATTTCTGAAAGAGACAAGGCAGCCAAGTGCCCAAATCAAACTGGAATTCAATGAGCTTTGGGTGCTCAACACCCCACGACGTTTAAAAATGCCACAAATTACTTGAGAACCTGCATCACTCTGTTAGTGAATCAGTCCAGGTGACTATTTTATAATGGCTTCATTCCATAATGAAATGGAATTTCACCCTCGCCCTTCCTCTGGAGTTTGACTGTATATATCAAGTGACCAGAGCAAGCAAAGGCAAACGGGGGGGACACTTTGAATAGTACGGTCACTCTTTGCAGCAAGAGCAACACCTTGGCAGTAGTTTACCTTTAAAAACCAAAACACTCTTTTTCGTTCACTACTGCTACCCCTGCTTGTGTCCATCTTGAATTTCCTCTGTAAGTGGGCTATCCTGGTAAGAAATTGAAGGCCAATCAGTCAGCTCTCCAGGTTAGAAACCAGAGCCAATGAAATTGCAAGTGATTTGTTCTCCTGTGAGTAAAATCAGAACTTGTCCCTTGTGCCTTACACTGCTTTGGGGTGGGTTTTTTTTATATTAAAGTTCTTTTTCAGTGTTGGATCCAGCTTTAAAAGGCATAACCTTATATATATCTCTCTGTATCTGTGGCAGTGAGTTCCTGAAGTTATTAATTTAGATATTTCACTGGGTGCAAAGATGAGCCACACAATCCTGTGATCTTCCAGATACCTCAGAAAATGCATGTATGTAGCTGAGGGGGATACATTCTTGCCTTCATGCCACCAAAACAGACAGGTTGCTTTGCAGGAGAGCACAGCCTTAGCATCATTCTCCAGGTGTACCTGTGACGGCAAGCAGGTAAGATTTCTATTATTAAGCTTATTTAAAAATATTTGTAGCTCATGAGCATTGGCCTAAACCTCTGTCAGTGCCAAACTTGTGGCAGTAGTTCACTACTGCTGCCCTATGAGTTCGGGTACCTGTAGCAGTTAATTTCATCCTCTATGATTCCACTACAGCTTCTTATTTTTTTTTTAACTGCTTCCTCCAGCTCTTCGCCAGCCAGCATCTGTGACTCACTGCCTTGTGCTGTTTTCTGGTTTTCCTTCTGGCACAACCTAACATGGGCAAAGGAAACAGGTGGCAGGTGAAAAGCTGATCTTTATTTCTTGGACTTCATTATGTGGCATAAGTTGTGCTTACAAAAGCTCATAACCCTGTTTCATAGCAATGTCAGTAAGACGCTGGCTTTCAGAGGCTGATTTTGTCTTTCTGGGAGGGTGTAACTGGACCTGAATGATGGGAAAGCTGCAGACTAGGGCAGTGGATGGAAGCTGGCACAGGTTAGAATTGCCTTCTGTTGTAAACACTGAGATGCTGTGTTAGTTCGCTGGAACAACAGACTCAGCCATGGTGCAGAGCAGAAAGCAGATGTGTTAGCAGAGGTCTGTGGGCAGGAAAGCAAAGAATTGTTCCTCCTGCCTGCAGCATTCCTGCCTTTGTTAGCGTTAAACAAACATTAACAGGTCTAACACACAGCCCAGAGTCACTTCTTTCCCATAGCCACCAAACCCAGAGGTTCTGCATCATTAACAGCTGCAGAGCAAACATTCTGCACTCACCAAAGCACACTCCTCTTTTACTGTAAAATGGTCCTTTGCTTTGTTCTTCACAAAGCCATCACCTGTTGCATGGAGACAACTCAGACAGAAGAAGTGGATTTCAGTGCTCTCGAGAAAGCTCAGCATTTCATGTGCCACTTGCAGCAACGCACCTGCAGCAGCAAACATGGCCAACTGCGGATTAAATCACCTGAAAAAAAGCACAGAGGGCTCCTCATGGTCTACGCAGAAACAAAGAACCTGGCAAGTCTTCTGTCAAGTCTGGGGACCGAGTTGGTCACAGGCTTTACCTCGGATGCTGTGTCAAGAACAGGTCACTTCCTTACCTAAATGGGAAAAGCCAGGGGAACAGGAGGGAAGGGAAGGAGTTCAAACAAGGAGAGAGCATTTTTTAAAACAGCACAGAAAAACAAAGGCAAAAGCAGGCAGGGAGTATGGCACTTTTCCAACAACTTTTCCCACATATTCTCTTTTTCTCTTGAGACAGGCTGCAGAATGGTCCAGCTCCACCACAAAAAAGTGGAGCATGGCATGGCACGCAGGTCAGCTCTGCCCCAGCTTCACCAGCCCTTTGGGTTCACCTCTGCCTCCTCAGCGGTAACATTTCCACAGTGCCTCCACTGCAGTGAAGCCGTGCCTCTTCCAACGTAGCGTCCTGCAGCCTTCAGTACTCTGTCCACTGAAGCTCTTGTCGGGGCTGAGGTACAAGGGTGGACTGGCCTCAGGTCTGATCTTTATGGGGAGGTCCTGTGTTCCTGCCGGTGGAAGATAGATGATTAATGAGATGTCAGGAGGTAAAGGGCTGAAACATGTTGAGGTAGAGCCCTCGGTCTATTTTTGGAAGAGGGGAGCAGTTTGGTCAATTGCTGGTGGGATTAAGGGAGGACTGGTCATAAAGTCCATTCTTATGGCAAGGAGGAGGGGTGGAAGCTTGCTGGAAGCCACGATTTGGACAGAGGACTACCTTACTACCTGCGTTCAGCCGTGACTCCTGGCCTGAAGCACTCGGTGACATACAGCAGCGGCTAGGAGGATACACACACAGCGATACGAGCATCTGTGGACCTACCAGGAGACGCTCAGGTAGGGCAGCTGACTCTCACATAAACAGCGCTACTTGGTTTGGAACTGAGCAGTGGGAAACCTGAGCAGTGGGAAGGACTATGTACAATGGCTGTTTGCTTTACTTTTTTCTCACCTTTCTTTTTCCCACTGCCACACCTTAGATGGCGGGTTGAATTTTGCTTAAGCTGGGATGGCTGGCTGCATGTAATGTTACTCCAGTGATCTGCTGCTGCTTAAGTTGCAGCTCCAAATCAGAACAAGGCAGAAGAACAAAACATCAGAAAGGGTTCAGTACAAAAAGAAAGCAGCAAAAAACAAAGCAACAGAGCCAGGTGAAGAGGGAGAGAAAGGCAATGCATTTTCTAGGAAATATTCCCAGTTTCCTCAAAATACGGATACAAAGCCAGGTGAAACCCTTGGAAGTTTTCCACAGACTTCACCAGACTTCAGGCCAAATTCCTTTTTCAGTTCCTCTCACAACTCTTGCTCTCATGAAGTGATGTGCTCCTGTCTTTCCGTTGATTTCAAGCAGGATTGTGGGTGCTCAGCAACATTGAAAATTGGTTCTGTTACGAGAAACTGGTTTGGTGAAATCACTGTGCAGAGAATTCACCTGTTGATGCAGGTATGTAGGTGTAAATTGAGATTTAGCTGACCATCTCAGCTGCTCTGTTTTCCCATTGTGTTGCAAGAAACACTCGTGGGAAGGGGATGGGTCAGGCTCCTTGCATACACAGGGTTTCTGTGACAGGTTACATGAAATGGGTGCTCAGCCTTCCACAGTTGTAGGGTGGGTTCGAGTGGCCTCAGTACAAAACTATGACAGCAGCCAGCCAAAAAAATTGGATTTCATGTTTGAATCTAGAGGGTTTGTCTTCTAATGACACAGCTTTGTTTCACAATTTGGGCTTAATCATTAATTTCCATGTGTCTGTGGCCTGCATGCCTGCTGTGCAGTGAGAGACAGGGCTAAACTGATAAGCTTCTCTGGGAAAGCCGATACATACTGCACTACTTCCTATGACTTTCCCTCTGGTACTGAAATAAAACCTACACAGACCATGACCGCAGCTTGATTCTGGGTGGGGACCACACAACTCACTACTTGGAGGCCCAAGTATGCATTGTTTAATAAACATATCAAAGCAATTTATAATTCTCCCTTATTGTTAAAGTCCACAACATGTAAATATTGGGGGTTTTCCATTGTACAGGTGAGAAAACTAAAGTCTAGAAGAGTATATGAGTTTCCTTGTCTCTTACAGTGGCTTTCTTGCAGAACCAAGGGGAAATCATGCTTTCTGACCCCTACAGCCCTGCTGCACACTCAAGAAAATACACAAAAATACAAGAAAATAGTCCTTCCTAGCTCCCTCCACAAGGTGGGTTTCGCCCTCCCAGATGGTTGGTGCTGTAATGCCTTGTAAAAGCACGCTGTAAAAAAACACTGCTACCATTGGAAAACAGCAATGCCAAGCTAGGAAAAAAAAATGCATTGGAACTGATATTGTCTCAGCTCCAGAGGTACTTTGGGAATTATTCTATTTGTGTGTGCGGGGGGGGGGGGGGAGACAGCCTCCAAACATGATTAAAACATTGTTTTCTGAGAGACGTGCTGTTCTGACCCTCCAGTTAGCTATGAAAAAGGGCTCTGGGAGCATACACACTACCAGCACATGAGTCACTCTTAAAAAATCCTTGAATGAAAGAGATTGTCTAGATAGTGCTGCTCTCCCACTGCCAGCACCTCCCTGCTGTCGCCTCATGGCTGAAGCTGGTGCCCAGCCCTGAGCACTGGTTTTGGCTGAGTGGCTTTTGGATGGAATACTGTTGCTCACCTGAACGCTGGGATGATCAGGACCAGGAGCTGCTAAGGAATCTCTCGTATGCCACTGAAACAGTAGTTTTCTGTCCTCAAATTGCATCTATAGAGAGAAGCATCAAAAAGCATTAATATTCCTGCAGTGAAGCTAAGATTGTTTTCTTCAGCAAGAAAATATTAACATGTGTTTACGTAGCTTGCTTTCTTCCACAGTATGCTTTGTGAAATCAATCCATTAGGTGGTTACAAAAACTGAGAAAAATTCAGACCCTCTGAGACCTGCTGTCCTTTCTACCTGCAGCCTGTGTTGATGTGTGATGTGAGCTCTCTATTTCGTTGTTTTCCTGGCTGTTGAATAGCAAGGCTCAGTTGCAAGGTTCTGCATAAGTAACAAAGTAGAACATTTATTTTTTAAAGGAATTTTCTGTGGTTTAATATCTGAATTTTTATTAGTTTTTGTTTTATACAGCACTCCTTGCTTTTGTAGCTTGGATTTCATGAGAACCTTGAAAAAGAATTATAACCTTATTATTGCTTCTTCTATGGTGGAAATACATTTCTTACATAAATCTTGATATATTTTATAGTCAAGGGACTAGTTTGTTGTATTTCATATGGATCCCATAAGAGTTTCAGAAATATGGAATGCAAATGCGCCTTTCACATCAAAACGTCCCAACTTTATACACTTAAACAACAGACCAAATGCAGCAGCAAGCTGTCCCACTGTCTGATTCCCAAAACAGATGACTCAAATGTTGCTTTGTATAGCTAATCAAGTCACAGACACTCTTTGACAGAAGAACTACCTTGAATTAAACATGCACTGTCTCTAACTGTACCTGTGTTGGCAGTACACATTCTTTTCTATTGCATGTTATTTTTTGAGCCTGGTTTTCAATGATAATAAGGATTACACAGTCACTTATTTCTTACTCTACTGACTTTCAAACCCATTGGTCGAGTTCTACAAAACTCAGTTTTTTGAGGCCTCCTACATTCATGCAGGTTTCATGTAAACAGGCAGCAGGGTAGAAGAGGGAGAGGTGACGAATGCCCCTTCCTCCTCCCTGCCTCCTCCCATCCAAAGGAAAACCTCCAGCGTTCTCTGAATTACGTGCTTAGCACTAGAGATTCAAATGGGAAAACAGGTGTCCGAAGTGCATTTAAAATAGCCTGTGTTGGGATCTCAAAACGCAGTGCAAATACGTAGTTCAGTCTTCTCTGGTAATTCCCTAAGGAATGCCTCGTTTTGCTGTACGCAGAGGAAAACTGAAGCAGCACATGTGAACGTCTCAGGTGAATGAAATGCCTCCTTTAACTCTGTAACTGTCAGCCTCTGCCCTTCTCCAACAATTAGGCAACATTTCCTAGAGGGTGTAACGTTTGCTGAGAGTATTTGCAGTGCCGCAGGTTGCAACACTGCCGTCCTCCCACTCCACACTGTTCTCCCTATGACCAGAGAGATCAGGCTGGGTGGGTTGGCCACGAGAGGTAATCCAGGAAGGTTGAAGGTAAGGCAAGGACAGGATCTTGACTGGCTCTGCGTGAGCACTGGAGCTAATCAGAGGCATTGTGCACGAACAGGAAAATATAGAGAAAGTTCTTGAAGGTCACTGTGACCGGCAGGGAGGAGTGCCAGAGTATTCACGCTGGCTTGGCACGTCCACATTGGAGGATACAGGGCCAACCCAGAGAAAAACTGAATCTAAGCCAAACACCACCTTCCATCAGCTTTTCTCATCCCTTTTGGTTGGGGGCGGGTGGGGGAGTTACCACATAAGAAAACGCAGGTTTACTGCTGGTTTTTCATTCTTCCTCCCCCATAGTTTTAATTGCAAGAGCTCTCTGTGTTCCCTGGAAGGGGACCTCTCTCGTCACAGAGCAGATTTCAGCATCTCACGTGCTGCTGGCAGATGTGCAGAAGTTTTCTGGGTAGGCCAATAATTGAACTGTTGTATCTGGAGTTGGAAGCATAAAAGCCTGGCAGTAAATGCAGACCTTTCCAAGCTTTATCTTCTGGAGTTAATCCTGGAGATGACCTACTCTTTGCGCATATCCAGCTGAGGTCACAAACCCCCCCCCACGTTATTTTTTGCTTCTGTATCTGAAGAACAGAGAAATCTATACGGAGAGAGGAATTTAAGGCTACATAAATAGGCCTTTCTATCTTTACATGTTTGGCTGAGGCTCCATAAGCCTGTAAAAATCCCTTATTATAGCCGGCTTGGTAGCACACAGCGGCTGCCTAAAAAAAATGAGGTCCCATTCTTTTAGCCACTTTTCACTGCACTCAGATAATTAATGGTCTAATAAAAACAAAAATGTGAGGGAGGAAAAGCTCCTATAGAAATAGTGATTTGTCATAGTCATAAAATGGTTCATGTAGTCATAAAACCAGCAACAGATGCACTTCATTCGGTTAGAACTTGGTTTTGGAGAAGCACCCAAAACTAGAGAGTTGTTTCTTTTCCATACTTATCCCAGCATTCTCAGACTCCTGGAAACACATGTAGGACCTTAAGAGGTTTGAAATGAAGAGAGGAATGCAGGACTCTCTCTTCTTTTCTTTTCTTTCCTTTTTTTTCCTTTCCTTTACACCCAGTTAATCCCTGGGTTCTGGTAGGCTCAGCTCACCAGCAGCCGCAGCTTAGTGACACAGTAAAACTATTCAAGGGATTTAATAACTGATTATAGGGAGTCTTCCAAGACAAATCTCTGTATTTGGCAGTTAGCTTACAATATCATTAGCTTATTCCCGCTTTTAAAAATATGTTTGAATTTACATCTTTTATATCAATCAGTGGCATTTTGTATCAGTGTGAGCTGTGTTTTGACACTGCCTTTTTTAATGGCTATAGGTGAGTTGGCAGGTGTGCTTTTGATCACACCGGGCATGCAATTTTCACAGAAATATCATGATCATTCCTCCTCAGCATGCTTTGGCTCAACTCTTGGGTAGTCTCTGAGCTCACAGACTGGATTCTGTTTGGACAGAGCTGAACCAGGGAAGGCACTCACCCTGTCCCACCAGTAACGGATGGCACTGAAGATCTGGTGTCCACAGTGCACACGTTATGGAAAAGGTGTACTCTCTCTCTCTACAGATCCACTTCTATTGCATGGATATATTTGCTGGTGCAGACCTTACCTCTGCACAGAGCAGCTTTGGTTGGCTCTCGAGGGCTGCCGCAGCAGCTGCCTTTGGTCTCCGAGTTGCTCTTCAGGACTTTGCAGAAGGATTCGCCTCTGCTCCCTAAAGAAACAGAAGGACTTACAAGGATTTAGGATGCTAATTTTGCCCTGTTACCAGTTTTCGCAATTTGATTTAGTCTTAGCAAATTTAACAGCGCGCACTGCACTGGACCAACTCCAGTATGGACAAAGTATATATTTTCATGCCTTTAATCTGTTGTCCTATTGGTGATTGTGCACTGGAGAGAATGAAATCGGACTTTCTGGTTTGCTATTTGGAGCAGTGCAAGTGGCAAAGGTGTCTCAAGCAGAGGTGAAGGCTGACCTTTAGAAGACTTGAGGAAAGCCACAGAAGAGTGAGCAAAAATGTGCCAGCCAGCAGACACTCAGAACTGAACTGGTTTGCCTATTTTTCTGTTACGCAATTCTACTCCGATACACACACGCCGATTTGCTCAGCAGCCTTCCCGTAACGCTGCCATTGGATAGCTTTATCTAAAAGCACACACATTTGTGGAAATCCCTTTGCATTTTTAACATCAGAACCCCTTGCGTGATTACCTGCAGTAGCCAGGCAGCTGTTGCTAGGGGATCAGCCTGTGTTCATAAAGCTGAAGGCTTTCTGACCCTCCCAGGCAGGCATGATGGAATCTCGACATATATAAAGCAGAAGCAGTTTCTGGGTTTCTGAGCCTCCGCTTGCTGTTGCAAATCCACCGTTCTTCAGTCAATGAAATAAGGCTGGCTGTACTCTTCCAGAGCGCAAACCTGCTCCATCACAGGATGGTTTGTTTCTTTAGAAGCTGTTTATGGCCTGACTAGAAGTCAAGTGCAAGTTCTCCAAACTGAAGGCAGGGCAAGGAGCAGTTAAAGCTCAGCTAAAGTGTTTAGAAACTGCTGAACAAAGGTTAGAATTTCCATTACTTTTTCTTAGCTTAAGTTGTGGTTTTAGCCCCTGAAAGAAGGGGCTAAAAGGCAAGAAGTGTGGTTGTACAGAATGCCTCCCTAATCTCCATGAAGATACGGTACAGAGTGATTTATCAGTAAGATGCTGAAGCCATTTTGTGTCACCTAATGACAGCAGTGCCAAATTTTAAGCTAAACAGCTATTTGCATCTGTATTATGATATTTGGAGTGAATGTTCCAGGCCCTTATGCCAAACATGACTTGGCAAATCCTTAAAGCCTCCTCCCTGAGATCTCATCAGATCACCAAAACTGGGCAACCTGCTGTCATCAGATACACTTTGGTAAAAACACTGAACTGTTTTGTTGAGTTGTTGCAGAACAACTACCTCTTCAGACAAACAAGATGATGCCTGAAATGTTGTTCTTTGATATAAAAGGCTTTACATAAATTCTGGATACAGCAGCACCATCTCTTTATTATCACCAGTGATCACGGTTTGTATTAGTACCGGTTACTAAGAAGGTGCTACAGAGACATACATCATTAAACAGACAGACATAAGGAGGAAGCTTTTCACTTACTGCAGACTCTTCTTTCCACTGTTTTAAAATCCTTTTACTTTGCCAGAAGAGTGTGTGAAATAACTTCCATACAACTTAGTATCTGGATGCAAAGGCACACACAAGCTGTGAGGCCGCTGGGTGCATTTAATTCCTCACGAGCAGTTATTTGCTCAGTTTGAGTCCTTCAGCCTTACAGGGAAGTGACGTGTTAAGTGCTCAACAACACGAGAAGAGAAACTTCCTAAAATGAAGCTACAGGAAGAGGGTGGGATAAGAAACAAGCAAATAGTAGAACACCAGCACAACGGAAGAACTGCTTTTGCCTGAGAGGAAGATTTCTGCTTTTGATGTTCGACGCCGCAGCAGGGACAACTGAAAGAGGAACATAAAACTAACTATCTCCTCAGCACGATGAGGATTTTTTCACACATGTGCTTCAGTTATATGCTTGAGCCTTACGCCTTTCCTGACCTGTGCGTTTTGAGCGCAGGAGAAAGCACTGCAAGATTCCTTCCTGCAACTGGACTAGCAAATGCAAACCTACCTGAACATTCCCCACTCCACATGTTCCCTCTTCCTCTGCAGCTCGACCCAGAGCAGCCTTTGCCCCATGCACTGTGCTGGAGTCACGACCCTCACCTAAGTCTAACAAATCCCCACTTTAAAAACTCTTGTCAGTTCTTTCCCTGTCAGGATGCCTCCCAGTCTGAGGGCGAGAGTGCTGTTAGAGGAACAGCTTCTTATTCCCTGTCACTCTTCAGGGGATCTTAGAGCTTCATCTTACCGGCTGGCAAAAGCCCTCTGCCAGACTCTTTTGGGTGGCAGCTGCTGTGTATTATGCCAACCCCCACTCCCTACCTTCTACCTAAGTCTGAAAGAACCCTTTTTCCTCTAATTCCCTCTGTGGCTTTGGCAGACTGAGGTTTAGAGAAAGGCAGGTGCCCTGAGGTTCCACAACACCTGCCTTTCTCTAAACCTCAGATTTTTTGGGCGCAGCTTCTTTTTCTTTAAGATGTTATGTCATGGGAAACTGCAGGGGTCTTTGGCCTCCAACTGAAAATAAAACTCCATTTGAACAAATAGAGTTGAACAGTCAGTCTTTGACTGTACTACGAAATGAGAATTCCAGTCCCACCCAGATGTAATTATGCAATTATTACTCAAACTTGCAGACAGGGGAACTGGCACTGTAATGCTTTGCAACACGGCCACAGACACAATGAATCAGTGACATCGACACGTTCATCTACCTTCCTTGCCCACCCACTCCAACAAATCACTTTGGGGGAAGACAGTCTTTAATAGTAAATAGGCTTTAAATATATCTAACTATAGACACAGTAGCTCAATATTATAATTTAGCTTATTGCATTATATCTTCCTACATAAGAATACTTACAGTAACTAGCACTTTTGCATTTATCCTTCTTACGGACTTTAAACTACATAGTATGTATGCTCCATTTATTTGGTGTTCTTAGACTATTTGTTACTTTTTCTTATAAGTAAAAGTAGCAAATATGTATTTCTCTCTCTAATTCTAGCTGATGTTTCAGTTGCCTTATGCTTTCTTAAGGCAAGCATCCTTCCTACAAAATAGCTGCAGCCTTGATTCAGGACAAGTCCTTTTTTACAACTGACTATTCCAAGCATGAAACTTGCTAAAAATATTCTGCCTACCCTATGTCCAACAACTATCCAGGATGATGGTTTCTGTCTCCAGATAAAATATCTCATTTGTTGTTTTCATATCCTTTGCAAAGACAAAAAAATGAGTCTCAGCTTTCAAGCTTCCCGAAAAGAAGCCTGTCTTTTATCCCAAGGCTGAACAACTGGAGCCTGAAGATGCCGTAGACAAAGAATACCAGAAATATCTGAAAACAGCTCTTGGACACTGCTCTACCATGAGCAGCAGACTTAGAAAAGCACCCAGTTACTTACAGCAAATTTACAAGGCAACCCAAAACCTACATTGAGTGCTACCAATGGGAAGGAAGCAGCAAGAGCACAAAGATTAGATACAAAAGCACTCGGATCCCCAGCACCGTCACCAACAAGCTTATCACTAGAGACCACCCATAAGACACTGTAGATGGAAAATAGAGCCTATCTATTCCCAGCTAAACAACTAAGTCAAAATAAAGATTCCAAAGAAATGAAAGGACTGTAGAACATGGTGAAAAATGGCATCTACAATCAACAGAGCAAATGATGACAAAGAGAAAAATACATCTTACAGACTTTCCCAGATCACTCATGACTCTGGCAAAGTGGCTGACGATGATCTTTCGTTTTGCAGGCTAGGCTGAGATGGCCTTTGTGCCAACCAAGGGGAAAAAGAACACCAAATCCATGATGCAAGGAAGTAACCAACAACAGGCTGGCTCCTTATCAGCTGACAGAGGTGAATCTTGTATCCTTGTTTTTAGCTGTTAATTGTGCCAAGTCCTACGACCAGGTTCTCAGTTGATGCCAGTATCAAGGGAGTTATATCTTCTTACACTAGCCAAAGTGCTGGCCACTAACTTATGGCATAAATTACAGACATATGTGATTTACACCATTTTCATTTAAACCCTGTGAAAATACAAGCCCATCCCTCTGCTTCTAAAATAATTCAAGACAGAAATAATTGATATTGGCTGATAGATATCTAGTGAAATGAAAATATTTTATACTGTCATTTCAAGTGTTTTGTTGAAAATGTGAAGAAAAATACAAGCTATCTATTAGCAAGCCAGTTCCTTTGAAAAGAAACCATTACTTTTTTATGGAGAGACAATTCAGCTGAAATGCCACAAATCTTTCAATGACAAAACCATCAGTATTATTTTTCTGACATATTTGTTGTTTAACTCAGCTCTGTGCATTGGCAGTAAAAAATATATTCATTTGTTTCACATGAAAACCTTTTAATACAGAGGTAATCTTTAGGGCAATGCTTGTCTTCAGAAAGCTGGTTAGATGATTTAGCTTTCTTAAATGAAAATTTCAGCTAGATTTAAACTCTGGATTCTACAGAAATCAGTCAGCTACTATTCTGTTAAACCTTCCTTTCCATGGAAAAGGGAAAGATGAAGTTCTGTCTTCTAAGCTCTGCTTTTTCTTTCGGTAACGAATGATACAAAGCAGACTGCATCTCCCTACCAGTGTGTTTATCCCCGTGTGCACTGAAAGCAGAGCTGAGATGAGACAGGAACTGCTTATACAGACACCGCCAACACACCATTCCCAAATAAATTAATGAGCTGAATTCAAAATTGTCTCAAGCAGTGTAATTTACTGGCTGCACCCGGTGTGAAGACAATCTCTTTGTGGGCTCTCTGGAAGGGAATCATGCTGCTAGTTTACGTGACAAGTTAGAAGACTTCTGCCAAGGGCTGTGCCCCCTCCTCCCCACCACTAATACCTTTTGGACAGAGAAAGGCTCTTTCGCAGGACAACGTAGAACTGAGTTCCGATGCACAAACTCAGCCTCTGAAATATCCGCTTCCCTCTGCTGATTAGGTGTGCAAGCCAAGCCACTCTGCCTGTTCTACCCTAAGAGCTCAAGTCCCAACAAGCATCTAATCCCACCTCTGATAAACAAGTGAAAAGGCCCTAGCCTGAAATTTATGCAATCAGGCAAGGGGAATAACCCCCTGCATCCCTGTTTCTCCTTACCTCTTTAATATTTAGCCATCTAAGGATACAAAACACACAAACAAATGAAGACTAAGGGGACTCATGCTTAAATAATATATATCAAAAGATTCAATGAAATGAAGGTTCATCTTGAATACTGGGAGATTCCGTAATTAGACAGAAAAGACGATAAAAGGCTCCCACCCCCTGGGTCTCTTTATAAAGATTAGAGAGGGAGAGACAAGTACGTGTTCAGACTAATGGAAGAATACCTTACCAGCACTTCAATCATTGCAGGGTATTTCATGTGTCCATGTCTCAGGATAAATGGGACTGTTTAAAATTGGTTAATTTCCTAGTGATCCAGGCAAGGAGGGAGATGATAAAAGAGCCCAAACCTCTCGCAGGAGGTATGAATGAGCAATTAAGTGTTAAAAATAGATAAATAAATATTTACATTCCCATATCAAAGAGTAACAAGAACAGCACTATAACACACCGTGCTAAGGCAGAGGAGAGAGATCAGCCTCCCTCGTGGAAGATACCAGTACCTGAAGGGGTGGTACCTCTTTGTGGTACAACCTGTTCCTAAAATGCACTGGATCTAGGAAAACAGTTGAGCTGTACTACTTTTCTGCATGTCTTTTAATTTGCCTGACGCTTATGCATAATGCATTAACCCTGTCTTTGAGCTACTTTCAAACAGTTCGTTCAAAAAAATTTGACCGAGTCGCTAAGGCCAGTCTCTTCTAGAGGAAGACAGAACACGTTAGTTATGTTTTTGCCCGGTCTGGTGCTGCAATGGCAAAACGAGATGGTGACCTAAAAGCCAGCCAAGCACCGCTCTCCACTGGGGTGTCCTCCCCACGGCAGCGGTCCCAGCGCCGGGCAGCGAGCGAGCGCAGCCTCAGCTCCGCAGAACCACGAACGGGCAGGTTGACATTCGCCGTGGAAAAAGCTCGTTTCAGGTAGTTACGAGACATTGCCGAGGCAGCGTTTTCCATCATGGACGTTGTGCCCTGGCTTGTTTGAACTGGTTGTTTAGTACGTTCTTTTGGTTTGTTTTGGTTTTAATTTAAGGAGGAAATTCGAGGCAAGAGTCCAGGGATTAGCATTGATAATGCTGCAGTTTGTAACAACGCTAAGGCTTTTACTGTTAGAACCCTTTGGTGCCAAGTACTACATGAAGCAGAAATTTAAAGCAAGTCCCGCCTCAAAAAGTTTGCAATCTCCTTCCTTTATTCCAAAGCAAACTGAACCAGGTGTGGGAGCCTGCTGGGAAATCCAAAAACTGTGGGCACAGACTTCACTGTGGGCTGCACCTGTGTTCGTAGGTGGAGTGCAACGAAGGCATAAAACGAGCGCTTGTAAATTATGAGAGATAACAACGCCCAGTGCCTTTGCGCCACTTAAGTCAAAGGAGTTTTGTCATTGAGATAGAAGTTTTTTAGTCACGCGATCACAGGATAACAAATAACAATAAAAGAACAGTCCAAAGAGTAGATAACGCCAGTCTTGCCATCTGCTTCCTGCTCCCTCCGTCCCTGCCACCACCTAATTCCAGTGGGAACAGAACCAGGACAGAGTGGACTTTTTCTTCTATTCACAGGCTTTACTGTTCCCCAAAGTTTTGTGCACACCCAAGTTAAAGAGAAACCAGAGGCCTAGTTTCTCAGCCCCTGGAAGTATTAAGCCTTTGTATGGTTTCCGTAGGTCTGGAGCCAGTGGTATGGGTATCAATATCCCAAATGCTATTTACGGAAGTAGTCATGAGCTGTTGTGGAAGCAAGCACCAGACTCACAATTCCTATGAGTTACCAGCTGAGAAATTAGACCATGAACAGAACTTTCTTGCTAAGACTAAGATAACGGATAATAAATCCAGCAATGGTTTTGAGGATGATGACGTCATTACATCAGACACCACTTCTGAAACCGTACAGTTTGCCCTTTCGAAGTCCTTTACCACCAACCATATTCAAAATAAAATTTCCCATTACTGGCCATTCTTTCATTCATATCCAAAAGTGATTCAAGTTCCAAACCGATCATGTCCTTCATCTCATTTATGCACTATAATGTCATTGATCTGTTTTGAGAACATTTAAACAATGTGAAGATTGATCAGATAGAAATTGCTCACATACCACATTTTTTTCCACCAGCACCACAGCATATGACAGTCTAGTATCAGTCTTGTATCAGGCAAGACCCTGAACAAGTTTTGCTACTTCAGTTAAACACATTATAAAGCGCAGTGTTGGACCTCTGGGCCTATATCTCTGTCAGGGTGAGCTGCTTTGAAGCATCTTTATGCTTTAGAACATGATTGCAGACTGCACCAGAGAATTGACTGTGCTATACGTAGAACATCAAAGACCTGAAACACGGACAAAGCATGGGGATGGTGGGGAAAAGTCATGGAGTCTCATTTTGCCTTGCAAAAGAAAAGTTTTTGCTATGTATTATACAGTGAAACCTCTTGACAGAGGAAGATCTGGAAGTGGTGTTTTCAGTTTAGTTTTATCATTCCTAGAAGGCCAAGAAGTTAAAGTTCTTCACAACTTCTAACGCTAGATACGAGCTCTGACATTCTCCTCCACAAATAGCCCAGCAGCACTTACTAGTTAGGCAGATCCCATTAACTTTGTACTGAAAAAAAAATTATTATCCCCTACAGATTCACCAGCTTTTGAGCCCTGGGGTCTGAGAATAAGTAACAGAATGATTGCAAGCCTGATGTGATTAGTTACCAATTTGAAGCAGGGTGTTTCCCATTCCTCCCCCTTCAGTTATTGTCACCACAGTTTATGTGTGCCATTCCACTTTGTAGCTGCCTCTCAGGGGGACCTCAGAGCTGTCAGAGCTGTCACATCCCGGGCTTGTCAAAATTCCTACAGGCTTTAACAGTTGAAATAATATCTATTTCAATATACGGTGTATGGCTAACACTTTTTAGGAGGCTCTTCTTGCCCTTCTCCCTTTGTACCTCCACACCTCTCTAGACCTTGCAGTCTATCAGAATCTCCCATAGCCACCCCCAGCTTTCCATCTGAATAGCTGGAATGATTTGTGCTCAGCTTTGGGCAGAACTGAGACTCACCTAGACAAGATATCTGAGAAAGTCCTGCGAAGCAGAGGCCTGTCAGGTGAGAGAATGCCATTTAGCATTGACAGACTAGGGCTGGTTGGAGTGTATTTTATTATATTTCCACTTAATCTACCATGGTACCTGCCACCACGTTACATTAGCAATAATTTCTGAATTGTTTTCAGACAATGCCCCTAGTGATGGCTACAAAACCAATTGAAGCGGTCCCTTACCTTACAGTATTTTCTTCCGTAACAGCTGTCTTTCTGGATGTGGATTTTATGAGGAAGGTCCCAGATCATCTGAAGTTTCTCCATTTCCAATTTTGCAGCTACTTCTACCAACTCTGAAGCAGAGCTTGACAAAGCCAAGTCTAATGAGAAGAGAACACAGGGTAAGGCATGCCCTCAAGAAAAACAGCCAGAAGAAAAGATACCAAAAGTACCAATGGGACAAGGACCATATTTTTATATCAGCGGATCTAATGGAGCTGGGCTGTAAGTAGGTCCTCTCAGCAGACTGACAGGTACAGTAGTATAACCATATATGAAGTCATGCAATGTTATCCATTGGCCTCAAATAATTTTCCTTTGATTTGCTGGCTTTTTGGAGTGGTACACCTGGGAAACTGTTTAAAGGTAAATTAAATAGAAAGTATCCACTGGAAGGCCACCAGTGGTAAAGAAGCCGTCTACTATATCTTTGCAAAGTAACAAAATACTTGTATTTGCTTACTGAAAGTTTCTCTGGTTCTTCATCAGTAGAGCTAGGAACCACTGTTGTTGATCAACGTTCTGGCGTGCTAAATGTAAAACAAGCGAAAAGTAAGAGATTTCTGCCCAAGAAAAATTGTCAGATCAGAAGTTCCATTCATTCCTTTCTGAATTCTTTCCAGCACATTGGCATTCTTCTCTAGAAGTTGTCACCAGCAAGCATCACAGAATCTCTGCAGCAAATAGCACTTTCCTTGCTATCTTTTCATAGTTTTGTCTACAAACAGCTTTTTCTAGTGCTACTTGTCATCTCTCCCTAAACTCCTCAGGGGAGAGGCTCCTTATTAAGACTGGACCCTGAACATTTCCATTCCATGGGTACCAGTTGCATCCTAATTGGAAAAGCCCTGCTGAAATGGTAAAAGTTCTCATTAGAGCTGCTGAATCATAATGCTCTTAGCATCCTCAGTTACTCCCCCCACCCTCTCAAGTTCACACCAGCAGGTCCACTAGGGCCATTCTAATTAATGCTTCCCATCTTATCCCCCACCCAGGGGTTTCTGGGCATGTTAGGTCAGGCTCCCAGAGAAAATTATTAGGAGTTCAAGGGATATGAGCTAACAATTTGTTAATAGAAGGGAGGCTACTTTTCTATTTTGTTTTCCTTATGCAGTGTGAGCATCTATTGCCAGAGTAGAGGCTGGCAGCGTATCTATGACAACGGAAGAGAGGATTATGCACTGAAATGGTGTGAAATCAAGTGCCGAGAGACCTATTACCATTTCAAAGAAGGTAGAGATGCCTGTGGGCCTTGAGTGGGAGAGGGTGGTGGGAAAAACTTGAGAATGCTGGACTTGTGACTCCCAGGACAGAGGAGGTCACTTGGGGGTAGGGGAAACAGGTAACCTCAACTTCTTGGCAGACCTCAGAGGGGACATCAGAGCTGGTTTGCCGTGGTGATGAAAGAAAGGGCTTTAGACAAGAAAACAGCTTTGGGAGAAAAGATACCATTGAAATGAACTTAGTGAAATGAGCAGTACAGAGATTTAAACACCACGCTCCCCACAGTGGAGGTGAGGAGAGGAGAAAAGGAAGGGTGCACTTACAGAGAGAAGTAAAGTAAGCTCAAGATGGGTCACCCCACAAAACCCAGGCCCAGCTATCTCTATCTAGGGAGAAAAGAGTCACTAAAAGCCAAACTACTCCACTGTCTCAGCAAGCAACTTTCTGAACTGCACTCTCATCAGTGCATCCTGACTTCACAGGGTCCAGCCAGCTTTCCCACCAGAAAAGCATAAAATCAAGGACTCCCACAACAATGCCTCTGGCTGGCACCCTCAGAGAGGTACTTTGCATAACAAACAAAAAACTCCCTAAGCACAGCCCCTGAGGCAATTCCTTTACTTCTGGGAGCTGGTCAAGACCTGTGCCCTGGCAAGCCTGAGCATCACGGCACAGAGCTGCGGGCTTTCCTGTGGCCAAGGCATTGTGTTATCGCTTCCCTACCAGTCCACGTACAGCAGCTGCCTTTCCCCTCCTGCCAGCTCTGATGGCAATTTGGTGGCTATTTGTCAGGCTGTACCATTACAGCAGTCGGTCTAATATACAGCGGTGCAGATAGGCTACATTTCAATGCAATTCTGCAGCTGGAATGGTACGATGGCAGTGACACCTCTGGAGTGAGCAAGGGATGCACAATTTCATGAAGTCCCATCGGGACTGTTTGTTCCACTACGACGTTGGACAGAAATACATTTACAGCAAGTGTTTTCACTGCTCTGTGAGTTGTCACTACTGCCTTAAAGCAAATTGGTGAAAGTCAACAGTGACAAAGTCAGCTTCATCCTCCACATTCTGCTGCATGGGACAATGAGGGTAAGCGCTTTTTTGTTTTCTCATACAGGTGAACAGCTTCTCTACCAGATTCCCAACAACGGGGTCCTTACCAGTAAGATAGGGCTTTTATGCTGCCTGAGAGAGCAACAGCGGATGATCAAAAGGATCAGTAGGAGCTCTAATTCCAAGTAAGAACTCTCACCTCTTTGAACCTTGACCAGAAACACGCCAACAGAAAGTGAGAACACATAAACAAAGAACCAGTTTCTTCCGGATGCATAACAGTACAGGATACAAAGTATATGGGGTTTTATTTCTTTCTTATCTTCTAGAAAAATCACTTTTTTCCCCGAAGTATATACATCAGAGAGAATTTCTTCTTTCTCTGTGTCTGGAGTTGTAGGAGTGCCAGGTCCCCCAAAGACAACAGTCATAGTAATTCCTCTGTTTTGGGTACATCGTCCTGCTGGAAAGGCCACAACTTCCTGTGCCATAGACACTGTAAATGTAAGAGAAGCTTATTGCCATTTCTGCTCCTTTATTTTTCACCTACCAAAAAACCAAGTGACAATCCTGTACCACGGTTACCTGCAGCCATCTCAACTAGTTTTCAAAAAACTGAGCATAAGAAGAATGCCTTAAGGCTAACATATATTCTTGAAAGCTTATGGAATGAGGTAGCTCAGGAAAAACATATACAAACACACAACTGTTCACAAGCAGGAAAAAAAAGCCATTTCTTAAGTTTCTACTTGCAGCCATCCTTTCTGAAAGTAACAGAGGAATGAACATCTTGGATAGGGTTTTCAATTTCTATTTGATTCTCCTGTAGGTTACTGAAGATGGAAGAATTCTTCCCAGAATCTTTTCGCCTGGACTTAACAGATGAGAGAAATGCTTTTTTTGAGCTTTACAAAGGTGAATTATCTTAATCATCATGGCAATCAATTTAAATAGCTGTGTGATCCTCTGAAATGTTCATAAAAGTATACACAGTAATAATAATTGATATCTATACGTACGTATAAACACACATATATACACACATGTTCAAGGGAGCAGTTTTCAGAGCCCACTAGCGGGCACATCGGTGTTTCATACCACACACATTACTATAACAGACTCATTCTTCTCTCTGCAGAAGAACAGATTTGGATCTGCAAACCAAGTTGCTCTAACCAAGGTCGAGGAATCTTCCTGCTTAAAAATCCAGCTGCTGTCAACACCCTTCGAGCCAAGCTCCACAGCACTGAGGAATACCTACTCAATAAGAGGGTGCCATACAAGGCTCCCCAGGCAAGAATAGTGCAAAGGTAGAGACTGAAGCCTGGGAATTCATGTGTGAGTAGTGTGCTTGATTAAGGACACTGGCCTCAGAGAGCTGAATTGTTCCACAGGTATTTAATGTGGTTACACCACATCTCATCAACCTATGAGATTTCATTTTGTGGGAGAGAGGCTATTTCTCTGGTTAGTCTGTCTTGCATCCGCACTTAAGTCATTTCAAGGTAGATCTTTGTCATCAGAGAGATTTGAGTTTACCTTTGTCTGGTAATTTAAGAATGACTTCAAAAGCCCTGATGCTACAGTTCTGTACGTGAGTTCTACACATAAAGCCTTGTGCAAAGCAATTTAAATTAGCTATTATCCCAGCTTCTTATACAAAGCTAGCATTTTACAAATCATACAGCTGCAATACCTGCTCCATGCAACCCAAGAAAGCCTTCCAAGTATCTTCTTAACTCTGCCTCAATGCTGCAGATGTCTAGACCTCAATCAACAGGCAGTGGCTAGCAGTCACTGAAATTTTGGGTTGGGGTTGTTTTATTTTTTATTCCTTGCATGAATAAATGAACCATGCAAGTTCTTCTTTGTAGAACATATACCCTCTCAGCCATTGCTAGAACATTTTGTAGAGGAGTAGAACAGCAGAAAAAGGAAGAGAAAAATACAGCAGCAGAAGCCACGAGAACAGTTTCAGCTACTGAACGTTACTTGCTTACTGTTACACAACTCGCTTAACTTCCCTTTGCCTCAGTGTCCCTCCCTCAATTGAGGAATGCATTATAATTAAATCAATTCAGTGCTTTGAGATGAATGAATAGAACTTTCAAAGAGAAATGCAAAAAAGATGTTTTCATTATTTATCCTAGGAGCTGCAGTTCCCAGATGCCTTTGATCCTGCCTTTGGTGTACACAGCTAGGCATACAGGGCACTCTAAACTTCACGGTGCCCACACATGCATGACTTCGCCTGGCATTGTCATGACATGCCAGCAATGACAACGTGATACACTCGTGACAATGCTGTAGCATTGGCATAGCAAAAGCACATTTTGCCATGTAGTGATCACTGCGTGTCCTGGCAAAGTGGTGATACCAATTCCTCACACTGACCCTCTGCCACTTCCCTGACATTCTGCTATCATGGCTTGGCATCTTTATGCTGCAAGAGAACACAGCACACAGCAACCTTTCCAAGAGCTTCCTTAGCCAAAGCAAGCAATAGTCTCTGCTTACGTTCATCCAAACATGTCTTTTCATAACAAAGGAATAGTTGGCCTCATTGAAAAGGGTAAGAGAGATTTGTAAAATGCTAAACTAGAATGATGGTCTTACAGGCTTTCTGAAATAGGCTGGACTGTGTTTATGCAGCAGCCAGTATATGGAGCAAAACAACGACTGCCTGACAAAATCAGACCAAGAGCCTTAGTTAGACCAATATGTGGTCTTTGACATGGACAAGCAGCAGTGCCAGGGGCAGAAGTGGTTGGGCCCTATCTTAGACCTCATCTTGATTTCTGTTAGTGAGGAATGGCTTATACTCTGAAGAATGAGGCTCCATATTCCTTTGGAAACTGTTGTTATAGCATTGATTGTTTTAACAGCACAGCCTTGTTATTTATGTAGACATCCCGCAATCTTTGATGATAAAGGGAAACAGTTCCCAGATTACACCACTCTGGAATAAAAGCAGTGGTTCTGTATGAAGGGCTCTTTGTGTTCAGACATAAACTGCGTATATTCTCCAGTAAATATTAGTAAATCTTTAATTATCTCCTGCTCCCGACACTCCCACAGCTTCTATTCCTCTTGAAAAAAGCTGTTTCTAGCATTTCCAGCCTCTCCTCCAGGCATCCTCTGCTGCCACTCCCCTTAAAACCAGTGGTGGAAAAGGGACAAAGAGGTTCATTAGTTCTGTGGTGAGAAACGAACTGGCTGGGGGGGGTTGTGTGAGCTTTGAATTGCCATGTATTATGGCTGCCTGTTCATGACGCGTGTTGAAATACTGCTCTCACAGGTATATTCACCAGCCTCTGCTCCTGGAAGGGAAGAAGTTTGATGTCCGGTCTTATCTCCTCATTGCCTGCACAGCACCATACGTGTTATTTTTTGCCCAAGGTTACATCAGGTTGACCTGTGTCAATTATGATGCCGCTTCTGATGATCTGACTGTGCATCTGACCAATCAGGTAAACTAAGGTCACTTAGTTCAGAAGAAGGGGAGGGTGTGGTTGACAGAGATAGGAAGCAAAAAAGACTTTTGAAAGGCTAAAAATAAATGCCTCATGCATGCAAAATCCCTGCAGCCAGGAAACGGACATGGGCTTACGGTCAGGCATGGCAACAAGGCTGAGCAGAAGCAGTACCAGATCAGGTTCTGTTCTCTGCCATGGACGAGTTCTCTGCTTAACCGGACAATTTCTCTGCCTGGGCCTCTTTTTCCTGCCACTGTTCTCTCATGTATCTGTAAACCATAAGCTTCTTAGGGCAAGAAGCCTTTGATTGCAGCTACCTAGCACAAAGGAGCCTTAATCTTGGCTAAGGATTTTGCTGATCCTGTTGTGCTTAAATACAATAATCACAATGATGTAAGATGCAGATGTGTTCTTCAAGAGTCATCATCCTTAAATCTCCATCTTTCCTCGTCTTGCTTCTCAAATGAGAGCTCTAACAGAACGAGACTGTTCTGGCTTGTACCCCCATACATCTCTTGTCATACAAAATAGAAGCCTTCCTTGCTCAGATCTACCTGAGTTTTCACTTCAAATGAGGCCCTTCAGTAGTTAGAACTGGCCCTGATGAAAGAGAATTGAAAGAATCAGAGGGAAGACAACAGTTTCCTTTTAAAGCCCTTCTCCCAGAGTCATGCTGTGTTCTGAGAACTAGCAAAATACACATTAGAGAGGTATCAGACAAGCCCACTTCAGCTGAAGTTTTACAGTTCCTGTAGAAGTGCAGTTCAGGACAGCAGATCGTAGCTGCTTCCTGCAATATATGGTATTATCAGTATGCCACTTGTTTTCCTGGAATAGTTTGTTTGCTCAGCTAAGAGAGCTATCCTCAGGGGAATTCAGGTGCTGGGGTAGGATCCCATGGCACGAGTGATACTAAACAAAGGACAGGTGTTTATAAGCAGAACATAAATTATCTGGGTTCCTGCTGGGAGGAGGGAAATGAAATTTACAGGAGCAGCTGGTAATAGGGCAGACTTCTCCAAATTACAGTTGATTCTGCTCTCATTCCCTTCCTATCCTTTCATTCCACCTGGAATCAGCCATTTTCCGACTGTATTTCCAAAAGACAAGAGGCAGCAGAGACAGCATCACTAACCAAAAGCTTTGCAACCTCACAGTAACCGTCCCGCAGATGGAGTTGCAGCCAAGGCCAGCTGTTTCACAGATAAAGGGGACTTGCCTTTGATCGAACAATGTAAATACCCCAGCACTGATAAACTCCACCTGCCACAGGGATTAATGAGACAGCGGAATAGAGAAGCCCTCACCTTGGTTTCCTCTGTGGATACATCCATCCATCCATCTCTCCCAGATGTACTCTCCTCTAGGACAGTACTAGGCAGACAGACACTGAAACCGGATTTAGTCCGAAGCACATCATGACTATGACTCAAAAACAAACACTGCTTTGACAGAGACCTTGGGTAATTGTCTCTACAGCGTCCATGTGGGTCAGGCATATTTCTGCCTGTGGCAGTGCTGTACAATGGGAGTTGGGACATTTGCTCAGGTTTAGCTCTGCTAGTGAGGGGCTCTATTCCCTCCACCTCTATAACTTGATCCTGGGGTCCTTCCCAACTCCAGATGCCTGGAACAACTCAGGGTAGCTGACTGTCTGCCATGTAAACTGGCTCCCAGTTACTCTTCACTGCCAGAAATCTAATCCTCCCTTTGCTCTGTTTCCCCACCTCACAGTACATGCAGAAGAAGAACTCCCTGTACAGCCAGCTGAAAGATGAGACAGTTTGGCGGATGGAGCACTTCAACAGCTACGTTAATGAGAAGTTCAGAAAAACCAATGGCCTCCCCAAAGACTGGGTTTTCACTGTGTTTACTGTAAGTGCAAGCAAGTGTATGGTGTGCTAGTCTGCCTAATTAGGGTGACAGGAATAGGGAGAAAACCCATCAGTTCACTGGAGCTCCCAAGGACACACATACGCTGCGTAAGAAGGTATTGATGGTCCCACGGTAACTGTTTATCTGCAGATGCTAAACACAGAAGTGAAGACACAAAGAAGTGTAATTTTAATAAAATGGGCAAACAGCTGGGAAAGAGAATGTGAATGTAAATGCTAGCTATAAAAATGCAATTATAGTCTTCACATTCCTGGCCCAATGCTGTGGCCCTGCATTAAAAAATACAGTACACATTAGAGAGCTCTCCAGCCTGACAGGTCTTAGCCTGAAAAGGGACTAAACCACTTTCAGTGGTTTCTTTCCTGTCTGAATTGGTCTCATCATTCACTTTCCATCTGATTTTGCCACATGAAAATCATGTCGGGGCCTTAGATCTTGTGTTACCATGGAGGAGAGATAAGACAACTCAACTGGCTTGATTTCTTACCATCTTCCTGTCTCACTGAAGAAACAAAGAAACTATCTGAGTCCCTGAGACTTCCATTTCATCTGCCTGAGTCTAATGATGCTTCAGTTCTCCACATGACTTGAAAATGAAAAAGGCAGAGGACACAGCTTTCTCAGGTTAATTTTGGAAACACTGTAGTTTAAAGCCAAATACAAAGAGAATTTAAAAGCTAAAAACTTTGTTGAACTATGTTTTTGTTCAGCAAAACAGCTCAAAAGCAGATCTAGTTGAATTTGCCAAATTTCTCAGGGGATCCGAAACTTTTCAGCCAACTTTATGGTCTCTCTCTTCATGCTGAAGTTCCCCACTGCGCATTTCAACTCCAAATTGAGTGGAACTTTGCCTCACCTACTGCAAGCACTGTACCACAGCGGTCTGGAGAACCATGTTCAAGAGGGGGTTTCAAACAAGGCAAAGTGGACAGACACATGGTCTGCAAAATGCAACACTCTTCCAAGTCTAGAGAGGAGCTCTGCTGGAGGCAGGGGAAGGAAAAAGGTCCCTAAACCAAGAGGACACCTATGACTTGCAGTGACTCCTATGCCCTTGGCATTCACAATGATCAGTTACCACCACTCCCTGTCTTCTCTTTCAGAAAAGGATGCAGCAGATCATGTTGCAGTGCTTCCTGGCAGCCAAGCACAAACTGGATTGCAAACTGGGCTACTTTGACCTCATCGGCTGTGACTTTTTAATTGATGAAAACTTTAAGGTACGAATACATATCATCAAATACCAAGTACAATATTGGCCAGATGTCCAATGCCAGCAGTATAGCATGGTTGACACAGGCTCTGGTGCTAGGAATTAAATAGAGCAGTCAGTCAGCTATGAAGTGCAGGATTCATTTTTTTCCTCCAGTTCCATTGTCCAGCACCAAGACATGGCACAGATACTGCCTGCACACTTACTGCACAGAGAAACCCTGGCATTAACAGCTTAGGATGGGAAGAAAAATACTACTTACTACAGATGAAACTGTTCTGCGCAGAATTTTCACAGGGAAGTGGAGGTCATAGTGAAAAGCGTGGGAATTTTAATGCCCACTCGGTCTTTTCTTTCTCCAGAAACCAAACATGCCAGATGATCAGCTAGCATAAATCACTCTGTAATGCCTCTAACATCACATGAAGTATACTGATTTACACTAGCTAAGTGACCATCAAAGGTGATAAAGAACTCGTCCTCACCATACTGAAGAATGAGTCATTATCAATTCAGATTTCAGCATCAGCATCTCCATGTTCACTGTAGATTCACCATTTTGCAATAGGTCAGCCCACTGAGTCTATAAAATCTACTAGAATTACAACGCAAACTTGTAAAGAGTGAATGAAACACAGATGAGAAAAGCCAGAAGAAAGGGAAAGGGAAATGTTAAATACAGTGATCGAGGTGCTTTCAATGCAGCACTGTCCTTCAAAAGCACCTGGCCTAAACATAACAGAAAGCCATCTGGCAGATTCTACTGTTGCTAAAGCAGAAAGGAACTCAAACATATTCCAGCAAAGGACAGCAAGAACAGCAAACCCTATGAAAGAATAGAATTAATGTATGCAGCAGTGGGTAAGGCACCTGAACAATAGACTCCTTTGTACAGGAAGTCAATGGCAAGGGAGAATAAATGGCAAAGACATAGAAACTGGTGCTTCTCAAATTTCAGTGTGAATTGTCTTTTGCAACGTTGGCATGCAAAGCCCTGGCTGTGTAAACTTTAAGTAGAATAGAAGATCCAGTATCACTCTATTGTGGCAATTCCTACTTGGCTAGTTAAGAACTACAGCGTTTAAAGACAATTACATCCCCATGTATTTTACATCTGGAGAGATAAACAAAATCTGTTTCTTGACAAGTATTATCTATGAGAATGATGAGGATTTCTGAACACGTAGTGGTGACAGAGTGAGTTGGAACCTGGAACTACCCTTTGAGAGAGAGTAATGTGGAAATTTAGGCATTTGTCTAGCATAGATTTGTTCATGTTTTCTTGGCCCTGCTGGGGAGCAACAAACCTACTTTTTTATTGGTGCAGTGCTGCATCAAGAGACGCCTGTACACTCCCTGCAGAGGCAGTGTACAGCAGCTGGACGCAGCACTGACAGCTTCAAACCACAGTTAGCACTGGTCAGTGCAGCAAACTCCCCGTTTTCTGTGGGCTGACATTACAGTTCCTGGTCTGACATCCTGTCCTCTCCACCTGTAATACACGACAGCCTTATTCTCCTTGTCATCCTATTTCACGACATGTGTAGAATCTGCTTTATGCCGATTTAACATGGTCTTATATGATCAGTCCTATAGCTCATCATGCCTTGCCCTCCTCTTTATTTATCTGAGATATAAATGACCCTAGCATCATTCCTAAAAATTCTTGAAGGCCCTGTAGCATCCTGATTCAGTCTTTGGAAGGTGTCTTTCCTGCCTCAGAGTTCTTAGAAGCATAGACTATGAAAGCAGGCCCTGCTGAGAAACCACAGCTTTCTGTAGAGCTTTGCATCTTCATATGTAAGCTGAGAAAAGAATGAAGTACTTTAAGAGGAGAGGGAGCAAAAGTGACGGATGTGGTTTTGCTGTTGTTGGCTTTTTTCCTACTGTTTTCTAGAGCTTCCTTGTGCTGCATTGTAAATGCCTAAGTCACTACAGAGCTTAGGACAGTGTCATTTAAATGCTCAAGGAACCTGCTTTCAGAAAGCATTGCATCAGCCGTGTGAAAGGGCTTCTCTCGAGGTATGCTGGGAAGACAGATGTGTAAATTTTTTATCAGCCATAAAGGGATTCAGCTACCTATCAGTAAAGAACAGACTGAACATAGATAAGCCGTTTGCCAGTTTGTGATAGATGTACATAAATGAAGATAACACTCAAATCCCTAGTTAAAGCAGGGACGGTTCCTTTGATTTGAATGACATAGCTTTTCATTCACCCTGGGAGTATGAGGTGCCACAAGGATACTGTAGACTTGGTTATGCCCACCCCAGGTCATGATGATTAAAAAAATCTGATAAAAGCTTGTTAAGACTGTGGAAAACAGAACCCCACTGCCTTAGCCTGTGGTCTCCACTAACGCTAAGCAGGTCCCTTTCTGGGTTGGCTACATCTAAGTAGCCCTTCCAGTGCTTGGTTTGTGACTGCGCATGTGGCTTCAGCTATGTCCATACAGGATACAGAATGAGTTATTTTATTCCTATTTCCGACTGGTATTTCAGTGCTGCTTAAAGCTCCAGCCAGCGGTCAGGCTTCCTAGAGACCTCCTGCTACACAAATGCAGGACAAGACAGCCCTGCTGTGGATAGCTTTGGGCTTTGAAGCACATTACAGCCATCCTCTCTAAGAACAAGTGTGATGCAGAGAGACGTACACATTCCTATTCAGTCTTGGCTATCAAGTCACTTGGAGCCTTGGAGCGTGGACCAATGCCCTCTCCGTCCCTGAGACCCCAGCAGGATGTTTATTTAGCTTCTACCCGGTGAGCTCCAGCAAAGACCCACACAATTAGCTTAACTAAATGTTTTTTCATCAGAAACAGAACAAAATTCTGGCTCAATCATGCATTTCCTGCACACCAAGTAGTCTTACCTCTGCCATGTCAGCAAGCAAAGGACCCTTGAGACAGGTCTTACGCTGTCTGTTAGCCACCATGTCAACACGCAACAGAGCCTAGTCTCATCAACCAATGCTCCTTTGAAAGACTGAACTGCTGCTGTAAGGATGGTTCTACAGCAATGCGACTACCATAGTAATCAAACTAGGTGAAAACAAAAAGTATTCAGCAGATGCTAACACTGCATCTAGCACTATACAAAGAACAAGAAATGAGACCTCAGATCCTGGTGTAATGCAGGATCTGGCTGCATTCGGCATGTTGTTCAAGAACCTATGGACAAATCCCAATATTTAAAGTTTTTAAGCCTACCTGTGATGTCTTGACAGAGCAAGTTTAAGATGTGACAGAATGTGGAGTTGTCCTGGCAGGCTGCAGGGAACAGTAACCTCTTCATCCCTGAGAAACATCCTGAGCAGCATTTCTGACCAAAGCCACAGGGAACTCATTGTTCTCAGCACTTGAAAAGCCTAGAGAAAAAGGACAGTCCACGGTTAGAAAGTGAAGGACAGACATTCTGGGTTTTGGTTTCCTTTCTTTGTATGTTTGCTAGGAAATTTTGAGCAAGGCACCTGCAGGCCATATGCAGGGATAAGCACAGGCATTTCATTCTGCATGAAATTCCCATGACAGTTATGGATATTCACAGAGATATGGTGAATCTTGGCCTTATTCTCTCTGCTCCTCCTGAAATACAACAAAGGGCATTTGTTAACTTGCCCTGGTTGTTGAGAGGTTAAGAGCATTTAAAAACTGTGAGACATTCAGACAGTACAATAATGGAGAATATAGAAGATGAACAGCATGATAGGTATCACAGAGAACTTTCTTCCTCCTGTTTGTCAGTTTTCTTTGTTTTGAAGGAGAAGAAACCAAAACCTAATCAAGACAACTATAAAGGTTCATTAAGTTTGTCTGTCAGCACAAAATCTTATGAACTTTTAAGAGGAAGAACACTTACAGAGAAGAATGAGTTTGCCAGGAAAAATGTATGTAACTTAGGTGCCCTCTGTTGGCATCTGCAAAGAAGGTTTTTTTGAGCAGCTGTTCCAGGTCTCCACTGGGGGGGAAAAAAAAAAAAAAAAAAGACATTTCAGTGCCCTCACTTACCAGTCCCTTAATTTGTTTAATAAAGTATTTCAAATAAGTGAAAATTATTGTTTTATTTTATTCTTAGCAAAATAAATTGCCAAAGTGAAAGGTACTTGCAAGCAAACTCATTGCCACTTCAGAAAAAAAAAATTATTTTTAAAAATAAATTTAAAGGGAGTAAAATTCCCCTGGGGCTGTTACATGATTAAATATCCTTCATTACAAAATGCCAAATAGTTCCTACATGTGTTATATACAGAATGCAGCACCATATGGTGGAGGCAGGAAGCGAATAGATGAGTTTCTCTCACTACAGGGAGAAGAAATAGAAAATAGAATTACTTGCAAGTCAATTGTTTGGTTTCACACAGATTTGTAACTGGACCATCATGTTCTGTGGCTTGTAGCTTCACACCTTGGCATTTCGAAGGGAAATGGAGATGAGACTAGTATAAATATGTAAAATTAGTATCTTACATGGCTTCTACCTGAAACTAAAGCTTACCCAGGAAATCAAGGCCAAGGGTTCATTGAAAACCCAGTACAATGTTTGCTTAGTTTTGATCCCATGTCTACCTCAAATCAAAATGATTCCTAGATTCCTTATAACTTTATTTCATGGTATCCAAAAAAACTCAACTAGAAACTGTTATGGAAACTGGTACATTAGGAAACACAGTGCCTTTACACGCCTATAGAGCAAGAGTTAATCTAAAGAGCATCAGCTGGGGACACAAAATAATATGTAGTGTTCTCAAGTAAGTAAGTGTATGCAAAAAGGGATTTTGTTTAATTCATCCAGTCCTTATGAAAATTCTGTCCTGCCTGCATTCTGTGTTATGGGATTTTGCTGGGATTTATTAGCACTCCTACCTCTCAAGGTGTTCACTAAGTCAGTAAAAGGGCATTGCTCTGACTCTAAGGAGATCCAGCCTAGTTTCCTGATTGGCATTCATCTTTCCCAGGTCTGGCTTCTGGAGATGAATGCAAACCCAGCATTGCATACTAACTGCAAAGCCTTGAGAGACATCATCCCAGCTGTAGTCTATGAGAGTCTCGGTAAGTGAACAAGTCATAGGGCGGCCAGCAGCAGATAATCGTATCACCCCGTTGCTTGTCAGAGGAAAGACTCCTGTTTATATCAGATGTAGGTCCAAAACAATCTTTGAATAAAGCTATCTCACTGCTGAGTTTATAAGCAATTTAGAAGACACTGAAAATTCTAATCCACGCAGACCTGCAAAAGCTATGGTCTTTTTAGCCACGCACCCATTACAAAGAAATAAGTGGTTAAATTTGTTTTAGTTACAATTATTTTTAAGGATGTTTTCTCATATATTTATGTACAAAAGGCTAAATCTTAACATCTGTCCCTATAAACTGCACCTGCACATTTTTCTCATGCCTGTTGTTCCGAATGTGCAGGAATTTAAGTTGGTTTGTACAATATGCCTTACACAGCTGTGGCAGTGCTTAAATGCCAGAGTACCCCACTGTACTTCACACATATAGCTGGCAACTGTTATGTGAACTATACAAAGACTGAAAAAATCCTTATAGTCTGATATACATTAACTAGAACTGCTCCTGCCTGGGGGACCCGATTCTCTGTGATATCACGGTATCTGCAAGGAGAAGTAGTAAAGGGGGAGTCTATGTCTGCATGAAGGGTATGAGCAATAGCCTCCTTATGCTTACTGTCATAGATAGTTACCCTTCTGTGCATATGTATGTTTATTTTGGGATGTATTCATATCCTGTGTTGCACTGTAAGCAGTTTTACGGTATTTTTCCTAACAATTTCCTAAAATGTTTCCAGTGGAGCTGAAGCTGGCTGAAGTGAATGCAAGAAAAGTAGGGGGTGTTATTTTTTTTTTTTTTAAATTGTCTTAACAGTAATAGGCCACAGATCACAGGTTGAAAATCACTCCCCCTCCCCACTCCTCATCCTTCCCATGCACACAGCTGCTTTGTGCATACACATGACAGTTTGGGTCTATTTTAGGATCAGAGTGTTTAGACCATCTCACAACTGCATCTTCTTTTCCAGATTTGGTTCTTGAGGTTTTCAACAAGCGCCTCAAAGGCCAGGGTGTTTTGCCTTTAGAGACACTCTGCCGTTTTGTGCTTCTCTACCATGAGGATGCTGCACACCTTGGCCAGAAACAGCCCTCGAAGCTCAGAACTGGCCTGCGTACAGGCCAGTATCTGCGGCCACACACAGGCGGTACCAGCCACTTCGGTCACAGCCCTGCCAAGGTGCTGGAGAACTCTTCCAAGAAGCCTGGTTGCTCTAGAAAAAAGGTTGCCTTGTTGCCCAGAAAGAATTGTCAACAAACTCCTAACTATACCACACCTGCAACTCTCCGACCATCATGGAAAAACCCTCTGAACCATCACAGAGCAAGAGGGTTTCCACAAGTTCAGAAGACATAAAAAGAAAATAAAAGCTAAACTTGTATGTGCTGTGCATGTCCAGCTCATTGTCACCTTATATAAACAAGCAGGTATCAACCTCAACTGGAAAATCAGTAACTATTTTTATAAGTACTTCGCTCTTTTTGCAGAAAGTAATACTTTAACCAGCCAGCCAGAAATTATAGGAAGGTTAAGGAAGATGAGACAACTGTTACCCCATTAAAACTCATCCCCTTTAAAAACAATGTTGATCTGACCAGTGCAATCCAGAAACAGGCCAAACTTTTTACATACAAAGTCCTTATACAAAAAAGGCAGGGAGAGAAGCTGCAAAGGCTAAAACTAAGGCTTAACAGTGGAAATCCCCCAGTTCGCCCCATCATTCACAGCTGTACATGCAGCTACCTCACTCATTAGATCCTCTGTGCCTTGCACATTTAACCTCATTATATTCAGACTCAATTTTCCATTTGGTTGAGGTGACAGCCAAGCAGCAGCACACACTTATCATATCAGGTCACCATCTGAGCAGGAAACAATGACGCTTGGGGGACCAAGGAGACGGGGAGGAAGGCAGAGAGGTTTAAAACCAACAGGAAATGCTTTTACATCTCAGATGCTGCTGCCTCTAACCCAAGAGGAATTTAAATGAGCAGTAAGCTGAAGGGTACGTGCGTGTTTCCTTCCCCTCCTATGCTTACTCTAACTGACTGTAGTTCGGGCACGTTCATGTCATCCTGCGACTGCAGCATCAGTTTGAAGCAAGCATCTGTGGACAGGGGAGCCAGTGACCAAGCATGGGATGCTGCAACCCAAGTGCCAGGCGGGCTGGGTCTGCAGGAACAGGCCAGGAGGAGGGGGAGCTGCTGAAGCCAGGCAGGAGCAGGTAGGTAGCAATGTGGGGGGGCATGTGAATCAGCACCACTCAAACAGAAAGACATTTGGTGCTTGAGACTGAAACTCAATGGCTGTATTTGCTTTCCAAACATGACTCCGCTAAAGGAAGAGCTTTCTCTTCTTCCCCTTTTCTAGCCAGAATTTACAGTAACGCTAAGTGTCAGATTCATCTAGTCTTCTAACTAAACCGCTTACTTCTCCTCAATATGTCCCCCATCAAGGTGTCGCAGTCTTTTAAGAGACGCGGTCAGCATTTGAGAAACCGAAGGTGGAAGCATACCTTCCTGCCGTGGATGTAACTCTCTGTTTTGGGCAGGCAATCGCAACTAACTCCTGGGACTCTGGCAAGCACTGCTCATGTTTTGTCAGAAATACATGTTTTCAATCAGACTGTCACATGTCAGAGACAAATCGGAGGCATGAAAAGCAGCTCAGGAGGACTTTAGTCCTGCTTCTACCTCTGGAGCAGCCTCAGCTCTTCCTAAATCTTGCGTGACAGATGCTTGTCTAGCCTGTCCTTGAAAACCTCCAGTGATGTAAGTTCTGCAATATCCCAGGCAAGCCACTGTTTCTTCCTAATAGCTAACCTTTAATGCAGGTAAGGCCATTGTCTCTATCTCACATACCTCTTTCTAGTGGTCTTTTACATATGTGAAGACTGTTACCATACCACCTCAGTATTCTTTACTTTAGGCCAAGTGTTGAGCTACATTACCCATTTCCTTCCATAATTTCACCATATTCCAAGAAACAGTGTTATTCCTTCCTTGTCCATTAAGGCAGGCACACTGAGAGTGCCTTCATCATCCCTACACTCTTTTCTATGTAATGCCAGTAGAAAATTAGGAGTCTAAGTGCCTTGTTGAATTTATGACCTAGTCTCTGCTTAATGTGGGGGAACATTTAATGGTATATTCCCCAAAAGTTCAGGTGTGTTATTCCTTGACATGCCTGCTTTCTGATTCTGCACCTGCTGCATTTATTTCCCTAGGGTTCACTGAGCTGTTACCATCCAATATTCCTGTAGAAAATAGCATATTCTAAAATACATCAAATTTATGCCAGAAATCCATAAATCTGTCTGCTTGCTGAGCATTAATCTATCTCTCTCTCTTTTTAAAACGCAACACATGTAAGTGCTTTTCTATGCCTTTCCATATTCCCTTTCATTTCAGAGTGTGGTCCAACTCAGAAGGCCAGAGCGAGGCATCCCTCCATCCTAAGGACCCTGCAATCCTAGCAGAAACAGAAGATGTGAGTATGAGCAGGGTCATGCAAGCAAAGATTTTTATCAGGGAAGAAATCATAGGCCTATTTATCTCACCCACCATGGCATTATCCTGATGTGGTATCCCATTACAGTAAAGTGCCAGAGGCTATGACATGTCCTTTGTTTTGAAAGCAAGTAACCAACAGTTCTGGCTGGTTTGAGACCCAGGTATAGGTTTTCACCTTTTGTTCTACAAATTCACATGCAAGGAAGTTTGTCATCACAAGTCGATTTTGGATTTTTTCCTGGGACCATGTTTTATCACCATTGCTGAGAGAAGATGCTCAGAGAGAGGGGAGCAATTTATGCAAATTCACATATACGGTCAACATCTAAATCTCCCACCATCTGGGCTGCAAAAGCACCCCTTCTCTCTTTTAGCTAGTGTTATAAATCATTATTGTTCAGCTCTCATTTCCATTTTTCCACCTTGAATTGTCTTACTTTACAGGATATTCCTGGTAAGATTACAAGAAGAAATGCATGCTGACGTTTGTTTGTTTCAGACAGCAGTACTGTGGGGAAGAACACGGGAGGAACTAGTGAACTTGTTGATCACGCAGCCTATCAGTGGCTGGGAAGGGATGAACATCCACTCTCTTGGGGAAATTATTTGGTCCTCCCTGGTTTTTCTGAGAAGTTATTGCATGGAGGTAATCATCCTCTTACTACAACCACTAAGTAATATGCAAGGGATAAAAGGTGGGGGTAAATTTGGATTTCATACATCCTGTCCAAATTACTGTCATATCTCAGTGTTTGACTACAGCTACAATTTGTCCTGACCTTTGTTTTCAAGAGTTAATGCTAATATGTTCAACTTTTTTCACCAGTGCCAATAAAAGCTGAATGGATTTCATAGCCACTTCCTTGAGCATCATGAATCTTTTCATTCATTGCCTGGGGAAACAAAAATGTCCTTTTTGTCAGAAGTTTCTTATATTCTTTTCCCCAAAGAGATAAGGACTGGTTATTATGGTTGCAAATTTGGATGTGTAACAATCGAGTCCTCTCCACAGGTAGTGGAGATGACTGATAAAACTAATACAGTGTGATTGCCATTACCCTGGTTTTGATGAGGTCAGAAGAGGGAACTGACATCTATTCTAGCTTTGTCATGAATTCACGTCTCTTTAACTGCACATCACTGTTCATCTGTCTGTATACACGAGTAAAACCTCCTGGTCTCAAAGGAATGCCATGCTCTGGCTTACTAGCGCTCAGAGAGTGCACATAGACCATTTAAGGAAAGATGATATAAAATTACAAAGTACTGACATAAAGCTTCAGTCAAACTGTGACCTAGTGCAAGACAGTCCAGCAGCTAAACGCTGCATAGTTCCTAGTTACCAACTGGTCCGTAAGCATGACAACCTATCAGCACTATCTGTACATAAAGATGCCCTAAGTACTGTATCAGCAGAAAGGAAGGTAGGGTGAAGAGCTTTGAAGAAATACAATTTCCTTTTAAAAAAAAAAAAAAAATTGGAAACATTTTGGAGGGAAGATATAATTGATCTTATTTCAACAGGAGATGTGTGAATGCTACGTTGTGCTGTCCTCCTCCCACTTGCTGATTCTTTCAGTGGATCGTACAAAAAAGGCATTTGTTTATGAGGTAAAGCACAAGAATCTTTTTGTGTCTGTTGTATCCGTGCTCATAGTCAAGGTTTCTTAAATATCTCTTTGCTCATAGCTCTAGCAGGTAGAAAACTTTGTAGCTACAGAGTAGTAGTTAGAGAGGTCCTTGATCTATACAACATTGAAGTTGATAAAAATCTAGGTCCTGCCATCGGTTAAGACTGGTGTTGTAAGAGGACACAGACGAGAAATCATCAGTTTACGAAATACAGGATCCAAAATGCAAACTAGGGCCTCTTTGTCCTGAACATGAGTGTAGTCTTCTAGCATGGTTTGGGGCATGGGGCAGGAATTAAAGAGGGGGAGGCTGCAAGGCAGATGAAATTCCATCTAGTTCATACAAAGAACTTTTCAACACCAGCCTTGGTCTGTGGGTGGATCTCCCCCCTATACCTCAGAGCACTTTATGAAGGAGGACAGTCATTTTACAGGTAGGGAAACATGAATAAACCCCCGATTTCCTATGTCTTCAGACAATGAGGTGAATGTCATCCCACACAGACTTCCTTAAAGTCAAATGTTCGAAGGATGGGACAACTTTGGTTTTTGCAAAAAGCATTCTGCTATACATCAGGGGGACCGCAGTGGGACACAGAGAAGCTGTTGTTACCAAGGAATTTCTAACACAATTCCCTACCATACCAGGGTCTCCTTCCTCTTGTTGGGATGCATCTGAGAAAGATTGCAAGTGGAATCAGCCACACATTTGAAATTTCTGGTAAGCCTGTTCTGCAGTTCGTGAAGGGGCCTGTGATAGTCACAAAGCAGTGATACCCACGCTCCTGCCTTCAAGGACTGGCCTAGGTGGCTAGAAGATGAGAGGGGTTATGCAGCCATGCAGAGGGCTACTGAAGAAGGGGCATGCCTCCTCTCCAACACTCAGCCATGCTGGAGAATATGCCATGCCTTTCTGGACTGGACTTTCACAGGCAGCTTACGCTATGGCTGCATAGAAGGATGAGACCTAGCTAGATGGAAGGAATTCGGAATCTTAGTTTTCACAGGTGGACGCAACTGCTGCGCAGCCTTAAATCAAGAATGCCTTAGGGTTAACTAGAATTCCTCACATGCAAGGCAATATAAATTATAGGTTCCCCTTTCCTCTAATTTTCTACTTACACTAAACATGAGGGAAATGCTGATGTCTGCATGTGGAACAAGGAAGCTACCTAATTGTCCCAGTGCCAACCCAGTATCTGCCATCAAGAACAACACAAGACAGACACAAGCTTGTTTCACCACGAGATATCAAAGTGCAGGTGGAATGTGGCTATAGAGATAATGAATGACGGAGTAGAGGGGCAGCAGACAGAATTCACCTGCTAGGCTCAAAGGCAGATCGCAACCATCCTTCCCCACACCCAGGGGTTGTATGTTTCTTTGCACAGGGTCCATGATAGAATCCAGGCTCATTTGCTGCCAGAACTCAGCTGACTTCAACATGTGGATTCAACACCTCCAGCATCAAATCAAGATGGCAAATGCTCACCGCCCAGTCAGTCCCAACAATAATATCTCTTTTCTGGTGAGTCAACACAGAAGAATTGTAAAGAGAATGGGATGAAAACAGGAAACAGTGGCAGCTTTCAAAGTGGACAGGGCTTTTTAGGGATTTTTAGAACGCAGGCTGAAAACGAACAGTGTTACTTGAGGAAGCTGTTCTAGGCTATGGCAAGTAAACTCACTACACACAAATTTGCAACTGCTACTCTATGCTTGTGAGATATTTTAGAAAAATTACTGATCGTTTTTGTTCTGGGATGTAACTACTACACTGGTAAAAAAATTTAAAAAATTAGATTTCCTCTTAGTTACAGTCACAAAATAAAGACTTACTACTCTTCGATACGTGCTGACTGTCGCACAAGTGACACACTACACACTGCAACATCCACAAGGATCACAAGATGGCAGGATTACACTGCTTTTGAAAACACCCCTACAGCTGTGCCTTAGGCAATTTGCATACAGCAACGCACTGAGTCCTCCCAAAGCATTTGCCCATGTCATGGTACGCTCAGATTCCTTAAGAGTAAGAGTCAGCTGGAAAGCCAGCCTGTCTTTCCCCACTCCCTAGTGTTATTTACTAACAGTTCTGGTAAGGTTTCCCCTTTTTTAAACATCCGCTCTGCTAGCCTTGATGTCTAGCATGGCGTAGGCTCCAGGGCAACACTGTACCTCAGTTGTGTCTAACAGCATGCTTGTCTTCAGTCTGGGGGGAGAAAGTGCAACCCAGACCACCCATCCTTAAGAGCTGCTTGTTTCTGATGTTCCCTACAGTTCACATAATTGTTTGCAGCTAGTGGATACAAGCTACTTTTATGGTAGTTAGCCCAGGCGGTCCTGCTCCAAGGATTCAGTATAGATTGCAGAAATCCATCCAGGACTCAAGTACAGCCATGCATACCGTGAGCCCACATCA
This sequence comes from Haliaeetus leucocephalus, assembly GCF_000737465.1. Lineage (NCBI taxonomy): Eukaryota > Metazoa > Chordata > Aves > Accipitriformes > Accipitridae > Haliaeetus > Haliaeetus leucocephalus. Next base: position 6,142,204 of record NW_010972992.1, read on the forward strand.
AGACCCACTCCCCGGTCAGCTGGACAGCACTACTTTGAAGGAAAAGGAAAATATCCTCCGATAAAGGGACTTGAATGCCAAGCCCGAAGTGCTTTGAACTAAGATGAAATTCGAATTCAGATCAAACCAATGTCTCAAACAACCTCTTCTGAGGGGGAGAAGGAAAATGAGACCTTTCCCTTTTAATAGCTAAAGCTGTTTGGTTGTCTCAGCTGCTGCTCATGAAACCACAGTACACATGATTTTGTTCAAGTAGGTAGGAAACCTACAGCAAACTAGGAACATCATCACAGGTTTCCCAATTTCCAAGCATATATCCTAAATACCTTTCTTTTACCACCCTATAACCCTGAAAAACATCATACTTGTAGTTTTACCTCATTTTGCTCTGTCTCAAAAAAAAAAAAAGGTGCCATGTGATGAACAGTGGAAGAAAAGGGAGCTGACAAGACATCTGTTGTGTAACACCATTCTGAAGTGGGAAGGAAAACCTATTCAGCATCTGGGAAGGATACAGTATTTAACCATGGTGCAAGTGGCTAGTGGCTGCATGGGGGTAATGTACAATGTATAATCACTCTGACATGTGGGTGGCTTTAAGACTGGAATCAGTGAAAGTTTAGGCTCACAGGGAACTGATGCTTAAAGAAAAGGAAAAAAAAAAAAAGGCTAATTATGTCAAAGTCCCACAGCATTAAAGAGACAAAAGGAAATACAGTTGTATTTTTGAAAGCTGCTTCTGACAATGTGCCCAAACAGTTGCACTCAACTTCCAAGGGAGTAGAGCTGGGAGGGATATCCGCCCCTTTCCAATCACACAGTAAGATCAGCATTTTCTAAACATTTCCTTGCAGATGTGTACCTGACCTATTCTAAAAAAACCTCACCACTTCATGATATCTTATCAGCTTTCTAAGCAATGAATATCCAACCTGAAAAAGAAATACAAAGAATAGTATCTGTGGCTGGCACAGAAGCAGCTGGGTGCTGCAGATAGTTCCAAGTTTTGGTGTATTGTCATAGTCATTAAAATTCATATTCTGCCTTTGACTGAGACAGATCCACTGAGTGGAAGTTATTGAACATTTCTGCTGTCTCTAAGATGCCTCTTTTCCACAGGACTCTGAGGAAAGACTGCTGATCCTATTTCCAGAAGATCTGCTTTTCCTCTCTGTGGATAAGGACAGAACTGCAATCACATACAAGGTAACAGAGGAAGTGCTGGAAATAGTCAAATAAGTGAAGAACTAAAAGGAGCAGGAGCTAGTGAGCAGCACTGGGTGATGAAAATGTCTGAATAGCAAGGAGAAAAGGGAGGAGATGAAGGAAGAGCACGTTTTTTCTTTTCTTCTTTGAAGGGAAAACTCCCCCTAAATGGAATCCAGGCAAAGGAGAAATCCGCCATGCTGGGGAGGTTACAGTTTGAAATTACAGGTATGTAATTGAAAAAGAAAGATGAGAGCTATGAAACACAGGAGGTTCTGTCTGAGCATAGGGAAACAGTTTTTTTGCTGTGAGGGTGACTGAGCACGGGCATCGGTTGCTCAAAGAGGTTGAGGAGTTTCCAACCTTGGAGATACTCAAAAGCTATCTGGATATGGTCTTGGGCAACCGGCTCTGGGTGGCCCTGCTTGAGCAGGAGAGTTGGACCAGGTGACCTCCAGAGGTCCCTGCCAACCTCAACCATTTTCTGATTGTAATGAGAAATTGAGCAACACCAGTGCTCAGCCTTGCCTTGAGGATGGGTTATCTTGTGAGTTGTCTTCCCACAAGGGATAGTCCCTGTGACGTTCCTTGCTATAAGCTAATAAACTATGTGTCATGGCAAACTTTGCACATTTTTCCATCACCAAACTTCCCTGCTAATGTCTTGCAGGAAGACTGACAGAACCAATCCTTATCACCTGTTCCACAGCAGAAGATTATGAAAAATGCCTCTTCTATCTACAAAAGGTATTTTTCAGAGAACTTTACTGCAGCAATATCTCTTCTTAAGCCTGGGATTTTCCCAGCCATAGATTTATCTAAGGTATACCATCCTCCCAACTTTTTTTCCCCTTTTCCACAAAAGACTCACTTGAGTAGGGAGACATCTTCAAGCCTATCTTTCTCCTGTTAAGACTCATCCATTTGGCCAGTAAAATATCACTGGGTATTTAAAAAAAAAGAAAAACACTCCATCAGCAGGGGTTGAATTTGGGTCCTCTCAGGCAAAACACCTACCTACTCTAAGAGTGAAAGACTGATGCCTAAGCACTCAACTTGTACTGATTTCAATGGAAATTACATACTGAAATAAGCAGAACTACTGAGGAGGAGGCAGGCCATTGGACTCTATTTCATGAAGCTAGAGAGACACATTATGTCACACTACCTCCTAAAATACCCATGATAGCAATACCAGCTTATGACCTGGTTCCCTGGAAGTTATACTGATGTAAACAGGCGTTAGTTCCAAGTAGATCCTTCAAAATAGGACCTTATCTAAGTTCTAGTTTTCAGAGTCAATAATTTTTTGTTGGCCAGCACATATAGCACACCCTACACAGTGGATAACCCTATCTAGGCTCAGAGGAGAGAAAGGTGAATCAGGAGTAGATGTTTTAAAAGCAGAAGAGATGTTGGTCTCTGAGTATTTATTAATCAATATGTCTATTCTATAGTTGAGCATGGCTATGTTTATCTAGCATGGAAATTCTTGGCAGAGTTAGGATATTCATGTGCTGAAAATATGTTCCAGCCAGAGAAAATCCTTGATCATCTGACTCTCCAGCCACCACCAATCATCCCTAAGAAATCTCGGCAACATCAGTAGGACATTAGCACGCAGTGACAAGAAGAAGGTATGTTGAATACGATCCCAAGAGAAAGCAAAGAAGCTGCAACAACGAGTAAGAATAAACCAGAAATTGGAAACCAACCTTCTTTCAGACTGAGAGATGAATAAGGGTCTGCACAAGAACTGTTCTCCACTGGCTGCTGTTTTGAACGGGCCATTGCAATCAATGTAGGATCTTGTGATTCTGACCTCAGCTGTACATATGCCCCAAGAAGAAATCTTTCTGAATTTTTTTACTATACTTATTGCCTGATTCTTACCAGAAAAAGAAACACTATAAAATACTGCGTAAATCCTACAAATAAAACTTAGGTTTACCTGAACCTAAACCATGCGTAGAAAGGAGCATTCAGGTAACTGTTGGTTTGCAGAGCCATTGCCTTCCTTTGAAATGGCAGGCACAGTGCAATTCTTGATGGTGAACAGTCTCTTTTCTATATCTTTTCTTCTCTGCCAAAATAAAGAAGAAATGTTAATCCTGGAAGTTTTTGCAAACCAAAAACTGTTTCCCCAAATACTCTTTGCTGTTTTCTACCCTCCAAGAAGAACAACCCCAAAACCTCCAGGTTGAATCAAATCTATTCATTCTGATGATTTCAAAATACTCCATTTGCATTTTGAACACCTTAAGAATTTTTTCCCCACTCTACATATATGTAGCACTGAAAAGGAAGCATTGCCACAAACCAAAACAACCAAGCATTTAATTTCAAACAGAAGTTCTCAGTTACCTGTAGGTTAATCATTCAGGTTGCATGTGTGGTATAGCTGCAAAGTCACTTGAACAAGCTTTGTGTGGTCACGTGGTCCCTGTTCTATGCCAATTTTTCTTTTATGCCACATGTAAATCAAGAAAACAGACAGCTGTGTATACTGCAAAAAAAAAAAAATTCAACAATATTAGAAGAAAAAAAATATCTAACAAAGGTATGCCCATGAACACCATAAATTATGAGTCTCTTTTCCCAATGCTTTTAAGAACTGAACACCTCTGCCAGGCTGGGCTGAAACTAGGCAATAAGTTGAAAAGTTATTTGGAAAAACAGGCATGTAATCACACAATTGCTTAATTTCCCTTCCCTTGGGAAAGGGGACAAAAAAAATTAAGGACAGGAAGTCCCATGAAAATACTGTTTTACCTTCTTCAGTTTCAAAACACTAATAATTTGCAGGAAACATGACCAGACATGGTAACGTGACAAAACACTGCCCGCACATATCCTTAGTTGCCTTCTGTTTGAGCAAAACCTCTAGTATGAGAAAAGCTGTTTCTATACCTCAGGCATTTCTCTTATCCTGTTACTCTTTCATTCTTTTTTGCAGCTAAAAGATGAGGAAATCCCCAGAGCTCACTGGGGCCCCAAACACCTGTGATCATTATTTATGTATGTAAGTGAATGACTATATAAAAGTGTGTCAGCTTATTCTCCTAACTGCTACCCTACATTTCCTAAAACTGTGTGGGAAGGTCTTTATCTGATTACAAACAGCAAGCCACTTCTAAGTATCACACATTGTTTTAAACGAAGTTTAAAACTTTGTTTTAACAGTATGAAGTTTCTTAAACATTTACACACAGAGAAAATCCTGAAGAAATGTAGATCCAGAATAATTTTTTAATTAAATTTTTGCAGAAGGTGCACGAAAACAAAGATAGAAAGATAACTCCTCTCCTCTGCTAGGTGCCATTTCCCTGCCCTGAAATTTTGCCATCATACTTTTTCCATTTTAGAAGTCAAAATTCAGGAATACAGATCCAGATTAGAAGCACAAAACACTACATGGTAACACCAGATCCAGCATCAGGAAAATAATATACATTACTCAGAGAAAAGCTGCTAAATTTGGTTCCAACTTCAGAGCTAGGTCTTTGGAAAATCCCAGAATTCAGAGTAATAGGAGGTTTCCCTCCTGAAGGCCAGTTTCAATTCTCACTACGCCAGCTGGGGCAGGAAAGGGAGCCTCAGGCACAGCTAAGTGACATCAGCATCTAAGAAATCACTAAACATGTTATATTAGTAGCTTCTTAAAATTGTCAATCGTGTTCCTTTCTAAGTGGTATTAAAGCACGTCTCCTAAGAGAGCTGGCTCTTAAGATGGTGAAAGATTTTGCCGACCAGGTCTGAGACACTCGACACCCCCGGGCAGTTTGTAAGGCTGTCTCAAGTAGAATGGAAAGCAGAATGAAAAGGCACACTTTTCAGCATGTAGGAGACTTCTTCCACCTTCGTTGTATAATCAGAATGGCTCCAGAAATTTCTTAGTTAAGTGCTATCTGCTTTTCAGAGTCCTCACTCATAAGCAGGCTGCAGCAGGACACAACAACAGTGCAACACTGTTTTTTTCTACCATTTTCTCAAGAAACAAAGGCAACGGCACTGGCCACACAACACAGCTTAACAGCCAGGTGAACACCGTGAAACGCTATCACAGTTGTAAGCAGAGCCCTCTGAGTGTGGGAGCAGGCAGCTCCCCTCCATGGAGCAGAAGGGGTGCAGACCCATTGATCAGCCTCACAGACAGACAGACACCACCACCAATTCCAACCCCAAGACACTACCCGAGAGCTGCTTCTCTTGCAGCCAAAGATGGACAGCACCAGCAGATGTCCAGCCGTGGCTGTAACGGAGCGATCCACATCCTCTTGGATGGAATTCAAGCATGTCAGGTCAGGGACAGATTGCTGGCGAGGTCAAACACTCCCCAGACTGGTATGACAAAACACGTATCTAAGAGAGACTCCCACTAAATGGCAACAAGCCTTTACTTATCACTGGTGGCCCAAGAACTTTTTCTACCATTAGATTCCTCAGTTCATAGGACAACTCAAAGACAAGTTAAGATAAGCGCTGGACAACTCTTAATTAAAAAAGGACTAAGTGGTACCAACTGTCCCACAAAAAATTGCATATTTTTCCATAAAAACGAAATACACTTTTTAAGCTTCACCTACATATAGTGTAAGACTTATTATGTCCTCAGTTAAGCCATCATTTGATGCTGTCATTTTGAAGCCTACATACCTACCTTTTTGTTAGCACTGTCAAGGAACTTTTTTTTTCTTTAGATATTACCATATATCATCTTTTAACTATTTACTCATGACAATAATGTTAATGAAACATTGTATTTCTAAATTTGCTTGATCACTTAGCCTCTAGAAACTCTGGGATATTTTATTTTCTCTTTTGAAAAGAGATACAAGCAAAAAAAAAATCATTATAGACATTTCATTGGATGTAAACGATTTGAGGGAGAAGCCTTTTTTAACCTACAGTCCATATACAGAGATCAACCTGAAGTTTAAATCTGAACTTGAAAAACCCCACAAACTCTGGGATTTTAGCTGAAAATTCAGCCATGATCTGATTCAAATATTGCAGTAATTGCACACTGATAAAATAAAGCTATTGTTCTTTCTGAATGGAAACTTAAATATAGCGTTTTCTTACAAGATCACTGTTCAGAGCCAATAGCTTTCATTTCCTTTGATGCAAAGAACAGCTCTTTTACTGAAATTCTCCAGGGCTTAAATGATTCACACTTTGGGTTTTTCCCTCTGAATTGGAGCTTTAAGAAGTCAGGAAATTGGTTGCTTTTCCCATCAATAAGCAGCCCTAAAGTCAGGTGGTTAGGTAAGCAGGAAGTGGAACCGCTCTTCAAGGTAGGCATACAGAAACCCAAAAGGCCACTGTGCAAATTTCCAATGAATAATATGGCTCTGTTCATCATGTTTCAATATTAACTGGCACTAGTGTTGGCTATTCAACACCCACAGCCCAGAAAGTCTTGTTCACCTCACCAAGATTTGCTGCATGTTGCCAGAGGCACAGACTTCCACTAGACACTCAAAACTTTCATTCCTCAAACAGTAAGCTACGTTGAATTTTTTTGCCAAAATCTTGCTGCTTCTCTGCCATTGTCAGGAACAGAAAAAATTGTCAGCCACAGTTTCCTGCTATCTTGGTAGTGGGTAGCTGAAAAGCTGGTTTAGCCAGCAGCCAGGAAACGTTAAAACCACTTGCTTAGAAAGTGAAAAAAGTGCAATTGCACCAATCTAAAATTCAACGACAGAAGAATTTGGTTCTGGGTACACTGCTGAAATAGCCAGAGTTCCATAAGAGTGGAGAAGTGAATTGGAAAAGTAAAACTAAGTGCGCTCAAGAACATTGGGACAACCTAAAGAATAGAACCCTACCTTTCCGATTTGCTTAATTAAATCACAAAGGCACTTCATTCTATTTTCAAGTTTATTTTACCTTTACAAACAGTCACAATCAGAAATCTTGTTGAAAACATTAAAAAAACCAAGAAGGATCAATACAGAGCCAAGAATAAACATGGCCAACATAGAAGGAGCAGTAAGAAGTGTCTTTACTAGCCAGTATTTGGACTTCTGAGATTATTAAATCCCACAGCAAAACTGCTTACAAGGCAGAGACAGTCTTACACTTTAAGTTATCCTATTTAATCCAATCCAGTGCTTTCACCTTTCCTTGGCTGAATCTCCAGTTGACCTCAATTAAGAATCTGCACATTTCCCAGAGCAATGGAGGAAAACTCACTCTTTTTAAGCAAATCTTACATAGGAATACCTAAGGAAAAAATTATCAGTAACACAAGAATTAATAGTAAGAGGATCAAAGAAGGCAAAAATACATTGAAATTACTAATTATGTCTCACAACATCCTTTTAGGGTTGCAAAGTATCACTGTTCCCATTCTACATGAAGGGGAAGCTAAGATATAGGAATCTCAGTTGCAGTAAACACAGTAACAGAGAAGCTAGAAGATTAAAACTAGGACTATGGAGGAGTACATTACAGTGAATAAGGACAACCCTTTGGACTTCATTTTCCTTTAACAATTATTTCACCCAGTTACAAGATTCTATAATGCACACACACACAAAAAGCAAAAAAGATAGGATAACTCCTCTTGACATAATCACTGAAGAAATGTTCAGCAATAAAACCATGTCCACGAATCATAAAGTTAATCCTTCAGCACTAGTCAAGCTTGCCAAGAACTCCTCCAGGGAAGGCTTCAAGAAAAGACCAACTGGAAAGAGTTTAGAGAGAGAGAGACTAAGAGGTCTAGAAACCTCAACCTGTGAAGTAGGGTAAGAGCCTAGAGAAACCAAGGAGAGATGATAGTTTATGAATGCTTAAAAAGATGCTGAAGAGTCAATTCTTCCTCATAATCATAACAGAAAATACAAATTTTAACTAACAAAATCTCTCTCCTTCTCTGACTTGAAATGAGTCACTGGACTGGATTGCCTAGACAGGTCATGGACTCACCTCCATGAAAGTCTAACAGGTAGGTGGTTATCCAGTCTCACCAAGCCTGCCTTGGAGCACAGAGGCTATGTGACTAGCTTACCAAGGTAATCACCTGTCCCACTTCTTAGGATTCTCTGTTCAAGTGCTTTTGCAACACACATCTGTGGAGGCAATAACTTCTGCTCCACAGCTATTCTAATTTCACAGAGCCCTACTGAAAACAGCACGTCATTCAGACTTGGAATAATCCCCTCTGAGAATTTAGTAAGGTGATTAACTGAAATATCATTATTCTGTTAGGATTTAATTTAGAAGCCCTGTACTGTTTATGTTATTTGTGAGAAATCATGAAGAAACTGATGTAATGGCTGTTCTGTGAGATATTTACAACCTTTCATGTGAAGGCTGAGTCAAAACTCAGTTTTGCTCGGAGCTGATTTGGTCATAAAGGAGTCTACTCCAAGCAGCTTTCACCAGAAGGCCAAACCAGAAGGCATCCAGAGCTTTGAATCTATTATTGCAGTCACATAACACAAAAATAATTATATAAAAAAGACACGGGAGTTTTAACTAGTTGAAGCCACAGGCTAGATTCTTATTTGAAATCAGTGTCAAGTCACAGAAAGCAACCAACTCCAGCTGAAATCCTGCCCCTTTAAATTGAGGCAAAACAGTTTATTCTAGTCATGTTAGAGCACTATGAAACGGGAGGAGCACTAATCTAACATTAAAAAAAAATCCTCCATGGTACAATTTTCAGTAAGGGCAACATCTTTCAGCTGATGATCAAGTGACTGGAGCTATGCTGGTATACACCAGCAGACGCTCTGGTTCTTTTTCTTCTGGGGTGGGGAAAAAAACCATCAAGAATAAATGTTGGGCTTTTCTCTGTTTTTCACTGTCTTTTCCTACTCTACAAACTAGGTGAGAAGACAGCATTAAACCAAATGTTTCTCTAGACAGCGTGATCCTCATTTGAGCCTTTCAGAAGTCTCCCTTTTGTAATCCGGTATTCCAGATAACAAGGATTGCCGAGTTACAGAAAAGAAGGAGGATAAATGTTACTCCCTTCTTCCCCTAGTTTCCCTGGGGGAGATAAGGGGATCACAGAACTTGCATAGAAAAATCTCTGCAAGCACAAATGATGTGACCATGGCAGTCTCACACTGGCACCTCTGTGCACTGAAACTGGCCTAACCACAACCTTCTGTTGGGATTGGAGAGAGGAGTATTTAATGGATTAGAGTAATGGCCCTTTGCTGCATAACAAAGAGGGCAATTTGGCAGGAGTGAAAAGCACTGTCTGCTTGGAGAAGATTAGTAGATATGGTTCCTAGGCACAATGTGTTATTGCCTTATTCCCATAATATGACCATCAGGACATATCTTGGAAATACAGATAGCCTATGAAAGCTGCGAGTGCCCTATAGGTACTACTGTATTTCCTGTAGCACTGAAGGGATTGATGCCTTCTATGTGCATATCAATCTGTGGGAGCACTACAGAGATATGTGCAAAAGATGCAAGGGGGAATAATAACAAAAAAGGTCCCTGGTCCCAAAGTTGAAAAGAGCATCAATGAAAAAAACACCCAACCACCCAGGAAACTTGCAATAATGCAATGCAGCTGAAATGAACATCAGCCTGACTTAGCAGTTGTTCTGTTTCTAAATGCTAGGTTTGTTGAGAAGAAACAAAAGCAAAACTCCCCCCAGACCCATTCCTTATTGCTATGTATATGACGATGCTTTACGCAGCCAGGCCCTCCCTTCTTTTTTTTCAAAACCTGAGCTCAGCTCCCCATTCTCACAGCACATTGCAATTCATCTGTTTTCATTGTAGACTCTGAGGGTGGAAATAGCAAGGCTTTTCTTCTGGTGTTTTGTCTCCATGTTCTTCTTCTGGAAACTGGCAGCTGTAAGTCTCTTCTCTATGGTGTGACAGTTGCGGAGCCACCGGCAGCCTAGGGAAGTTACGTTCCAGATCTGCAGTGAGAATAAGCAAAAGCACTGCACATACAAGAAGTCTTCATACATGTCAGTTAGTTGCTTATTACCTTTACCAATACAGCCTCTCTCTCAGGAAAGGACAAAGATACAGGTGATGCACTGCATCTTAGTGAAACTAAGTAACCCGCCCAAAAATCACACAGTAAATCCATACTTATTCAACTAAATTTATTCCATTTTGACTCTGGATCAATGGAAACATTGTTCACCACTGAAAAGCAACACAGTCCACAAAGGTGCACTTACAGTCAGCTGTGTGGTATTTTTCTTTCTTCAGTGACCATATGCACAAATGCAAGAAGAAGGTCAGCAAGATGAGAACAAATACAGCCACTGCAGTAAGGATGGCCAGGATGGTGGTGTATAGAGAGTAATTTGTAGTAGGAGCTGCAATTAAATATATTTAATAAAGATTAAGAAATCATGTGCCCAAACTATTGTTAAAGGAAAGGCAGTTCTTCCCAGGAAATTGAAAGATTAATTTCTTCTTTCTGTGGAAAATAATTTTCCAAGGAAAAAAAAGAGTGTGGGTATTAACAATAAAACTGAGATGCTCCAAGTCAAGGCTGCAATAGATCACTGTCTGTGGTAAGAAGCATTCATGCAAAAAACCCACATGCCTGATCTCTTCCTTGTTCACTGTCTCTCCTTCTTGCAGCTATCACTTGTTCTATCCGCTCTGGTTTGTTTTTTGCTCTTGGGGGGGGATTTGGCTTCAATGTTTCCCTGAACAGGACTACAGCAAGCCAAATTTTCGCACTTGTGTCTGTCTCGTGGAAGTTAAAAATAACACCTTTCTGCAATTTGTCTCAGCAGAACGAACAATTTCTCTGAATGAAGGGCCCAGACCTGAAAGGTACCAATTCATTGTAGGAACAAGGGTGGGGGGAAAGGCAGGAGCAATGCAGCTTGCTGTCTTAAAAGATACTTAGTACCTGCAAAGCCTGTACCTGCTTACTCCTATCTAATTTGATCCATGATAAGACATGAGATTTCAATGCTGGGTGGTGTGGACTCAACCAATACTTGTAAAGGAACTGGATGATTAAGCTATTGTCTTCGTAAGAAAATCTAGCAAAACAGCAAGAGCAGTTTAATAGAAAACTCTGATAATTTGTCAAATAAGCGTGCTCTATTCAGGGACAATTGTTGGGCTTTTCTCTACCTTTATTACTGACAGTGCTTTAATGGTGGAATCTTTGCCCAGGCCAACAATTCTACCTATATTAATATTGTAAGAAACACAACAGCAATTTTCAAAGCAAATTTTCATGATAGCAAGCTCTGCATGATTACTATGCAACAAGTCACCAACTAAAGAAGTACAGAGAAAAGTTATAGGCTCAAAGAAACAAATCATTGAGAAGGTACCTTGCTCCAAACCTTTAGCAGAGAAACCACATACTGTATTATGTGTACTGTTGCCTTGCTTGATTGTTAGAAACCCAGAACTTTCACAGCTAAAAGAAGAATAAGAGTCACAGTTAGAATGTCCCTGCCTTTCCCTTCATTCCTCTCCATCCTTTCTCTTGGTCCCCTTTCTTCCCTCCACTCTTTCCACAACTTGTTTCCTTTTTTTCCTTTTTATAGCAGTGCAGGTAAAGTTATGGCTGCTCCCCAACAAGATAAGACTACATCACAATTGTTTACATGCACATTTTTTTTTAGTCTCTTTGTTTCAATTGATGGCCATGTTTGGAATAATTTTGCATCAGTTTGAGCTGGACTTGGAAGCAAGCCGAATACACAGTAGTTTGTCTTAACTTCTGCTTTGAGACCGACTACTTAGAAAACCAAAGGAGAGAGACATATCACATATTGCTGAATTTAAAAAACTCATCATTTAATGTCATTAGTGATCTTGCCTTAGATTCAATTTTATTTTCTAATTTACACATTAATAATTTGAGAATTTCATCATGCATAATTTCCAAAGAAGGAAAGTATCAATAAACACATACTCAGTCCAGTTACGGCACCAGCCATTCTTCGCATTAGAATAGGTTCCTATCTCACACGGTTTACATTTGAATGTGAAGTCGAAAATGCCTACACGAAAAGAGAACATCAATTATTAGTGGTCAGTGCCTTTACTGAAAGATGGAGATAGAACAATTAGAGCACAATGCACTCCCTCTACAGTCTTTCTGCATTATGAATTACCCCCCTGGAGAAACACATAAGCAGTTCTTGCCACCCTTGCATTTTGGGAAATGTATGGGTGGACCCCTTACAGAAGAGGTATAGAATAGTCTGATCTGACAGCAGAGGGTGTAAAGTTAAGAGGCAACACAGAGTAAAACAGTCTTCTACTGACAGTTCTAGCAGCTTGGAAGAAAAGCAATGCTGAAAGTCCAAGCATGAAAGTGAAGGTCTCAAATTTAGGAAGGGAAGAGTTATAAAATAGGGAAACAAGGGTTTTTGTCACAGGGGCCACAATATAAATGTCACTTCTCTCTGCAGCAAAGCCTTCCCCAGAGCAGGTTACAGTAAGTGAAGGAAACTGTTGCTCAGCCAGCTACTTGTATTAAACTCTGTCTTTTAGAGTTATTTGCATTTCTTTAGTTACCAATCTTAATCAGCTCCTCGCCCTCCGCACATTCAGGCAGTTTTTTGCAGTAGAGACATGCACTATCAATACAGCTGTATCCCTGACGACATTTGCAGTCATGGTCCTCAATATTTGGACATGCGTTGTCTCCTGTCAAGAAGAAAGAAGTTAGATTTGCCTTTGTCATAGATGCCAGAAATTAACTTAACCATTAGTCTTACTGGCTGACACAGGTGAAATAGTTCCTTACTGTGCTGTGGTGGAAAAAATGGATACCAGAAAGATGTCACTCCCATGCATACTGGGTAAAGTTTAGAGTGCTCAAATTCAGCACCACTCAGATTTTTACACCTTGGTTACCTGAGCATGACATGACTTACGACTGTAACCCTTCCCTCTTATCTGGAATACCAGTGTAGGTCATGGTAGACAGAAGTAAGGCAGCAGGCTTGCTTTACTACATTGTGCAGATTTAGACACTGTGGGGTGAGGAAGGCACTTCCAGTGCCCCAAAAAAGCATCACACATTAACTAGCCATTCAGTCAGCTCTGAGGACACTGCCAGAGCTGTTCTCAGTTAGGCTCAGCCATGTTAGAGGAGGGATGCCCAAAAGATCCTTGGCCAGTAAAGCTAGAGCTCCTTTTCCATGCCTTTCCTAACAACAGCAGCTGCTTCCTACGCTCCGTTGGCAAATGTGTGTCTAAATCCAAGCCATAAAACCAGCACCCTTCCTACCCTCTGTCCTATTTCTAGAGGAGTTCTGTTGTGAACTTTGCTTGCACTCAGAAAATATCATCTCTAATTCTGAGAGGCTCCTGGGTTCATGAAAGCAAAGGATTGATGATATATACTGATCCCATCAGTAAACAGTATCAAGCAGTCCTTCAGGCAGTTGGAGACCAGTTGGAGGAAAAGAACCTTAAATAAAAGTTATAACCTTAAAGAAAGAAAAAAATATAGAAGAAAATGCTGGCTAGTTCAATAGCGTGCTTAAAAACCCACAATGAGTAGCAAAGATCAAGCAAAGATTATTATTTGAGGTTGGTGATGGAACGTACAGGGCCACCAGGGAACTGCCCACATCTTCCTCTGCCCACTAGCCTCCTCTTACTGGCCTTCAAAACTTAATGAAGTCTGGCAGCAAAAAGGAAACAGCTTAGGGATGCTTCTTTCTGTCTATTAGTAGTGAGTGATTCTGGCATTCATCCCACCAAGCAATGACTCTCCTACCTCATGCTGAATGACTTTTATCTCAGTGGGAAGGGAAATACCCTGGGGTCTCCACACTATTGAGGACTCTATAGCTTTTCACCTATTTATTGCTCATTCCCACAAAACCCACGTGTCCACTCACTCCTTCCATAGGGAGCTCAGTGTCCTTTTTGTCCGTTAAGGCAGATATATTCAAGCTACTAACAGATGGGAGGCTGACTCCTACCTAGGCACCAACAAAAGATATAACTTCTTGGTTAATCCTGTTGCTAACCTGCAGGACAACAGCACAACCATACTAGCTAGACAAGGCTTCCAGCAGCCCTGTTTTAGGACAAACAGAAAAGGAATGTCCATTCCTTGCTGTAGGTCATACCAACAGCTGCATATTCCCTAGTGTTCAGCTCTGGCTACGGTTACAGACAGCACTAAATTAGGAAGAATAGTATGATTGCTCCTGGGACCATGGAAGAGGCCGTTAGAATCACCTGTTCTGTCTTTCAGCCTAACAGGCACAGAAATATCACTCGGTAAGTCCTGCAGCTAGCCTGTTCCACCTCTAGTGCAATTACAGGCAAGTGAAAATCCATTACCATCTCACCAGCATCCTAAGGACATAGGTTAGAACAGGCTGTTGAAACTAATGATCACCTGAGACCTTGTCTGTGCATTTACTTCTGGGACAAGCACAGGTCAGTGGAATGGAGGGATTGAAGTAGCATGCTTCCTACGCTTTAGGACCACAAATTGCAAAGAACAGCCTTACAGAGAGCATCACTCCCTGTATTCCCTCTGAAGTCTGAATAGCAGAGACAAACTTTGAAACCATGTTTGAATGGAGCAAGGGCTCAGAACCAGTGTTAAGTGAACACCTTCTTTCCTCGTGAGAAAGACCAACCCACAGAAACTTAACTTTCCTTTTCCCACTACAGAATACCAAGTACAGGCATGTAACAAATCTGAAATGTGAGTCCACCCTGAAGTTTATAGCTAAGGCACATTATGAATTTAGGGGACAGGAAGGAAGCCCTTACCATTCTGTTTTGCATATACAGTTACCCAAGATACATTTACATACATACATACACACAAACACACATGCACCTGTTCCCCACACTTGATTGCCCTGGTTGACATAAAACAATACTGACAAACAGAAAGAAGACAGACACATCATTCCCTTACCTGTGTTTGAGTGGCATTTGGGACAACATTTCTTTTCATCTTTACCGATTATTCTCAGTTCACCATCACATGGTGTTGCCAGGGTTTGCTCTGTCCATTGCCATAGGTACACCACCAGCAGCAAGCAAGCTCGAATCTTGAGGTGACCGACTTCACTTGTCTGTTCAGTCATGTCTTGAGCTATACAACCCAAAAGCACACTAGGGTGGGCTTGTATCAGAACTTCCCTGCAGAAGTACTCCTTCCCCTGACACTGGGGGAAGGCACTGTGTTTTTGTGGCTGCACTCTTCCGGTTTCTTTAGGGGTGGGGAAAAGATTTTATTTTACGTCATCAAATTCTTAAAAAAACAGGGCTAAGCAACTATGCACTAGTGACTCCATTAAGAGAGCAGCAGGTTAAGAGCAAGATGGAGCATCATGTAATTTGATTTTCAAAGGATTTTGCAAGTTGATATACAACTGAAAATTAACGCAAATTAAATTAGTGCATGAACTTCGGCGTGCATGAACTTCGGCGTGCTCAGACTCTCTTTCTGACTTAGAGTTCTTAATGAATTTAGAAACCTTCAAGGATTTAACTATCAGATTGCAATGTATAGTAAGTCCATCCACTCAGATTTTCTGATTCTGTTAATTGTTTTCAGTTTCCTTCCCCCTGGATCAGGAGACTCTTGAATTGTTTTCCAGAGCCGATGTAACTCCATATGGATACCATGAAACCAAGAGAGAGAATGGTGTCCTCCCCACAGGCTGCAAGATCAACCCTGGGACCAAAACTGAAAATAGCTGCAATGGGCTCTTTAGAGACACATACAGCTCCTCTGACCCCCACACTCCTGGAATTTAGGTAATGAAAGACAGCTGTTCAGCAAAATTGTACACAGGCACAGACATGTTGCCTGTAATCATCACCTGCTGCTAGGTTTCAATTCCAAAAAGTCTTACCTCATACAAACACCTATGCAAACTTCCATCTCTGCTCTATGTGTGGACAGCTTGCTTGCCTTCCCCCCCTCCCTTTCTATTTCCACTTCACGCTAGAGTTTGCTTCTATCCCTATAGCTTGTGGTTGCTTTTATACGTGCACAGTGAAGATAGTATTTAAAAATCCAACCTCATTCTCAACTGAACACATGAATTCTGGTGCAGAAGCAATTTTTAATGGATTCTTTCCCACACTGCATGGGGTGACAAACAGGTCAAGGCAAGGGAGTCAGATCTGTGAAGAGAGATGAGCTCCTCTAGAAAATGCCATGCTTACAGCATTTGACACTTGCCCTGTTAATTCCTTAGTTTAATACACAGCTAGTGAAGCCTGAATAAGCTTTCCACACAGACACTATCACTCTTCCTTCGGAGTGTTCTACAATTTCTTCCTGAAGATTCATCTATGGATCTACTCTTCACTTAGTCTTTGGTCCATTTAGGGATCTACCTACGTTCCTGTCGTGGGTTGGAAACAATCAGACAGGTTTGGTATGCAACAGACCCTTCTAGTTTTAAAAATGTATGCTGCAAAGCTGCTTGTACTGTTAAATGTGCTAGGTGAAACCTTTCTATCAAAAGATGACATCCAAACT
This sequence comes from Haliaeetus leucocephalus, assembly GCF_000737465.1. Taxonomy (NCBI): domain Eukaryota; kingdom Metazoa; phylum Chordata; class Aves; order Accipitriformes; family Accipitridae; genus Haliaeetus; species Haliaeetus leucocephalus. The sequence continues at coordinate 6,158,867 of NW_010972992.1, forward strand.
AGCTGCAAGCAGGCAAAAGACACAGGTCTCTGCTGTCACTTTTTCCCACATAATGCCCCTACAAGGCCAACGGTTATGTTTCAGAAACAAAAAGCCTCCTACTTGATACTTCTGTCACACAGGAGATCCCCACCTCTTCCCACACAGCACTGCTCCTCACACTTGTCACAGCCTGTACCACTGACGTTACACTGGAAACACAGATACGATGCCTGCTGCTGCAGCTGCTGCCCAACTGGCCATGGAGAGTCCTGGACACCACAGGTCTTGGGTTCAGTCCCCCAAGTCAGGATTCCTCTCACCAGCTCTTCCAAACAGCATAACCACAATGCTTCGGCAACACAGGGACAGGGAAGGTTTACAGGTACTGGTCAGGTGCTGCCCCTGTACAGAAAACACGGTGCACTCAGCAGCATACAAAACTTTGTCTCACACTCTTCAGAACTCAGCAGAGTCTTATGATGAAGACAAGTTACGAGGCAAAGCACTTGGACACTGCAGCAATATACTCTGCAGACCAATCAGTTATGACCATGTCTGAACTGCACACAAGCCCTGACCAACTCTGAGGATATTTTTATTATCCTTTGCTCTTATAAGAATAGGCTAATAGTAAGGAGAACTTGTTTCAAAATCTTACTATGGTGTCATGGTTTAACCCCAGCTGGCAACTAAGCACTACACAGCTGCTTGCTCACTCCCCCCCGCAGTGTGATGGGGGAGAGAATCAGAAGAGATAAAAGTGAGAAAACTCATGGGCTGAGATAAAGGCTGTTGAAGAGGTAAAGCAAAACCCATGCACACAAGCAAAACAAAACAAGGAATTCATTCACCACTTCCCCTGGGCAGGCAGGTGTTCAGCCATCTCCAGGAAAGCAGGGCTCCATCACGTGTAACCGTTACTTGGGAAGACAAATGCCATCACTCCGAATGTGTCCATCCCCCCGCTTCTTTCTTCTTCCCCCAGCTTTATATGCTGAGCATGACGTCATATGATCTGGAATATCCCTTGGGTCAGTTGGGGTCAGCTATCCCGGCTGTGTACCCCCCAACTCCTTGTGCCCCCCCAGCCTGCTCGCTGGTGGGGTTATGCGAGGAGCAGAAAAGGCCTTGGCTCTGTGTAAGCACTGCTCAGCAGTAACTAAAACATCCCTGTGTTACCAACACTGTTTTCAGCACAAATCCAAAACATAGCCCCATATTAGCTACTATGAAGAAAAGTAACTTCATCCCAGCCAAAGCCAGCACATATGGTTACATTAAGAATCACCCCAAGGCATGCTGGCTGCAGTACCATTTGAAAATACTCCTCCTCACATAATAGGGCCAGGAATACGCGGAGCACAATAAGCCCCTCCACCTTACTGTGGCTGCAGCCAGAATTCCTGGGCAAAGAGCAGCCCACATCTGCCCTGATAACAAGTGCTGCTACTGCTCTTGTAAACAGCATGCTAGCCAAACTCTCCTTCCACCTTCTCCTACCCTTTGCCCCTTCCCCAGCACAGGCTGGTACAGTGTGGAAATGTGGCACCAGCAACTTTTAGAAGCTGCTCAATGTGTGCATAAAGTGATTGTGGACGGGAGGGGATACACTTTCCCATTCAGCCCAATACTTTCCCCAGCTCTGCAAGTCTTTCTCAGTGTATGTGAAAGAGGTGTTTAGTCTCAACTGAAAGAAGCAAGCAAGAACAAAAGACCCATGAAGGAAAGCCAAATTTCTTGAAATCAAGATTTCTTCATCATCCCAGCAGCACCTGACCTTTGAGGTCAGGTGCTTCCAGTTTCATTAAAAGATAGTGCGTAGGCTCCCTGCAAACATAAAAGGGCTGCAAACCCTCTTACAGTAGCTGGCAACACTGACAGAAATGGTGGGGCATTTCACAAATGGTCTTAGGAGTAACCCTGACAAACCATTCATTCATGAGGTGTGCAGAGAAAAACGTAATTCGGCAATAGGAAGAGATGGAATCAGCTCTTACAGAGAGACTTGCCCAGAGGTGCAAGCTCAGGCTCCCCAGAAACTCCCTGAGGCTTTGTTATGTGTACTTGTACCCTGGGTGGTGTCCCACTGTCAATACTGATGTGGAGGAGACAAACCCTGTCAGGACCCTGACAGCTATTCTGTTGCCAAAGCTGCAGTCCTGAGGAGTTTAGAGTCATGTAGCCTCACTTTCTGGAAGTTACACCTCAAGGCCATACCCCGGAATATCTGGCACACCAGTCACTAATAACTAACACTGTTGAATAAACAACAGGAAGAACTGTTACCTCCAGCAACAGCTGGGACGGGTAGTTTTATAACTAACAGAAAGACTCAAGTAGTAGAAGACAAGGTCTCTAAGTTAGGCACCACTTACTTCATCTTTACAAGTATAGCAGTAGCAATAGACTAGACCATGTCTATCAGAAGGGACAAACACAGCGTAGTGGTTCCAGATGGAGGAACTGGCCATTTCCCTGAAGCTCAAAGATGGGCACTAATAACTAACACTGCCTAAATACCAAATACGAACATTAATCAGACTTTTGCTCAGTGTCATAAACACAGCAATAGAGAATGGACCTCCAAATATCCTACTGAGACAACTGGCAGGTGGTACACAAGGGAACCCAAGCCTGGCAAAGGTTTCAGGCAGCTAGTTAGGGTATGTGATATCTGATATTTGCTGTTTATCAGAATAGGAACCAATAATTTATTTCCTTCTATCTTTTTTGAGAATTGTCTTTTTTCTGAATTGGTCTTTACATGTTTTCGTTCTCGTTCAAGCATTACAGTCGTGCAAAAATACTGCCAGATGATGGAACATTTACAGTCAGATCACAGACAATAGGTGTACATGTCAAGTCTAAATCTCTAGAGTCAGCAGTGACCTTTCAGAGACTACTTGACTATCTGGCTTCAAAATCTTTGGGGGTTTTCTAAAGCTAACCTTACCTGTCCCTGATGTAAGGTAGTGACATTTCATCTGTCAATCTCTTTCTTGCTCAGTCCTGCATGTGATGTACGTCAATGCTGCTAGGTTCCATGCTGCTGCCTGATCCGGTAGGGTTTCCAGCTCTCTCTGCACCTATTGATAAAACAAATGCCTATTTCACTCATCAATAAGCAGTAGTTCTCACCTCCTCATTACCCGTTTGGTGGTTTTATTCAGCAGCAGCTACAGGATTAACTAGACAATATTTGACTGAGACTTTTCAGAAATTAGGAATCCTTACAGTCTTTATCTTCACACACAAGCAGAGGTTCTGTGGCCTGCAGAGTTCCTTTCAATCCCTGTGACCTGTGTTCAAAATTATAATCCCAAGGGTTAAAAGGCCATTGGAAGCAATGGGCTCTTTGAGTTGTCCAAGCACACATATCATGAAGTGCCTTCTCCTTTGCATGAAACAGGAAGACATAGCACAGTCTCGAACAGGCAAAGAGAAGCAGCTGGGGGCCAAGATGTTCAGAAATGCCTCAGGGTTCAGAGTACCCACTTGCTGCTAAAAAGGAGCATCCAAATGCTGCTGCTACTGTCTCTTTGAAGAGTCAAGAGAGACTCTGCAAGGGCTTGTGCTGGAGTTTGAACCAGAGTCTTTTGCATGCCAGGCTCTAGTTCCTCAGTCTTGGATTAAGAAGTCTAAGCTTTTTATGACTGTCTCCAAAAAATTAGCCTCAGTTCTGAGTGTGGGACCTCAGTGTATCAGGAGACCAGGGCAGGATGGGCTGCTTCTTCCTTCAGCAAAGGAAGGGAGGCACAGAGATACGAGTGGCAAAAGACCCCAAACGCAGTGACTCACTTCCTGCCCTGACCTCCACAGAAGAAAGGACTCTCTTCCAGCCACACCTGCCCATACCCATACACAGCTCAGGGCAAATTAAGTCTGAAACATAAGCGCACAGTGTGATGGAACAAAAGAAAAGATGTTGCAGATCTCCTAATCCCTTCTCCCTCCTCTGTGCTACCATGACCTGCCCATGTAACACTAGGAGTACTCAAGGATGAGATTTGAAGGAAGAACCAGTGGATTCTTCCACCCACTGAAGTACACTGATGTTACAACTTGTATCTCTGTCTTCAGGGCACACATTCCTAAGAGTATTTACAACTGGCTGCAAATTCTACTTTTTCCCACCTTAAGGATATCCAGCCACAAGCTGAACATTATACACATCGCCACGTGCTGCATTTTACAGTTTCCTTTTTGCTTGGGACCACTGGAGCCACCAGTTTGCTGAACTGTCCAAATTACTAACCTTTTGGAAAGAAAAAAAGAAGAAAAAAAAAAGAGCATAAGCACTTCCCAAACATGTAATTACTTCTTGCAAGTCCAGTGGCTTTACTGACACTCCTTGGACTTAACGTCATCAATAACAGAGTATTGTTACCAGGAAAAGTATTTGGTTTCCTGACATTTGAGATTTTGCTGACTACCCATAATGGGTGACCAAAGAAGCCATGCAGGTCTCCAAAAGTAAGAGGTCGTTCACATGAAATATACGTCATTTCTGAATGACTAATGATATTTGTTAGACCAATGTATAAATTGCCTTGTAAGCTCCATCTCATAAATTGTTTTCATCCCACTGTAGAAAACTCCATTGCTAGCTACAGGATTCACATTCCATTGTACAGAACTTGTCTATGCTCTTGGGAAACAACTGTCACTCAGTCTTTACTTAGGGAGCCCTTTACTGTGTCGTTACTGCTGTAAGAGATGTTACTAATACAAAGTGAAATGACTTGCCACACCAGGGAACCTGTGGTAGAACAGCAGTTCTGACGGGCTCTAGAAAGCCTAGAGGAACAGTCAGCGCATGGGGTGCAGGTCAGTACTGCAGCAAGCACATGGCGAGGCTGGTGCCAGAGGGAGCATGGGGACATTGGAAGGGTACCATATGAGTAGTAACAGCTCACAAAATACTGGGGTTAAAAAAAAATTAAAAAAAAAAATCTTACAGACAAATAATTTATCTGCGGCCTGAAACTAGAAGACAAAATTGTTGAGTTCCTTTCAGCTCGGCTAACCTTTAGGCCAGCCTTGAGATTTTGCAGTGACTAGGACTGGCTACCCTAGGGGTTTCCAGATACTGGGGTGTTCACTGTGCCTGTCTAATGCCTGCCCTCTTTTGGCACACAGGGACAATTACTGCCCTGCAAAACTGTCACAGGTAAGGCTGGGGGCACAGGAGTCAAGTAATGTGGCAGAAGCATTGGTGGCCACATGTGGGCTCCCAAGGCAAGTTAAATTCTCACCCCAGAACAATTAGGGCTTTGCAAAGACCCCTGGGTCCTTCCTTTGAGCAGCGCTAAGGTCCCTGCAGCATGCACTCATCAGCTCTGCCTTCACCTATGGAATGAGTCTTGCAGCCACCTCTCTGGGTTGTTTGCACAGCCTGGCCACCAAAGCGGTGACCCCTTGCAGACAATCCCAACGGCACAGAGACCAACATTTCATAGAGGGAAACCAAACCAGACAGAGGCAAAAACCCCAAGTCCCTGATGTTATCAAGCTGTGTACTTCCTCCAGCTTATCACCTGGCATGGCGTGTATCAGCGGATGTGACCTTTCTTAAGCCTCTCACGGCAAACCTGAGTCACTTTGATGCACTTCTAAGTCACAGGAGAATGTGAAGAGAAAATGCAGGAGATAAAGGATCTGGGGTAGCCACAGTAGCAGAAACTTGTCATATATTTGAAGGGGGGAAAAAAAAAAAAAAAAAGAGAGACAAATGAGGAAGTGAACATAAAAAGCATAAACTTACAGACCTGTGGTTTGGTTCTTTTCTTTAATTGTACTAACTGAAATTGTACTGAAACATGAAACACATGTTAACTGCCAAAGCTGCAGCCTGAAAGAAGCGTTCAAGAACTTCAAAACCCAGCTCATCTATATAATTTTTTTCCAGCGTGGCTCTCAAATACCATCTGTTCTTGTCCTAATCCTTCTCCAAAACTGAATACAGCAAAGCAATAAGCAAAACAAACCTCCATTTTAAACAAATAGCCTTGTTAAAACTCCAGGCAGCCATACATGATAGCCTCACGTGTAGGAGAGAAAAAATTGTGTAGATAGAAATCCCACAGACAAGAGGGGTTGGTTTTTTGTTTGGTTTTCCTTCTGTTTTTTTTGTAGCACTCTGACCTAATCTCTATCTGTAGCTAATTACAAACAATGTAAGGGGCTGGCCATGTGGCCTGTAACTCATGTCTAGTGCAGCTGAAAGTAAGTTAAATTATTCATTAAAAAATGGCATTATTCATACCCAGAAATAAAAAATTATAGGAATTATTAGTCAGTTTTAGAGATGGTTCTTAAAATAATCAAGAGGCCAAATTTTAGTGACAACAATCACGCAGACAGTTTTGCATGTGCTTAAGTGAATTCCTGAATCAGGGCGCTATGGCAACAAAGATGCCTTGAATTTACAAATCATATAGGTTTACCAAGTACCCCTAACTGCCAATACAGTTCACACTAAAACCAGAGTTTGCATTGGTTTGCAGAGTAAAAGAACTAACACCTCAGCTTACTGCATTACACTGGAAAAAATTTCCAGTACAGCCTTATCTTTATCAGCTTAGAGGAAGCTGCACAACTTAGACCGTCTTTCTCTCAAGTGCCTGAAAAAGGGGAAATCTGAACAGCTGAAAAACAGGAACTTACTTTGTGACATAGGCCCATACCTTTGAGAAGGGAAAGTTTAATTTCTGGCACGTAGGAAGACAAGCACAGGCAGAATGCAGCACCAACTTGTTCAAGATTCTCTAACTATTTTTAACTACTTCCTGCCATTTTAGGGAGGATTAGAACAAAAAATCCAAGCAAGTTTTTCACAGAAGGGTGACAAGACTGAACATGACAATGAAAAAAATTGTTATTCCTTTATTTAGAGTGAAATATCTTTAAACAAGCATTAGTTTATTAAAACCAGCAATCTACCACCACCCAAATCCTCAAAAAAATCAAATCATAAATGCCTCCAATCCTATCAAATGTTACTATGGTTTAACTCTTCTGATAGGATTATACATCCCGGCACAGTGACCAAGTACAGTTCTACAGCAGTACAGCCAGCACAGACTGGCTCACAGGTCCGCATTAGCACAAAAGCCAGCAATTACAGCCTGTGAGGGCTTGCTATTACAGGCCTTCAGCCACACAGCACGCTAAGTTGTCTGCCTTCCGTTTTCCAAATGTTTCCAACTGCAACTTGTCCTCAGCTACCCTACCTCTGCTGTGCACTTCCAGGGTCAGTATCGGTTCCTTCTTCAGCCAGAGGGAACCCATGCCCTAGTCTGCAGGAAATCTCCTGATCAGAGACTGTAGGAAGGCACAAGAACACAGTGCACTCGGGCATCTTTCTGTGCAGCTGAGCCAGAGGGCAGAAAACAAGTAAGATTCATGGAAACAGCGGATGAGCCCACACCACAGAGGAGCTCTGCTGCCACAGCAGCACTTCTGTGAAGGCACCAGCTCATCTGTTCCCGTGGGCTGTGTTTTCATCATATAACCCACAGCCTCAGACAGCTCATTAGTGATCTGCACCTTGCTCAGTTACATGGAATCATGGTACTTGCTTTATTGCCTCTGAAGTGCAGCCTAGAAACTTGATAAGCATAATTTCGGAGAATTTGTTGGGTGTTCCCCGAGATGCATTTCTCAGCTTCATCCATTGCACTTTGCCATCCAATTCACTGCAAGATGACAGCATTTAGACCACAGCACGCTTTCAAAGACCTCTACATTCACAACAGGGGCTCTGTTTTTGAAGGAGCTGAGCCTTAGCATCTTGAGCATCCCTGCAACTCTCAGGTCAGAACCACTGCCAGGCCAGATTTACAGAGAAAAACAATACATGCAGCCTTCTCAAGTTGCACAGAAAGCCAGGGGCAAGGCAGCATGTTAACTCAAAGCCTGCGAAGCTATAGGATTGATCATTTGGTGATCCTGCTTTCTGTGAGAATTATACACACTGGAATAATTTTTTGCTCGTTTGTACTCTCCAATCATACACATCATACACGTGCATCTAGCTACTACCACAATTTATTTCAAAAACTCACTATCACACTTCATATATAATACAAATATTTATATACATTGTATATGCACTTCAAAATAGGAAATCATTGCTAAGTACACCATATGTATAACATATAAGAAAAAGTATGTTTAAAAACATGCTTCTAGACACCAGTTGTATTCTTGAATACATTTCCTGTTGCATATTTTCACATATGCTTTGGTACTGTGTATATAAAATACCTATCGCTAATGAGTTATCCACTGAGGAGTGATATTTGAAGTGAAAAACACTTCTGAATTATATAACTTTCAAGTTTACCTCTTGAACTTTTACACCAAAGTACTTAAATTACGTCAAAAGCTATTCACAATAACACTTCAGGTTTCTCTCAGACACTTTATATTTTGAACTTGCCATCTAAAAATGCGAATGCTTTCCAAAACTACAGACCGATTAACTTGTGGAAAAACATTACAGAAGTAAAATTCCTTTCATACAGACAATGAGGTATTTTAACTGCACAGAGACCAACTCAGGAATACTTCTTCAGTTCTGAACGCAGGTTCCATTGACAGCATCCACAACGTGATCATCCAGATGAATGGTCAGACCATAGTTTAGGCATCTATCCACTGTTACACCATCTCTGCACATCTTTGTTCAAATGCAACCCTTGAAGGCCCAGACAGCACTGTGTTAAGAGTTCAGCTCTTGCCTCTCATCAACAGAGAACATCTAAGATGTTAGTCTTTTCTAAATCATCACAAAATTATCATTCATCAGCAGAAAAACTCTAAATGTCCATGTACATGCTCCTAAGCCTAAGATATAAACAGACTTTCCCCAAATCCAGAGCACTGTCTGGAACCAAACTTGCCTGTGGGTGTCTCCCTACATCCACAGCAAGCAATCAAGTCCCACAAAAGCAGTTTAACCTAAACGATTTTACTGTCGAGATGTCCAAGCTTGACTGAAGCAGCCTTGCTGATGACAGACACACTGAGGTATTCAGCACAACAGGATGTCCACCAAGAGGAAGCACACAGTGTATTGGTTGCACAGGTCTTATAGATAAAACATTAATTATACATGGCAACTTCTAAAGTTTACAGTGCAGACAAGTGGTACTCTACCTTTCCGCCTGTTTTGAACCACGGTTTCCACTAATAATGTTCTAATCAGAAATTACCCTTCACTTTGCCTTCTGGCAATCTACATATTCTACTTTCCACACATGTCAAGATCTCCATGGAGATTTCCAAATGCTTGGAGGTCTGGAGCTACCTGGTGATCATGAGTAATTCCATTTGTTGCCTGACAATGGGGATATTGCTCAATATGTTAACATGACATTTTCTCAATGTACTGGTATGTTTGAAGAAACGCAGAAAGGAGAGAAGTGGCATTGAATAGCCATCTCTCAACAGTCACTTAACAGCTAGCACCAGAATTCTGGTACTATTTTGGTGCACAGCCAGCACGAGAGTTACCAGCAACGACAACTGTCTCTGGAGGCACAGGTGACATAATCACTCAACTTGACCAAGAAGAAATAACTTGAAAAAATGGAAGCACAAAGGAAGCTGGCTAGGTTCATCAGGGGAGATTCTCCACCTAAAGTGAGGAGAGTTCATTTGGGAACTAGACTGAAACACTGGAGATACCTGCACTGAGAAAAGAGAGACATGCTTTGCTTAGCATCTCAGAATTGTAAGACAAGATATGAACTCAGTCATAAAGCAGGTCTTTTGATTTCCCTCTTTTTCTGTCTGCTCAACGATCAGCTCTTACAGCTTCCTAACACTTTTTTTCAGTCCAAAGACAACTGCCTATCACTACATACGGAACTGGCTAGAAATGCAGAGGACTATATCAACTCAGTCCTGGCAACAGGGATGCTGTGCACAGGATCTGCCCAAGAGAGAGAATCACGTGATTCCACCAAGAACAGCTACTCCCATGGGTCCTAATGCCAAAGGGGCCGCTCAATGAGACCCAAAGGAACTGAAGTGCAATTAAACAGTTACACACACCCACACATAAAGCCACAGAATGCGCTGTCACATTACTCGTTACAGTCGATCGGCTCAGAAATGCAGGAAACAGTAACGTAATGTGGAGTCAGTTTTTGATGAGACTAGAATTGGAGTCAATTTGTTCTTCCTGGATAGGAATTCGAACGCTCCTTCCATCTGAAAGATAGATAATAGTAAAAAAAAAAATACTGTACATAGTAGAAGGGGCAGGAAGAGGGAAGCCAGGGACTTTTCTAGTTTCATGGATGACTGGGCACCTAGTGTGCCTAGTGACATTTGGGTCAGTGCTTGTCTTTACAGCCAGTGCTAGGAAACACCAAGTATGGGGAACAGTGAAAATACACTTTACCATTGCTCTATGAATGGAATATGAGGCAGCTGTGGGCTGACTCAAGACCCAGGCTGCCACTTAGTTCTGAATATAGAGTTCAGCTTTTCAGTCAAACCTTTCCTGTGTTTGCAGGAGACCCTTCAAGACCATTCATTTCTATACAGGCAAAAAAGTTCACAATATACTCTTTTTTTAAAGACTGTTGATTCTGGATCCTCGCTGTGCTGAATAGCATTCCCTGCACAAAATCATGACATCATTTTCGCAGGGACTAAGGGAAGAAAAAGCTAGGAGTGGTTAAAATCAGAGAGAGAGAGAGAGAGAGAGAGAGAGAGAGAGAGAGAGAGAGAGAATCCTTCTGCATGGCAACAAACAGGGAGATCGGAGCTCTATAAGAATGCAAACTTGAGACACTATGACCTCCAGTGCATCAGGACTAAACAGAGGACCACCACTGGTATTAACTGCAGATGACACTGTTGCTACTTAGCCAGGTAGACTTCATTATGACTGAAACAATTATCAAAGTTCAAATAGGGGGCCCTGATTATTCTCTTTCCTATACTTTTTTCCCCATAAAAAGAAACTCACTCTGATGGTTGTTTCTACAAGGCCTCTTCTTGGTGTCTTTTTTGGCTGCTTGGATAATCAACAGGAGTATGGACATTCCACTCACCACGAGCAATATCAGACAAATAAGGATAAGTGATAAAGACCCTGGAAGAAAAACAGAAGAAGAATACACTAAAAAACATTCATGGTTCTAGCTAGAGTTTCCATGGCTTTCCAGCTTCAAATGAAGGAACCCAGAACTCCAGAAGTACCCCTGAATCACAAAGCCTAAAAGTCCCAGCTGCCAAGCAGATTAGCAAGAAATCTGGAAACCTGTGTGCATCTCACTGGAAGACTGTATGAAATACAGATACAGCTTCTGAGAAAGTGTGTGATATGATTTCCAATGAAATAATTTTCAGGTGAAAATTTCTGACCAGCTCTAGTAAATACAGAGACTAGACTTGGTTATTCCCTCTCCTTACCCCAGTTAGTCTCTGTGGGGCTGTTTGTATCCGGGCAAATGAAAGGAATCACGCTGGGTCTGGATGGTGAGAACACTGCAGTTGACTTATTATTCTTGTGGTCAGTGGTGGAGAGATTCACAGCAGGTGTGACACTCTGAGAGGTAGCTGGCTGTGTGACATGATTGCTGCAAACAGCATCACCTGTTTTTGTCCCTGGTCGAAGAGTATTTTTCCCAAGAAGGCTGCAGCTAGAGATGCAAAATAAATTAGTGTAGTTTTTCAAACATTTGCACTAATGACTTTGCAAGTGATCTCCATGGAACAAGTGAGAGAACACTACAATCCTTGCCTTATCAATACCAACTCAGGCTTCACCTTTCCTAGGTTCTACAGATATGTGAAGAACAACTAAGCTAATTGAAGTTATTATTGAAAAAAACCTGACATTCTGTTTTTCTTAGCATCTGTACATATAACAGCCTTGAAGCACAGCTGCATTTGGCAAGGGAACCTTTTGCTACAGAAACAAAACACTGACCTCTAAAAAAAAAAAAAAAAAAAAAAAAAAAAGAGGCTGAGGATACTGTTGCCATAGCTGAAGAGAGAAAGGGGAGAAGGCAGACAGATGTTCCAATCAGTACACAGACTGCTCAAGGCTCCTGAGAGTCATGAGGAACACTGTTTCATTGCACCTACTGCAGGTTTACTCTACACACCATGATTTGGGCATCACCTGCTACAGAAGTAAACCCAAAATGTTGCTCTGAACATGTTTGGATAGATGATACATACTTGGTCCAAGGTCGACAGTTTTCATTTCCCCCTAGGGAATAAGAGCCTTCAGGACATAGTGAGCACTCTGGAAAAAAAGGAAGAGGCAGAATTTGAGTCCAGTTAGCAACACAACTATACGACAGCTACATAGTAATCACATTGATAGCTTATACTACTAGTCTAGCTTAGAGAACAGACCCAACAAAACCCACAGAGCCTCTAAAACCCATAGTCATTGGGTCAGAAGTAACACACATGCTCAGTGGTTCATTTTGGTCTACAACTGGCAAGGTTTCCTGTTTTCTCTACCGGCTAATTATGGGTATTAACAAGGAGAACATTAAGATTTCTAACAGCTCAGGAATCACAGAGCAGCAGTTTGCACAATTACCCTGCTGTAACACTTGTGTGGAGGTATCAATGAGACAGCTTTTACACTAGAAATAACAACCATCTCATCTGAAGCAAAGGCGAGAGTTTGGAGTCTTGACATACCACTAACTTACCACTTCCCAGTGTATATCTGACATCTGGCATGTAACCTGCAACACACATGCAAATTCTGTCAGAGGTCTTCTCACACTTCTTCACTTCCACACTTCCCTTCCCTAGCAACAACAGAATAAAGGACAAGTGAAAGACAAGAAATTAGAAAAAAAAAATTTAATTACTCAGTGCCCATCTATCGTGTGTAGAAACGACTGCAGAGAACAGTTTATTAACAATACTGAAGACACCAGTTTTCAGGCAGTACAAGCCTGCTTCCCTTTGAAGGTTCTACCATCAGTACCAGGAGATACCAGCCATTGAAATAACAACCCAGTCTTTGGACTTGGGTCGTCTGAAGTGACGGGCTTTACGACATCAGTCTTTGAGGAGCACACAAAGATAAGAAAGCATATGAAGACTGATTGCCTCCCAAATTCGTATCAAGAAATGACCACTATACCCCTGACTTACTAGTGTTGCAGATTGTACAACTCTTGCAGAAGTTGTGGTTGTGCTCACTACTAAAGTATTCATCTTGACAGGGGGCGCAGACCGTGTCTGTTGTTGCAGTGCAGCGGTTTCTCATTCTTTCACCTAAAACAAAGACCACATAGAAGGATGAACTGATTGTTACCAGAAGGAAACCCTCTTCATTTTCATGTATTAGAATGAAAGAGTGCCCAGAAAGTGACAGTTCCACTCACAACTCTGACTGAAAACATTCAGCAGATTTAGACATGCCAGAATCCCTAGAAGTTTTAACCCATAGCATCACTGTAAATTAAGCAGCTAAAATGGGCTCTCAGGGGCCTGATGAATTGCTGAGCATTGAGGCAATGCCCCAAATGATTCTCCCAGTGGATTCCAAATATCACTTCTCCAGACCACCTTTTCATATGGTTTGGACATCACAATTTGCAGCCATTGTCAGTTCGGGAAAAAAAGCAGGTTTTCAACTTAGCAATAGGTCTGATCTCCGGTGTAATACAATGGCTTTATGACAGATCTTGCCTTCGCTTATGAGATAAATCATGCAATTCAACCCAAAGTAATCCCAAACAGATACAAAAGATGGCAATGGCCTGCTCAGGTTTGCAGAAAATTCATTAGCGAAGAAGTCAAGAATAAATGTTTCTAGTATCTTTCTGTTGGCATTCTGAAATACCATTAGGCACAAAAGAAAGCAGTTGTATTTTGATATGCATCTGTACTGGCACCCAACATCAAAGATGTTACTAGCTCCATCTCCTGAACAGTGAGACACAGCGCAAGATGTAATGCAGGCATTTGTTAGTGTTCCGAACAGTTATGTGTGTATCACACATTGCATTTTGAAACAAGCTCTGAATGGCTGCACCCACAAATTCCAACCTGTATGATACACAGTACTTGCACAGAAGTTCTGTCTGATGTGCTAGGATGATGAGGTTTGTGAGCAAAGCAACTTGCCAAACTGAAACAGCAAGGTAACAGTGGATTCTGGAAAAGGAGTCAGACATGTTCCTTCTATCTGACTAGCCCATCTCCACAGAGCACAGGCTGGAGGAACTATAGACAGCTTTAATGACTAGAGTTTTTACAGTTGAGCTTAAATACATCCTTATTCTCACAGACTGTTTCTTTCATTTTTGGTTCTCCATTTTCCCAGTGTAGATGAACACTGAGCACAAAGTCTCTTGCTCACTCTAATTTTCTCTGCGTTTTATTGAGTGCTATCAGTGGCAAAATACAGATTTTTAGTGACAATATATGCAGTACAATTCTACATTGTTACTATCTACACAATCAGGAAAAGACTATGAAGAAATGTTTCCCTAGCAGCAGCAGATTCGCTAACGATGCAAAAAACTTGATAAAACTTCTTTCAGCAGAAGGAGGAACAAAAAACTTTAGATAAAGGATTATCTGTATCTGCGTACAAGTATGCCATTCTTTAAATTGAGTTCAGAAACACTCAGATTTAAGTAGTTTTGAGAATAATGCAGTAAACTGCCTCAAGTCTTAGATGAAAGGTTGAATTTATTCCAATTGGCATCTTTGAAGATAATAATACTGCATCAGTTCATACCATATCCATTTTGTGTGGCAGACTTAATTATGAAAAGAGAAAGTAGCTATTCTGAAAGATGCACATAAAACCATATGCAAGATTTTAAGTTGCAACTGCATTTACAGACATGATCTACGCTCCCTCTAGGCATCTACATGTTCCCTTTTTTAGTACAGTCGGTATTGACTGTACTAAAAATAATCCCTTCTGTTAAGGGGATTGCCCCCTGAACAGCAATATTACTGGTTAATTGTTGTTAGTCTTCCCCACTAATCATCACATTTCTGTAATGAAATTCCAACTATTAAAGTATTCGAGGTTTGATATTTTGCATTTGTGCTTAATAGTGCATTGTCTTCAGAGATACTCAGATTCTGGAAAAAAAAACCCAGATACGAATGCAGAACCCAGAATTCAGACTCCTTCAGTTTCTACAATAAGAAAGGAGGAAACAAAACACATGTCCTGTCAAGTTACACTTTGCTAATCTCTATGAATCAAGCGTATCTTTTTCCTTTAAAAAAATACCAAGTCTTAAGTAGTATAAACTTTACTACAAAAGAAGGCTTAAAAAACATCTTTAGCAACAGAATTAATTACCTCAAGTTTTGCATTATTATGCAAGATTTCTGAGCTTCTTTATGTGATAGGTAAAGGATAGTAACATAACTGCTACCATCTTTTCTCAGCTAATACTCCTACAATGAAAACATACTAGACTGACACATTAAGGAAGCTGAGCCACACAAAAGAAGTTAAATAACATGTAGCTCTTTCAAAGAGGAGGATTCCTAAATCTAGTATGTTATAGAAATAACCTTTGTCAGTCTAGACTGATATGAAAGCCTCCTCACCAAATGCTTTTTCTCTTGTGTTATGCTTCCTACATTTGAATTATATTTCCATCAAGCTGTTTTCTACCTCCTGTGGGTCATTAACTGATACATATTACATTGAGCAAGTATAACCAATATCCAGGGAAAATTACTTACCAGGGGCACAGTCCTTGCAGCATTTTCCACTGAAAGGATGTTGATGTTCTTTGCATTTCAATCCCAAGCAATGGCTAATAGTGACTACCAGCAGCAAAAACAGAACAGTAGAAAAATATGAGTAAAAACCTACAGCTATCATAATGCAGCCCTACTGTCCCAGCAAAATTCTGAGAGCGGCAAACCCTTGGGGAAGTGATTCTAAACCCCTGGTGACCAGAACAAATTCATATGTCAGTTGCTGGGAAATTCCCAGCATGTGCTCCACATCCTCATCCTTTTGGCCACACCCCACAAACCTATTTTTGCAGTTCACAACTAAAATATTCATAGATAGAAAGACAGCATGCTGAATAGCGTTATGAAAAGATTCCTGTTCATAGCCTTAAAACAGTGCTTCCAGCCAGGTACATACCTCTCTACATAGTATTAAAGCACAGGCCTTGAATGCCGGGAGAATTAGAAGAGAAGATCCTTGGTTTTGTAAAGGGGGAGTATTAAAGCAATACAGAGGTAATGCCCGAAAACCTTTACAGGTGAAAGCTATAGGTACAATGAAACATAGCTCACATAGGCTTGCTCCTTAAAAGGCGAAGTACAGATTCTCTCCCCTTGATTTCACAGTAACAGTTGACCCGTGACTTTCATTGCTGCATAAACAATGTCATTAATACATTTCTCTGCTCAGGGAGCGTGTGGAATCACAAATCATCCTTCATCTTGATATTGCCTTCAGGAGCTAGCAAAAGCTACAAATGAGAAGCATTTCAGTCTCCATTTCAACTCTTAATACCAGACTCCCTGCATTGCCACTGAAGAAAAGTAAGCTCCTGACTCCAAAATAGAGACTTTGTGTTACCCCTACCGTTTGCTCACATGGAAATAAAAGCTTCCAGCAGAGGTGTGCTCTATGAAAGCAAAGGATGCAATATTCACATACCAGCTACTTTTGATGCCTATTTTGTTAACTTTGGAATCTAAACCCCCAGAATGCTTCTCCATCCAGCTCTGCAAGCCAGCAACAATAGGACAGCAATGGAGGAGGCTGATTAGCACACTAGCATTGCAGTCCTGCCCTCACCTAACACACGGATGTAAAGTGATCACACTAGGAATTAGCGGGTTTAACTTTCCATGCTTACTATTAGAATTTTACCTATTTGATCTTACTGATCTAGGATCTAAATTTTAGGTCTTCCAGTTCTAAGAGACTTGAGCAACTCTTACACAAAGGCCCAAGTAAACAAGACATCCTACAGTAATCAAAGGTGTTTTATTTACGTTAGTTAAAAAAACACAGCCAGACTTCCCAGACAAAGTAGATCTACAGTCAATCTACATCTAAATGCAAGGGAGATTTGATTGGAACAGAAATACATTTGGAATCCAAATTAGCCTGCAGTATTTGGGAGGGCTGAACAGCAATATCGTGGCATGTTTTATCCAGAACTGCTGCTTTTCATTTCTTTCTTACATTTCCGTAAGACTGTTGAAGAGTAGAAGGAGAGACAAAAGTCAGGCAAAACAGTAACTATTTTTCTACTTCTATTTTCCAAGCATTTTGGAAAACAACCGCTATGGAAAAGAAGCTACACCTTAAGCCATTCTTTCCAAAAGGGAGTAAAGCTATCAGTGCTGACATACCAGCTGAACTTCAACTACCTTCACACTCAGTACCTGCATGCAGGAAATACCCAAATCTCTTCCCACTGTATCACACAGTGCCATTTAAGTGGCTTTATACCTCATGACTCAGTCATTCCCTCAGCAGTATCTAACCAGATTTTTTTCTTCCCCAATTCTCCTTCACAAACAGTAGCAGACTTTACCTATTCAGTAAGTCAATTATTATTCAGTAAGAAACTGAAAATGCCAACTCCTATGATGTTCACAAACAAGATAAGGTTAAAATTCTGCTATATACATTTAAATGGAAAACTCCCAAAATACTAGAGCAGTCATGATGAAGCATTGATATTCTTGATAAGGATACTTTAATACAAATTAAATGCTCATTTAATAAAAGCAGTTAGCCACATACCATCTTGAGAATTCAGCTTTTATGTATGGCATCCTTAAGTGTTACCAGGCTTGCTATTGCCAGATTCCTTTATATGGCCATATTATGCAAGAAAATAAAATGGAGAGAACACAGTGATTACCCCATAGCATTTCACAACTAGCACGCTTTTCGGCTGGATTTTCACTCATGCAAATTAACCTCTCCCAAATGCTGCTTGGCACTGCCATGGGGATCATATGTCACAGGCTGCTCCCAAAAAACAGCCTGGAGTCAGCTACTCTGGTTCTAATAGGAGAAGAGAGCTTCAGAGTGGTGAGTTGAGCCATGCTATGGGTCAGAAATAAGAACCTGTCTGCTTTTATTTAATATACATGTATCATTTTTTACTATAGATGCTTATCCTAGATATTCTATACAAGCTTTTGAAATCTGGAAAAATGAAACATGTTCATGAGACAGTAGCACTCAGATACCAAGTCCTATTAACACTAGGCAGATCGCTTGTGTACATGAAAAAAACAAAACACCCAAAACTGAACACAGAACTCCTAACTAGTGCTTAATGAAAGGCTTTAAAGTCACTAGATTCCTTCGGGATTACAGGCAAGTAAGGGTTCACCTATGGGAAAGGACCTACAAGAATCTGAGAAAGACTGAGTGCATATAAAATACTTAGAGAATTAAAAAAAAAAAAAAAATAAGTCTATGGACAAACTAGAATAGTTTGAACTTCCAAAATTCCAAGACAGGAATAATCTCAGGTACCTCCAAATCTCACCGTGCAGTCCACTTTATCCTTACAGCTGTTAGTTAACATGTGATCCTGATTTCTGGCAGAGAAAAACAAAACACATTAAGGTGCAGAACTCCATGCACACATTAAAAATGAATTTTTCACAGTTGTTTCTCAAGTTTCAGATTCATCAGGTATGTGGCAAATACCACAACAACAGTACATATTTTAACATTTTTGCAGTTGCTAGCTAAATACTGTGTTACCTTGTATTTTTCAAGGGATTCCATGCTCACATTATCAGAAGATTAAACTAAGACTGCATATGCATAATTTTTGCCTCTACTGACAGACAAAGTTCCAAATTACATCATCGTATTTCAGCTGCTCAAGAATTCCTCTGCAAACTAGCACTTGCCTTCTTAGCATCAGGTGTGACAAGATAGAACTTGTCCACTCAAATTGTATCTAAATAATTGAATTGCGCAAACAACTAGAGCATAATACAAAAAAGCAGGCTGGATATTTACACAATTATCAACTAATATTGCTAAAACTTTTGTCTTAACTAGATTGCGAACAACCACATTGCAAAACTGTATGTTTACATGTATAATTTTGTGTTAGTTCAAAGTGCAGGTCATTGCATATTTATGAAGCCTTAGTTAAAACAACAGCAAAGCAAAACCTAGACCTTTTGCCAATCAATCTAAACCAGCCATACCTATGACTTCTGCTAAGCACCCCATTTTTACAGACATGGAATTTTGTTTTGAACATCTCCAGATTCTAGCCATATTAAAATCTCACCACTCTGCAACCATGTGCATGTGGGGCATTGGCACAGAGGTGGAAGGGAGTGGAGGCTGACTAAAGTGGCAGACGTTCTAAACTCATTTTAACACGAGATTATCAACTGGATTTATCCCTCTCTTACCGTTCTTTCAAAATCATATTTTAATTTGTCTGTCCTCTGAAGAATTTCAATTTTTCCCACTTACTGACAAACCTAAGAACAGCAACATTTCCAAAGCATGGAGAAAAATATTTAATGAGAAAAGATATATGTATATAAAAAGACTCTGATACAAGCCATTTAACAAAAACAAAAAAAAAAAAGAAGAGAAAGGGAATACTGAGACAGAAACAGACAGCAATACTTATATTTACATTATATTAAGAGAATAAATTTAATCAAATATAACATCTCACTTGGATTTTCAGGCAACCCTTCAGAAAGAGGGGTTTTTACTGTAAAGATGGAACCAGAGTAAAAATAAATTTTCTATTTTAGACAGTAGTGGATATGACCCTTGTGTTGCAAGACACTTTCAGAGATTACCCAAAACCAGACTGATTAAAAAGCTTCTCACGCGCTGACTGCATGTTGCTCTGGCAAAAGCAGTTCAAGCAAAGCCTGTATTTCCCCTAGCTTCACCATTCATGAGTTCATCGGCATCATTAAGTTGCAGAGGCAAGTAATGACACTAGTTTTAACAATGAGTTTTAGTTAAGCAGTAATCACACACCTAGGTGAATCCCATTGCTCTGTCCAAAATCTTTAAGTCCACAAAGAAGCCTTCCCCATGAAATTTGATTTTTTGAAAACATAAGCAATCTTAAGTCTCTCACATTACCAGTGCAGTTGCAAACGCAAAGCTTGTCACGCTATAACCAGTATTCTTTTTAAAGCAGATGCAGAAGTTTCTCTGTAACATTTAAAATAAGTTCTTCCCCACAGCTCCTAAAGGTAGTCAGCAATGGAGGGAGAACTTGTATTAAATTCTCAACAATATGTAAGTAGGTTGAGAAGCATTGAGAAAAATACTGGAAGATTAGCCCATCAGTCTATGTATGGAAATTCTCATGAGGTCAGAACACATGTATTTGAACCACAATCCCCTATACAAAAGCCAACATCTTTCAGTGTTATTTGTGATTTCCATGGATCAGCAGCTATGAGGGCAGCAAGAAGAGTTAAATATTTAAGAAGCCTCCACCAAATATGATTAGCCAAAAGCAGCTGAAACTTCAGCTGGATTAACCGTACAAACCAGGGCAAACAGATGCAGTCCAATACCTGCCCCATTATTTTTCCCTCATACCGAAGGCAACAGAGCTGTAGATCTTATGTGTGGACGGAAGGTTTTAAGTCTAGGACAACACACTGTAGGCATGTAACACAGATAGCAGCAAAGTAACTTTTTGTCTGTTTGTGGGTTGGACTTCTTTTTCCTTTTTTTCTTTTTTCTTTTTGAAAGCAAGAAAGTGCTTCAGAGCTCTGGAAAAGCGAGCAGGATCAGAACTCCTCATGGACGTTACGTGCATAGTCCATAAGCTTGCTGCCTGTGAAGTATTCACTATATTTCAGGATCTCCTCCAGCTCTAAGTGATGGTTTTGATTTTCATCTGCTACTGCTATCATTTGCTTCGCTTCATTTAGGGCATTGTATTCATTCATAGGATCCATGTATTCCTAAAACAAATAAGAAAATTTTCAATCACTAAGCACACATTTCCACACATCAGAATTATGAACCTTAGCTCTACATAAGCTTCAGCAATTACGAGACCAACATAAGCCATCCCAAAATCAACGTAAGTCATGGAAAAAGGTGTTAGCACATCTTTTTAACAGGCTTACATCTATCTCCTAGCTATTCTTCCATTCACTGCTTCCTTGGCTGTTCTAACAGAAATCCAGATTTTCTCAGCTTATGCTAGTGTCTACAATAAAAATTTTTGACATTTTGGTTGCAAACTAAACTCACTATCAAATCTGGTGTTTTTTGTGAAGAAGTATCAATTCAAAATTAAGAAGTGGCTCACTATCAATCTGTATGACCTAAATTTTCTTGTTTCTGGGGACAAACGTTTTAGAACATGTTCAATTTAGAACTTTCTTGTTCCATTTTATGCCGCCAGGCAGACATTAGAGAGGTCAGAAGTCTCAGAAACAAAGCTTTTTGCTCTTTCAACTAACTTGAAATAGATTAAAAGTTTTCAAGCAGTGCTCTTCAGTTCATGATGTAGAAGACTCAAGATTATCTTCAATTTCTTCGCAGAAGATGTGACATATATATGTGCGTCTATGTGTGTAGACGTATACAAAGACTTCACAGATAAAACGGGTATTTTTAAAAGAAAATTCTCAGAAAAAAGCTATTAACATTGTCTATGTCACAATATAACTGTTTATCCATACTATCACTATTGTTCATCTCACATATTTGCATACTAAGAAGGTTAGGAACTTTAACATTCATCCTCTCTCAGGGAGAAAACCACTATTTCAGAGGTTCTCCTTTCACACTGCCCATGCTGCAGTCTGAATTCTGCTAGTCAAAATACATTTCTACATCCAGAAATGAAAAAAAAGCCAGAATGAGCCATAAGCCTCTTCCATTGGCCACAAAACTGCCACAACTATAGGGTGCAAAATATTTCATGCTGTTTGGTAAACTCTTCTGCAGACAGAATTATTAGAAGAAAGCCTTACTTCTGCAAACCAAAGTCCAAAAAGGCCACAAACTAGAATGCACGCTTGAAAATAATATTTTTTTCTTTTTTTTAGAGAAGAAAAAACACTCTGAAAGACAAGATATCTCTGCTATTTTCTAGGCTACTGGGGCCCCAGGGTTTGTTAGTCCTTGGTGGTTTTTTTTGATTTGTGTTATTTTTCGGGGTTTGTTTGTTTGTTTTCTTTTTCTTTTCTTTTTTTTTAATGAATATATAGGTTGCCATTTACTCCTTTTGCAACTGAAAGTATGACTCATTGTCCCATTAACTACTGCACCTAATGAAGTCTGTGACTTGCTTTCATGCACTCCATATCCATACAAGTGTCTTATGTGACAAAATCCTAAAAGCATACCTTTGAATAACAGGTACGCTAGGAAAACTCCCCCTCCTCTTTAATAAAAAAACATAACAACACTATCTGCAAGCACTATAAAACAATACTATAATCCAAAGTTTTGTAAAGTAGACACACACACCATACTGTTAATTCCAATATTTTTGGACTTCATATTCTCTAAAGCAGTTTAAATCCTGTATTTAAAAACTAACTGTTGGTTTTAAAGACACTAGAACTAACTATTTGAGGAAGACATACCTCAAGCTCTTCCATTGTGACAATACCATCATGGTTAGCATCAATGACCTCCTCAAATTCCTTCCTTCTGTCTTTTACCCAGTCATCATCAATATCTTGAGCTTGCTGGTTCTCCACAGTACCAACAGGTAATGAAATGAACTCTGAAAGGGTAAGTTTCTTATCTCCATCTTGATCTACAATAGAAGTACATAGTAACTGAAAAGTATTTGCTTAATGACAATTAAAAATGAGAAATTCCTTCATGTCAAGAGATGTCATTGGTACAGCCTGCCTGGTTTCAGCAGTCCACAATCCTGACTCTAGTAGTGAAGAACAGTTACCATTCGTATCTTTGGTTAGCCAAAACCTCTCTGTATTATGGTACACACACAATGTTTTCTAAGGCTAAAAAAAACATATGCTCATCAATATACTAAACAAAAATAAGTTTTCTGGATCTGAAGGACACACCAGGTGGGAAGCTCAGCTTTTTTTTTTTTTTTAATTGTTGATGTTTATTTTTTCAGCAAACTACTGCAACAGACATTTTCTTAGAGCTTTTTTTTTTTTAATTGTTGATGTTTATTTTTTCAGCAAACTACTGCAACAGACATTCTTCTTTCTGTCTTTCTTAGAACACTTGTATCCAGTGTTCCCTTGTATTAGCATTCAGGTAGATTAACCCTCATAAAAGACTGCGTACTGGAGTTGTTCTGTCTCTGTGCGTCACACACTCGAGTATCACTGGAAACTCTTCATATTTATTAAGCTAACAACTAGCAAAGTCATAGTTTCTTTTTTTTTTAAATCCAAATGTTCTAGCAGTTTTAAATATGCATCACTACAGACTTAATAGAAAAAGTGTGCCAATACTTAAGAATTTTAAAAAAAGTTTTCTTAGAAACCTCAACCATTTATTTCCACTTTTATGACTGTACGTCACAATGCTTACATGGCTGCTGTACTGGGGAAGTACAAAGCAATTAATGCCCTCCTCACAGAACATTCACATCAATGTATTTTACAATATTTTACTATTCATCAAATCTTTTCTCCTATTACTACAGTGACCCTACAATTGATCTTTGTATGAAGTACTCAGAATATCTAATGTATAATGTTGTGCTGGTTTTTAACAACCAGAGACTAAATTTAGTCTTGAGAGATGCACAGACAACTCTACAGAGATGCCAGCATTTGTGCTAACAGTTTGGTTTTCTTACTTATCATGTTAGAAGATGTGTAGAACAGAGCAAACAAGATGTGCCAAGATTTCAGACTGACCCGTGACAGTGCAATGACCTAACAACATCTACCCAATAAAATGGTTTGCAAGTAAACAACTCCCAAGAAACATGTTTTAAAATGGCATACCCAAATCTCGGATGATTTCTTTCACCATGAACTTCAGCATTCCTCTACTATGCTCTGGATGAAGAAAAGACAAGAATTCTTCTTCATTCAACAACAGATCAGGAGGTGGGTTGTCAGCTTGGTACCACCGATCCTTCAGGTTATCTAAAACTTCCTGTGCTAGAAATTTAAGAAGAAGATTTAAGCTATCATGTTCAACCTATGTGAAGTTCTTAAAATACATCCTCCCCTATCACTCAATTGTTTAAACAAGGATGAGCTATGAACCAGTTATTTTACAGTTCAACTGCCAGGGAAAGCAGGTGCTGAGGGGAAACAAAGTGCAGTTAGTTTCGTCTAGTTTGTGCTGAAACACTAGGAAAGATCCTTTAACCAAACAACTGAAATGAAATTAGGAGACAAAAATAAAGATTTAGCTACACCTGCATCAAAGCTTCAACATATCAAATGAAAAGTATCATCCTACCAGTAGTGTTAGCTGGTTATGGTAGGAGGTATGAATAATCCAACTTTGTTCAGGACTTCTTGTTTTCCTTTCTTCTTTTCACATTCTGAAGCCTACTACCAACAGAAATCTTTCACCTGCCTGAATAGCAGTAGTACCTTTCTTCTGAACAAAATCGTTTTTGTTTTCTACCTCAAACCAGTCCTGTGCATTGAAATAGCCAAAACATTCTTCAAATTCAAAATATTCTTCAGATTCACTATCTCCATGTACTGCAGTTGTGACATCACACACCTAGTTAATATCTACAAGAAAGATGTCAACCAATTCTTTTCCTACCCAAATAATAACCCTTTAACAACAAACCCTTTAACATTTATCATGTTTTCTTCTAAGACCAAATAACACGGCAATCATTAAATCTAGAAAGATGCTTCTGATCTGTGAAGCACCATTGTACCAGTGCTTTGGCTAACAGCCCTACATAGGTTTATTCTACTCTGCAGCACCTGTTAAGTCTACCACAGGTAAGAAAATATTCTTTGCCAACATGGCAGTTCCAAGCATAATCAAAGGGACACATTTCATTACTCCAATGGTAAAACACTCAACTTTTCTTATTTCAACTTGGCATTTCTTAATACAACATTATCTAAACCAAAACCAGTTGTATTATTGTTTTGAACTCTTTTTAGATATGTTCAAGCTCACAGGATTTGAGTTAAAATGGTACAGTGATCTACCACAAAGAGGTGACTGAATTACACATACTGCGCACAATTTTAAATGCAGAGTTTTTTTTCTCCAGCCACACCGCAATTCCAGATAGCACCCTGGCCCTCCACAAAACTACATACATGAATTAAGCTTAAGAATTGTATTAAACAGATTATAAAAAAAGAAAAACCAAAGCCTAGTTTTTACAGCAATCAACAATACATTTCAATGGACAGCTGTTCTTTGTAAACAAAGCACCCACTGAAAAGGGATTATAAGCAAAGCCATAAAAAGCAGAGGACTAGGAAAGCTATGAAGACGCTTCTGTCTGCCCTGCCTCTGCTCCTCCCTTCTTCCTTCACCCTGTCAAAGGCTCAGAATTTAAAAGAATCGCCTACCCAGAGAGAACTTATATCCTTAGACTCGGATACATCATCCAGTATTTCAGCCTACAAATGTGATTTGTTGGAACTATGAGAGATTTAAGAGGGTAGCTCTACAAAATAAAGTTTGGAAACATCAAGAACAGATGCTAAGCTAAGCACTAAGAAATGCATTTAGCTTTCAGTTTCTTAAGGATACAAGTATTTATTACTCCTTTTAGCTACCTTGTCTATTCTTTATCAGAAAGCATTCTGACTTCAGACCTAAACCCTGCATATGTTTTAGTTATCACTATAATTTAATAAAGGGAAATATTTTTGCTGCAAGGAGCAAGTGCAAGTTGAAGTACACATGTACTATCAGATACATCAGCACCAAAATCACTTTACATTTCCACTTCTTTCATTTCATCTTACTTTATTGCAGACAAGCACTTTTTAAGTGAATTTTTCCTAAACTCAACTGAGAATCGTAATTTGTACATGAGTTTCCGCTAAAACCATGCATCTGATTTGAAGAAAAAACCACCCTACAACACACAACATGACAATTACGGGCACCTAGTGGTCCTGAACATAACCAAACAGGAAAAAAAATACCTGTATATTCTTTTTCTGGTGTAGGCATTTTCTAAATGACACACTGGAAAAAATACTGTCTGTAGCACACCCTGCTATCTGCAAAATACACTAACAAACACAAGTCTGAAGCATTTGCTTTTCACAAGTTTTAAAAACACTCTGAAAGACTACAGTCTTCAGATAATAAACTTTTTTTTATTTAATAAACTGTCTTAAATAACTCCTGTATGCTTTTGGTTGCTGAGTTACAAGAGGAAAAAAAAACCCAACAGTTGCATCTACATTTCTGAAATGCTAGTTGCAATTAAGAGTGAAGTCTTCAGTGAATGTTTTTTTGTGAAGAGCAAAGAAATCCTTCAGAGTCTTAATATGAATCTTGGGGCAAGTTTGTAAATGGCAAGTTTTCATTACATCAAGGACACAAGTAAGCACAGAATAATCAAGTCACTTGCTTATGGTTTTCCAGTATAGCCAATCCCAAATGTTAGAAGTCACAAGTCAATTTCCCTTTGCCTACCTTTCTTACTCAGTCTCACATGAAACTCAACTGTCACTCATCAGTTGAAACTGTTGTTATCTGCGTAAGTTAAATAAAGCTGTGTCCCTAGTTCTGGCCTGGCATCTAAACTGTAGCATGCTTCTGTGCAAGACTAAGAACATGCCTTAAGATCCACACATTCAGTTACTTTTTTATTACACAGACTGAAAAAGAGTACTTTTACACTGTACTAGAGTATGAAAATAAGTTTTGCCTGTCATCCTCAGGAAGCGGTAGATAACTAAATTGATTTTCCCAAACAAGGCTTTTTACCTTGGTAGAAAAATGATTATGTACACACTTCCCTTATTCAGCAAATCTATTATCTGATGAGCATTCCTGTAAACTGCAGTTAACCACACTGCCATAGAACACGCTGCACAGGTGTTTTCCCTGCCATAAAATTCAAAGGCCCATTTGCATTTTAGTTGCTTTTTGATAAATGGAAAATATAACATAACCCACTTTTAAATGACTAATTCCTGCAAGGAAAGGCTAAGGCTTCATGTTTTACTTAACAGTAAATTTAAACACTTTTAGATGGGGGGGGAGCAGGGAGATTACTCTGTTAAGAGTTGCCACATTTACACCAAGCCAGATTCAAATGAAAGTTTCAAAAGTAGTTAAGGAAGAAATTATCAATCTCACTAACCTGAAGAATCAATCTCTCTCTATAGAGAACTTAGATGAAACATGAAACAACTGTTAGGCAACCTTCTGCCATTAACTTCTAGTATGCTTTGCAGTGCCTATTTAAACACAACACTGTTGGGTAACACATACACCCCTCCTCAATTTTAGAACAGGAATCGTGTATAGCAGCGCCCTTTCATTTGAAGCAACAGGGGACCCAGTTCCCGCATTAAAAATACAATGGTCCACAGACAACACAGGTCTGAAATTTTTGCTGACTGTTAAGCACAAGTAATTGAAAACTATTCAAATAGGCAGTAACAAATAAGCAACCAAGATTTTTCAGTGTTAAATATTTACATCAAGAGTGTTGGGAATGCAGACTTGAGTTGGAAAGAAACTTCGTATTTCTGTCATGACTCACACATTCTACAGTTGTGTAGAAACAGAACAACTAATACATTCATCTTCTATTAAGAACAATTTTGACATTCAGGTCTTAGGGAAGTAAAAGAAAAACCAACAACACACCAACAGTCTGCACTTACTTTCTTCATCTATTTTCAACTCTTCATTGTTTCTGATCTTCTCTGCAATCTCTTTTTCATTAAAGCCCTTACTTGCCAAAAATTTAATTTTATATTCATCCCAGGACACATGGCCTGTAAGAAAAAGCCACATCTCAGACATGACATAATGTGCTTAAGTGACAAACTTTTGCTCTCATTACTTGAAACAGTATGTGCTAAAATCTTTTGGTTCAGCACTATAACCATCACACTAAGCTTTATGAAAGGCAACGTGAAAACTATCACCTGATTCACTTTCATGTTTCTTTAGACCAGACAGGCCTTGTGAAAATAACCTATTTATGTCACCATCCTCAGCCCATCCCCAACAGAGCCACTTAACTTATTACAATTTCCTATGACCGCAAGTGAAATAACATAGCAGTCAACACAGAACTACAATGCTGACTGAAGCACATTACTTCTTTGCTCTATTATCTTCTGTATGGATCAAAACTGTTGTGATTACATGCAGTCCAGAGGAACTTGGATTTTGTCGCAGCACATCTGAAGGGCAGCCAGTAGGTTTGGCTACTAGCAACTGACTTAAGATGTCACCAGGAGATGGAGGAATCATTCATCTTACCATCGCCATCAGGGTCCACAGCTCGGAAGTGCATTTTATTCTCTTCCACAGCTTCCTGGAAATGTTCATCTGTCTTTTCCATGATCCAGCGCTGCATCTCTTTCGCACCTATCTTTTTATCATTATTTATATCCACCCTATGGATGAACAGCAAACAAGATTTAGATCTGGGGACTGGGGGAGGGGGGAAGGTGTGGTATCTTTTTAGATTCTAAATTAGTTACTTTATTGAACAATAACAAACATAGGTTGCTAAGGAAAAGAGTCTATTTATAACACTCTCTCAGAAGTTGTACATTCTTTGAACTACAGAGTAAACAAGTTAGCCATTTATTTCATAATTAAATTTAAGTAACTACAACATCTAGGTTACTACTCAGTGAAAAACAGACATAACTTACAGCAGAGTGAAGTAACTCATTTCAATATTATGTTTTTGAGTAATTTTTTTAAGTAGAGGAAACCACAAATACATCACTCATAGCATAGTAGCTCATTTCCTAGTGGTTCAGAATTGTCAACTGCCAGCTGCTGCAGACTTTCACTACTTTGAAAAATTTCTTCTCTAACATTCACTCAAGCCATTAACTCCGTCTGAATTTATCTTTCCAAGTCCTTTTTACCTTGATCTTCCAAGATATCTAGTTTACTGATGAGCTGCCTCCCTGTGCCTGCCTAGATCACAGCTGTCGTGACCATTAAAAACAATGAAAATATAATGTAAATAACCTTGGTGCAAGAGCTTTCAAACTATTTAATACTTTGACTGTAGTACTTCTAAGTGGAAAAAAACCAACCCAACCAAGTTTCCTCTATTATAACTTGATCTCTGGTAACAGATTAGAGCTGGTAAGTTTTTAATTCCTAACACATTTAAAAGTTCTGCACATACATTTGTTCTCCATTAGGTTTCTGAATTATCAGGCTCACTTTGCTTTGTTAAAGGATATGCTTGTAATCAGTGCTACTGAGCTACAGAACTAAACTTTTTCTACCTGACTAAAATTATCAGTAAACATCCAATCTGACAGTCCACTGTTCTCCTTAATTTAATACAATTAAGCAGTATTGGTAGTACGATATGCTGCCATACCATCATTTCCATTAACACCTATTTCATTAAAAAGAAGTTAATACAAAAATTACAGTTGAAGAACAAATACAAAAACAGTAACATGCCACTTTATTTTGAGTGTATCATTAAGTATCTATTAAGAAAAGATATAACAATATTTAAAACTGAAAAGACATTTAGGAGGACTTACATTTAGGAGGTAAGATTCTATTTAAAGCATACCAAAACCACTCTTGCCCAATTAAAAAAAACCAACAATAACAAAACCCCCCCACACACACAAAGAAAAACACAATAAAAAACCCCAGCTTGACTCTGGCTTTTTTATCTGTTTCTATCACTGTCTTAACAGTACTGAAGTGTTATCATTGAAACTCAAGTTATTAAATACGTGATTTGCCTTTAAATGTCAACTAAATGTTAAAACCTTAAGCCAAATAGCAACCCTAGCACCTAATCTTCTACAACATTTAGCTGTATTAATAAATGCAGTATTAGTGGTTTTAAATATTGTATCATATCTTTCCACATACATATACGCACAAGCTCAGTATTAGCAACTTTTCAGTATCAATGGCAAGAGCAGTAAAATGGTCATGTTCCACTCAATGCCACCTTGCATTTACCAGGTGAACAAATGTGGGTTTTGATACTGAATAGGTACTATCAAAAATGAGAAGGGAAAATAAAGCATTTTCCCCTCAACATTTAACATTCCAGTTTCCTTAGATCAAAGCTATCAAACACACTACTTCCAAGCTGTACTTTCCATCTAAATCACATTGTAACTAGGGAGAAAGGTAACAAACATCCCATTTATTGCTCTTCTAGCTCACGAAAGTACACCTTTGTTCTGCTACCGCAGTTCCACAATAAGTCTCCAATGACTCAGATTTTCACGAGCTAGCAGGCATCCACTGTACAAGGTGAGCTGAAATCCTTTCAGTGTCCACAAACAGCACTTCTGCTTTTGAGAGGAATATTTACAACTGTATGAAATACAAGATATGGTCCTGCTGTCAGCTTACCATCTAAGGTGATAAAAACAAGAGACTGTCCATGCTTCCTTAGCTAACTATCTCATTCAGAATGGACCAGTGAAAATATCTCCACTAATAACAACAAGCTTAGATAATTACGTGTTGCTGAACAACCTAATACTGGTAAGTCATGGAAAACTGATTTCGGAAGACGGTGATGGGCGATCACTTTGAGGCAGATAGGCCTAAACACTCAAAAAATATTAGTAAAGAGTGGTACATTCTAATGCACTCCTTAAAAAAAATTGCCAAAGAACAAGTACTGGCAAGAAATTTAAGTTCAAGAAAACAAGATGAATCTAAGTAAGAGTATCATCCCATATTACAACTTTGCTCAAACCTTCCTTGGCAAGCTACATACAGAAACCTTGTGACGATTTCTCAAACTTCATGATACACCAGCTCCACAAAAAAAAAAAAAAATCTTGATTGCTCTTTTTCTACAAGAAGCGTAGTTTTCTGCTAGAAGTGTGCTATGTCAGATTTGTAGAAACTCAGGTATATGACATACTACTACCTGAATTGACAGCAAAGAAAGTTTTTGCAAAAGCAGGGATTACCATTGGCATAAATTTGAATTAAAAACCAGACTCCAGAAAGCATTTTACCTTATTGCTTACCTGTCTCATTCCAGAGAAAATTATAGAAAAACCACAGCCCAGACAGTAGTTGATGCAATGTGATAAATGGCATTATATTAATACATTTCAGTAATGGGCAGCATCAGACATAACAGCTCTTTATACTGTCTAAGTTCAAGGTTAACACTTCACTGACTGTTCCAACTGTATTTCATTATTTATTCACAGACTAAATGTAAATACTACCTTCAAATAAGAAACAGGCAAGTATGCTACTTTGTAGGATAATTGTAAATTTTTCCTTAACAAAAGCCTATAGTAAGGGCTGCATTGAATACAGATGTCAAGCTTGGAAGAACAGTTTTAAACACTTCAGTGTAGTTTCTCAACCACAACCCATTAAAAATCAGATTTTTGGGGCCACCTTTCAAAAAGTCCACATCAGAAAGTATTATCAATAAACAATGGCCACTCGGGTTTTCAGATTCATGTTTTCGGGTTCCTAAATGACAACACTGCAATGCTGCCAGAGGTACTGGGGGGAAGAGGAAGGCAGTGTTCTTACCTAAAGGACTGAAGATAATTTCCTTGAGCACCTAATGCACATCACTTTAGAGCTGGTTTCTGTTTCACCCAAATAATGAAAAGCAGATCCAGAAAATAATTTTTAACAACAGAAACCAAAGCAAAGCTCTACTTTACATGGTAGGAAGTATGCAAAATTTATTAGACACATATTTAAATGTACAGGTTAGGAAAAACACAAGTCAGGGTACACACACTACTTAAAACCTTCCAATGGCATACAGCATAACTGAAGATATCAAAACAGGAAAGCTTAAAGCGTCCCTTCTGCTCATTCTTTATTCTGCCTGCTATTGTCCAACATCAGCTGTCATTACTAGCATCTTCTGCCATAGACAGAAGGCATACTAGTAGAAATGAATACTGTGTTAGGCTACGAGACAAACCTGAAATTAAGAAAGGGGGCATGGATCTTGCCAAAACCACTCCCCATGTGCAGTCTGAACACGCAGTCAGAGCTGTGAAACCTAAGGGAGCTACACTTACAAGCATTGTGGGATTCAGAACGAGTTCTGCTTTAGGAAAAGATAAGTTCATGACACTTAAACAAGGGGAAAACAAACAAACCAAAACCCCTCCGTACATGGTAGTATTTAACAGAAGGTGTATTTAAGCCTGTGACCTGATGAATGACCATCAAGGTAAGGCACTCAGCTAACACATAGATTTTCATTTTTAAATCACAACTAGGGCTGCTGCCAAGTAGCTGAAAACATCAGCAAAATGCAAATGCTAGAGGGATACTCAGCTTTCAAACTCACAAGAGGTAACTCCATCACCACAGAAAACACCCTGACAGAAAGCCACACACATTACATTCTTCTGTACTTTATCAGTTTTGTTCAATACATGTAATTTTAATTTACAAGATAAGTGACCCTTAGAAGCAAGGCTCACCAAACTGAATATACCCAATGCCATCAACACCCATCCACACAAGCTAAACTACATCATACAGAAAAAGAACAGAAAGTCTATAGAATCCAGGCTAATTTAAACTGTTTAAATAGAGACAACAGCAAACGTTTGGGGTTTGATTTTTTTTTTTTTTCAATTATGAGAACTATAAGAAGGATGGATGTCAAGTAAGTGCCTTTCACAGATTTTTTTGACCTGAAGGTACCTGAACACTTACCCTTGGCAGGGAATGAAGACTAAAGAGATGCACCCAGGATTTCCTGCACCATGTTCTAGTTTCAGAGGGCAAAGCAGACGTACTGGTTATCTTGTAAAACTTGTAGACAAGTAAGGCTTGTGCTCCCAGTAAAAAGTGAATTTAGAAACTGAATTACAGAATTATGAAATGCCACTTGTTCTTTCAGTCACATACAGCTTGCTTGCCTAGAGAATCATGGTTTGGAAAGCTTTTCTTCCATGTTTCAACTTTATTTTCAGTAATCCTACTGGACAATAATTTATGCTTTGAATTGACTACATCATACTGGCATACTGTAGAATCTCAGCTTTCATTAATTGAAAACACATTATGTCTTCTTTATGTCTTCAAAGAAAATATTTCTGAAGCATCTGGAAGCCTGTGACTTACTAGCTTTTCACAGAAGTTCATAGTATTTCTCCTTTCACTCAGCCTTCAAGATTACGTCTAGAAAGCAACCAAATTCCTCAGAATGCTTTTCTACATTTCTAATCTAATCATCTGATGGAATGTAATTTTAAGTATCTGGCTGAAGTTGATCTTGAATCCAATTGCTTTAAGCTTCCTAAGACAACCTCTTTCATAACAAACAGGCAGAAAAAAACTGTTTGCAATTTGTGAATGACAATTTACTAACCACAAGTTGAATGTTTCCAATAAACATACAGCAATAAAGAAAATGAAACCTAAGCACAATCTTAGTATTTGTTTATATCCTACTGTCCTGATTTCAGCTGGGATAGAGTTAATTATTTTCCTAGTAGCTGGTAAAGTGCTATATTTTGTGTTCAGTATGAGAAGAATGTTAATAACACACTGATGTTTTCAGTTGTTGCTAAGTAATGTTGAGACTAAGTCAAGGATTTTTCAGCTTTTCATGCCCAGCCAGCAAGAAGGCTGGAGGGGCACATGAAGTTGGGAGGGGACACAGCCAGGGCAGCTGACCCAAACTGGCCAAAGGGGTAGTGACGTCATGTCTAGTATATAAACTGGGGACAGTGGGGCTAGGAGGTATCGCCGCTTGGGAACTAACTGGGCATCAGTTGGTGAGTGGTGAGCAATTGCATTGTGCATCACTTGTATATTCAAATCCTTTTATTATTATTAATATTATCATCATCATTATTAGTTTCTTCTGTTCTATTAAACTGTTCTTATCTCAACCCACGAGTTTTACTTTCTTTTTTTTTTTTTCCCAATTCTCTCCCCCATCCCCCCCGGTTGGGGGAGAGCAAGTGAGCAGCTGCGTGGTACTTAGTTGCTGGCTGGGGTTAAACCATGACACCTACCAATGAAGTGAGTGGTCTGAACAGCAGACATAGTAATAAAGGATTCTACTCTAAATGAAAAAGGCACTCTGGTTTGCCTATTTGCTTTAGCTACATTTGCTTAAGAGAACACCAGAAAAAAAGAAATCCAATGTTATTATTGATATTTTTTCCCTGTTAATGAAAAGTTTGCAGAAAAAAAAGGTTTGTTAAGCCTTCTCCCCACACCATCATCATTAAAAGCACCAATGTAATTTAAGCTGTTTTAATAAAATTAAGCCTCTATTGCAAAAATGCAAATCAAGCCAATTCTGCCACCTAGTGTCTAAAAGTATGCACTGATTTTGATTTCCACTTCCATTATGTTTACTGACCTCTGCACATCTGACAGTTTATTAGCTGACACAAACCTTATCTAGCACAAGAAGTGCTTTATAAAAGGAAAAATGCTTTAATGTCGAAAAGTAAAGTTAATATTTTTGCACCAAGTAAAGAGCTAGATAAGTTTTCAAAAAGGCTACAAAAAAATTTTAATCTTTCTATTCTCATGTTTCATTCTCTTTTTCTAAATTCTGAGGAACTAAATGTTTTGTTAACAACACTGCTAACTTAATGAAGAAAGCTGTCATGTCAATTTCTGAATTCTTGGTATGTGCGGTTAGGCATAATTATTTTTAACCTTCATGTATTTCATTTGAGACACTCAAATTTTAGACACTCAGTATCAACTAGAAAGTTTCACGAACAAAAAGCAACTGTTTGCCTACCACAATCTTACCCCATTGTTGCTCTGTCCCTTTTCTTCCCTGTACTATTGTCTTTCCAGTGTTTCTCCTCTGCAGTTATTTGCAGAAGTCACAATAGAAACAAGATCCATATGGAATATAAGACCAAACAATAAATAGGAAACTCAGATTGCCAACTGAAACAAAACTTACAGCAAAGCAATAGAGCATACTACTGCTAGAACAAAACTGCAATGTATTGGTTTTATGTGGCAAGGTTTTGGTAGCGGGGGAGGGTTACAGGGGTGGCTCCTGTAAGAAGCTGCTGGAAGCTTCCCCCGTGTTCGAGAGAGAGCGAGCCCATACCAGCTGGCTCTAAGACGGACCCGCCGCAGGCCAAGGCCGAGCCAATCAGTAATAGTGGTAACGCCTCTGTGATAACATTTTTAAGAAGGAAAAAAGTTGGGACGCGGAGAAAACAGCCACCGGAGAGAGGAGTGAGAACATGTAAGAGAAACAAGCCTGCGGACACCAAGGTCAGTGCAGAAGGAGGGGGAGGAGATGCTCCAGGCGCCGGAGCGAAGATTCCCCTGCAGCCCGTGGTGAAGACCCTGGTGAGGCAGGCTGTCCCCCTGCAGTCCAGGGAGGGCCATGGGGGGGCAGATATCCACCTGCAGCCCGTGGAGGACCCCACGCCGGAGCAGGTGGGTTCCTGAAGGAGGCTGTGACCCCGTGGGAACCCTGCGCTGGAGCAGGTTCCTGGCAGGACCTGCGGATCTGTGGAGAGAGGAGCCCACGGAGCAGGTTTTCTGGCAGGACTTGTGACCCCGTGGAAGACCCACGCTGGAGCAGTCTGTGCCTGAAAAACTGCACACCGTGGAAAAGGACCCATGCTGGAGCAGTTCGTGAAGAACTGCAGCCCGTGGGAATGGCCCACGTTGGAGAAAGTTCGTGGAGGACTGTCTCCCGTGGGTGGGACCCCACGTTGGAGCAGGGCCAGAGCGTGATGAGCCCTCGCCCTGTGGAGG
>NW_010972992.1:6194740-6197125 GCF_000737465.1 Haliaeetus leucocephalus
AAGAAGGGAGGGGTGGAGGGAAGGTGTTCTGAGATTTTGTTTTATTTCTCATTTACCTTACTCTGGCTGATTTGTAATAGTGAGCTAATTTTCCCTAAGCTGAGTCTGTTTTGCCCGTGATGGTAATTAGTGAATGATCTCTCTTGTCCTTATCTCGACCCGCAAGCTTTTTGTTATATTTTTCTCTCCCCTGTCCAGCTGAGGATGGGGGAGTGATAGAACGGCTTTGGTGGGCACCTGGCGTCCAGCCAGGGTCTACCCATCACATGCAACAAACTCCCACCCTGCCAATTCATTGCATGGGCATCCTACCACTAAGGAAGCCCTTCCTCACTAATTCCTTGATCTAAAATACAAGTGTGATTGATTATTCATTGAGCCAGGAACCAGGAAAAATATTAATTTTCATACTTCAAGAGGCTATATAGGTTTTTTCACATAGAAACAGTACATTTTGTCATAAATTTTACTAGACCACAGCACCAATCCTGTATACTGATCATGACTCTCAACACATGCATTCTCACTCCTGAGAATGTTTGATACAGGCATGTTAATAGCTTAGTAACACGAACACAGTGCTTATAGTATGATGCTTTCCCCCCATCATTGCAATTTTTAACTATCACAGAAAAATTTGCAAATTTTACTCTAAAGATCAGAGAAAGAGGCTGCACTGTTGTTGGCAATGTACATAACTTACTTTGAAAAGATGACCATGAGCTTCTTCCTGTTTTTTCTGGGTTCTGAATCTTCCTCAAACTCTTCCATCTCTTTTCCTAGAAAAACTTCTTGATGAAATTCTTTGTTAAGATGTCCATCCATCTCCATTTTGACCCCATTCAAGTGATCTGGGGGCAAGATCTCATTCTCATCTTTACTATCAGCTGGCTTTTCTTTGAGAGCCGAATTATTTGCAGGCCTTGCATAAACATCCATTAGAAGAAATATAAACAGAAGGGACAAATACAGAGATCCCAAACTGCAGAGAAAGGCCTGTCTTGACATCATTTTTTCCTTTTTATTAAAAATATTAGCTGATTAAATTACTGTGAATGGATTAAATGATCTAAAAAGAAAAAGGAAAAAACACAAGCAAATTAAACTCTAGAACATTATGTCACTAATAAAACATCTCCTAAAAATTCAGAAGAATCTACACACACATGCAACTATTGCCATGAAAGAATAAAAAATCCTGTTAAATAATAAATACAAAACAAAAAAATTAATCTAGGTTAGTTTTTAGTCTGCACAATTGTAACCTCTGTCAGAGAACTTTGGAAGATAACATCCTTTAAATGGCCTAGTTCTGCTCTGAAAACTGTCTTCAGGTCTTATGGCATGAGCTGACCTGGCAACTGAAACCCAAGCATTTACTGAGAAGTCAACCCAGGGCACGAAGCACTTACTGTCTGAACGTGCAGTCCCAGCTCAGCTGTGCCAACGTCCCTAACACTAGCACTGCACTGCCCAGCAAGGTGCAGAAACTGCCACGACAGCACAACAGTTTACCAGAGATCTCAACACACCACCCCTTTAGAAAGGCTGAAAGACGGAAAGGTCTTTTTGGAAAGCGGTGACTGTGGGAAATACGATTACAAATACCATCACATAAAGCGGATCTGGAAACGCACAGGAAACAGCCGGCAGGAAAAGCAACGCCAGGGGCGGACCTGTCACGACCTGCTTGCCGGTGCGTTAAAATCGCTGCCACATGCGAGCTCGCAGATTGCAGGCACAGTGAAAAGGACCACAGCCCGACAGACGGAGCATCGCGGAGCACAAAACCCACAGACCCGCGAAGCACAGCCCAGCCCCGGGCAGGGAGTAACCCGCCCAGCCCGCGGCAGGAGTCACGGACCGAGCGGTGACGGCGAACTCCCCACCGGAGAGGGGGAGCCCGGCCGGGGCTGCCCCGCCGGACTCGAAGGGCAGTAGCGGTCCCGACCCGGCTCCAGCAAGAGCCACACGCACTCACCGAGAGCTCCGCGGCGCCCGTGGGGGTCCCCACCCCGCAGAAGGGGGACGCAGCCTCTGAGAACCGTGACAGGCCGCGGGGAGGCCAGCCTCGGCCTCGCTGCCCCTCGCCCCGCTCCCTGCCCGGCGGCTCCTCACGGAAGGGCGTCAGCCGGCGCAGAAGACCCCCAAGCCCACTCCCGCCTCAGAGGCACGGGTGGAGGGAAGAGAACGGGCCGGGTCAGCGCGCTGCGTAGGAACTTCGTCAAAACGCAGTGCGTGTGTGAGGGAAGGGGGGGCGGGGGGCGGCCATCTTGGAGTAGGGCAGGGAAGCGCCCTGAGGCGCTTGCGGCAGCCATTTTGCTTCCCTCCCACTCAGCCCCCCCCCCCCCCGGCACCACGCCGGGGCCCAGCCGCTCGCTGGGC
>NW_010972992.1:6197135-6201615 GCF_000737465.1 Haliaeetus leucocephalus
CCCCCCCCCCGGAGCCGTCGCAGGTGCCAAGGCCTTGCGGTTGCCGTGAGCCGGTAAAGAGGGAAAGCAAAACTCCCGGTGCTAAAAATTTGAGCGTAGTTGTTCACGTGCTCTTCCCTTACCTGAATTAATAACAAAGCAGACCTCCTCCTCCAAGCGTGAAAGGACCTTTTTAATTCCCTGCCAGGTCCCTTTTCCTGGGTATACGTACACCTCCACTTTTGGGCTTATCTGTTTCGCTCGGAAGCCCTTAAAAATACTGCCTTTTGTACGTAGCACGCCACTACCAATCCTTGTGAAACCAGAACAGCAGTTAGCTAACACACGACTACTACCACAAGACTACGCGCTCTACTGTGCCACAACGAGGGCGCACCGCCGCGCACCACAGCTTCCATCAGGGCTGGAAACACAGCCGGCCGAGGCGCAGGCCTTCCCTAAGCTGAAACGCCTTCCCTTCCCGCCACCCAAAACAGCTGCCCGGAACCAAAATGGCAGCGTCTCGGCCTCACCTGCCCGGTTGCAAAATGGCCGCCGCGAGGCGCCGCCGTGTGCGGTCAGGTGGTGCGGGGCGCGGCCACTCCTCCTACCCCCTTCCCCCACAAGGCAGGCGGCGAGCGAAGCGGCGGCCGCCGCTACACACACACACACCTCGAACCCGCGCCGGAGGCCCAGCAGGTAGGCAGCAGACGGAGCCGCTCCTCCTCCCGGCCTGAGCCGGCGCTTCCCCCGCGGAGAAAAGGAAAAGGCAGGAAGGAGACATGAAACCACCTTTGAGGGACGGCGAAGCGCGGTGAGGGTTCCACCCCAGGAAGCTTGTCCCCTCTCGGCGGCCGTAAGCCCTTCCAACCCCCCCCCCCCCGGCCGGGGGGGCGGGACTCTTGCCGTTCCCGCCTAAATCTTCGGGGTGGGCGGGGCCTCGGGGCCTGGAAGGGAGGGGCGGGGGGGGGGCTCCGGCCGTCGAGGCCCCGCGGCCATGAAGCTGCTGCGGCTGCTGTGCCGCCACAAGACGGCCCTGGGCCTGGGCGGCCTGTCCCTCTTCGCCGTGGTCCTTCTTTACCTGGCCAAGTGCACCTCCGAGGGCCTCCGGCCTCTGCCGGTCCCCCGCGGGCTCCCGCACAACCAACCTGCGGCCCTGCCGCCGCGGGGTGCCAGGGGGCCGCATCCCCCGGCAGCCCCGCCACCTTCTCCTGAGGAGACCGCTTTCCTGGCCGTCCTCATTACCAGCGGCCCCAAGTACAGCGAGCGTCGCAGCATCATCCGCAGCACGTGGCTGTCGGCCGCCGGGCGTCCCCCCCACGATGACGTCTGGAGCCGCTTCGTGATCGGCACGGGTGGGCTCGGGGCAGAGGAGCTTCGTAGCCTGGAGCTAGAGCAGAGCCGGCACAAAGACCTCCTCCTCCTGCCAGAGCTGCGGGATTCCTACGAGAACCTGACCGCAAAAGTCCTGGCCACCTACGTCTGGCTGGATCTGCACCTGGACTTCCAGTTCGCCCTGAAGGCTGATGACGATACCTTCGTACGCTTGGATGTGCTCGTGGAAGAGCTGAGAGCCAAGGAGCCGCGTCGCCTCTACTGGGGCTTCTTTTCCGGCCGCGGCCGAGTGAAATCTGGTGGCAAGTGGAAAGAGAGCGCCTGGGTGCTCTGTGACTACTATCTACCGTACGCGCTGGGTGGCGGTTATGTGATTTCTGCAGACCTGGTGCGCTATTTGCGTCTTAGCAGAGACTACCTGAACATGTGGCAGAGTGAAGATGTCTCCCTGGGGGTGTGGCTGGCTCCCATTGATGTGAAGAGAGTGCACGACCCTCGTTTTGACACTGAGTATAAGTCACGAGGTTGCAACAATAAGTACATAGTAACTCATAAGCAAAGCATCGAGGACATGCTGGAAAAGCACCAGACCCTGGCTAAAGAAGGAAAGCTCTGTAAGGAGGAGGTTAAGCTCAGGCTTTCCTACATGTATGACTGGGGAGTGCCTCCTTCACAATGTTGCCAGAGGAAGGATGGCATCCCGTGAAAGTCTGAGGAAGGAAAAGGCAGAATATCGATGGACACTCTGAGCTTGGTTACTGTTCCTCGGGGAGAATCCCAGTAACTAGGGCTTAAAAATTACTCAAAAGATTTTGCACGATTCATTATGTCACAATCAATGAAATCCTGAAACTTCTAAGAGCTACTGATGTGGCATGATGTAGAGATGTTTTAAAAAAAAAATATGACAAAAAGCATGGAAAGGCTCATACAACAGGATTGAAGGCAAATAATAGGTTGAAAAATGTGGATAGTACAGAAATTTGGGGGAGATAACTTGAATGAAGAGTTACTGGAAGATTTTTAACAGATTCTAAGATTTATTTGCTAAAGATCATGACAGGCCTTTATGCTATCTATAAGATTGTGAAACTAGCATCTGCTGTTTATTTCTTGGCTAGGAAGAAGTGTCAGTTTGGCAAGGTTTGAAGATTTTAATGGGGCTGCAAATCAGCTGCTGTTGCCAGTGGGAACAGGTGGCTGGTTACTGACACAAGCAGTCAAGTAAAGGGAACAATTTTACCTAGGGTATTTGTGTTAGGGGAGGGAGAGAGCCTGTTCTTTGGCAAGTGCTCCGATTTACAAGAATGGAATTATTAGACCTTCTGTGTAACTTGTCTGTGAGCTTTTTGTTGTTTTAAAGACATCATGTACATAAATTATCTGGCAGCTACGGAGTAAGTCTATATTTAGAAAGGTGGATGAGTTACGGTATTTGGCAGATATAGAATATATTATCTTATTTGGGGGGCAAATAGTTACGTGGCAAAGCTAGCCTTCAGTTGTTAGGCATAGGTGTTGTTCTTAGTTTATCCTCCAAATACACTGTGTATGAAGAAACATTTCCCCTCCTGACAGTAAGTAATCTGACTACTACAAGGTCAGATGTTGTAGGCTTCAGACTTAGATTGTTCTGGATTACTTCTGTAAAATGTAAATTGGCAGGATTAGATCGGCAGAAGCTATTTGGAGTTCAAACAAGATTGCCCTAACATGGGTACCTCAGCTAAGAAAGTAAACTCTGTATTGTAGTCAAGAGAAATAGGTTCCCCCACCCCCCAAATTCCTCTTTGAGGAGAACCTTGTCTCTCTTTTCAGGAGATACATTGCAATCTAAGGGGACTAATCCCACAACAGTCACATTTAGATGCCTGAAGCTAGACTGTGTGAATTCCCTCCTCTCCAATAGCACATTTTAGTGGAACTAAAAATAATTTTACAGGTGGTCTAGGTTAATTGCTCAAGTGATATGTCAGTAAATGGGATTATGTTCCTAAATCCTGTCTACACTAC
This sequence comes from Haliaeetus leucocephalus, assembly GCF_000737465.1. NCBI lineage: Eukaryota > Metazoa > Chordata > Aves > Accipitriformes > Accipitridae > Haliaeetus > Haliaeetus leucocephalus. The sequence goes on from NW_010972992.1 coordinate 6,200,463, forward strand.
AAATAATTCTAGTACTGACAGAGCTTGTCAGCATCAGATGCAGTATTGAAGAGTAAATACAGACAGGACAGTCTTGGCTGTAGAAGAGATCACTTACACAATTTCACCATGTTAGTTATCTTCAAACCTTTACGTAAGCCTGTAATTCAAACATCTTTGAATGGCAGGTGCTCTCATACACAGAAATACCTTTTTTTTTTTCAGTACTACTACAGAGCTACTGACTTCCAGTAACCTTTGTCAGCTACACATCTTTCAGTATAAGCAGAGTTTTTACTTTATGCCTGAAGGGCATTCTTAATTATCAGTTTTACTGTTTGTTGCACACTGCACTTTCATACAATTTAATTTCTTCCTCTGCCTAAGTCAGTGTCTGTTCCCACCTGCAGGAAGAGAAAAATTGCAAAAAAAAAAAAAAAGGGAGGGGTGCCAATGTGTCTGTATTTTTCCTTCTTAAATTAGCAAGTTTGCAGTTCATACCAAAGGAATCAACTATGGGGGTTTTTTTGTTATTTTTCTCTTGTTTTGATTAAATTATTGAGGATTAAGAAAAGTCTTCTGCAGAGAATGATAATTCTCTATTTTGAAAATTTGAACAAATCTTTTACTTCCTTCTAAAACAAATTAAGATACTGAAAAAAAGTTATTTTAGCATGTGTCCATTCTAATGCATGCTTATGCGTTGACAGATAGGCAGATGTGCTTTTCAGCAAGGTATACTATTCTAAAACAAGAATTTAACAAGATTACAGGAAATTTAAATTGGTTTTAGCATTTAAAAAATATCTATTTGCCATTTGGGGTTCACTAGTATTGTGTGTATATATGTGATTAAATGCTTGTAATGTGAGTATTTATTTATAATTATTGAAAATGTATTATGTATAGGAAAAATGAGATAGTTAAATGTCATTTTAAATTTGTTTAAGGAGGTACTGTAATGTCCACGAGAATTACATATCAAACAGTGCTTGAATTTCTTGGTGTACAAGCCATTACTTAAAGTACTGTGATCTGAGCTGCAGATCAAAAGTCTGTTGCATGTCTCTCAAGCTAGTAAGAATGTACTGTTTATCCATTTCTATCAATAACTGTGTTCATGGAAGTTGTTTACATTGTTGACTTTGACTCTCCTTACTCACAACTCCCCCCC
>NW_010972992.1:6201625-6441483 GCF_000737465.1 Haliaeetus leucocephalus
CCCCCCCCCCCCCCACCCCCCCCCCCCCCCCCAAAAAAGTGTTTTTCATTGCTAGCAAAATTAATGGCAGAGAAATGCTGGATCTCCATCTGATATTTGACCCCATGGAAAACATTGTGCGTAGAAATACTTAATAGTTAAAGAAATTCTCTTTAAGTGTTTCTTACACAAGTGTGAGGTGAAGTACCTAGCATAGCAGATCTCTTGACAGCAGCACAGCCCGTTGCCTGCCTAGGTGTACTGCCTGCACACTTGGGAGATGAAGCTCAGAAATGATGGTGACCACTCTTACATACTTAATATCTGGATCTTGGTCTGACATGGCTTCGTTATATGCTTTTCTGTTTAAGGTTACCCATGTTTTGCTCTAGTTGCAAAACAAATTAACATGGAAGGCTTGACAGATTCTTGTCCTTTGGTAAGTGGTTTTAGTTTTCTTACTAGACACCCCCTTACCGCAAATACAGGGCTTAGATTTCAATCCCAGTTAACTGGGAAATTCCACAGAAGTAAAAGATGAAGTTTTTCGGCTTTTTTGATATTTTAAAAGCACATTGAATCATTTGGGAGAGAGCAAACATCCCACATGTGTGGAAAACCCCAGAAAAACATTAACTAGTACAGGATTTTTTTAATATATTTTACTAGAAAGAATTTGCATGTGAAAGACCTATTAATGCTATTTTGAGTGATCAAGAAAAATCTGTGTATTGCATGAGTGAGTCACTAAAGTTTTAAAACTTAAAGTTTCAGTCCAAAATTAACTTTTGAGCCCATTTTTTCTAAAGCAAAATATAAAACGTATTTTGAACGACATATGAATTGAATGTTTTCAAAGTAGTAATTAAAGGCAGTCTTTCATACCTTCTAAGGACTAGGTCCCGTATTTCCTGACATCATCTCAGAAATCTAGTATGTGATGTTTTCATACTCGAAAACCATGCTGTAATCTTTGTCTCTCTTGAAAGTCAGGGGGAGGAGTCTGACTTCAGTGGGTCTAGCATTTGAAAGGATGTTTAAGTGCTGCTGAGAAATAAGCAGGTTTTGGTCTTTATAGCAGCTATATTAGAGTGGAACATTTTGTTGTGGTCCTTAGTGAAAACTAAATTATCCAGGAACAGATTTGTCGTCTTTTTTGTAGCCCTTCGTAGTGGCAATAGGTTAGCAATATGTTGGGCTTTTTATTTTTTTAAGTAGTGTTTCTGCTGATTTCTAAGTTTTCTCTTCATAAATACTTTCCATTTTTAATATTCTTGTTAGTGTGGGGAAAAATTATCACTTTAGCTTTTCTAGATATCAGCATGTTACTATAAGTTAGGCAACTGTGTCAAGTCTGTAAGCTTATGTTGGTATCCACTCAGGACTACCATTGAGTTGATCTGTAACACTATTGAGCTTTTTGTTATTATTTACAGAATTTTTTTTAAATTATTTTTTAAATCGGGCATTTAGCGTTCTACCAGAGCTAATAGATACAGTAGAGAAATTAATTGTTTATGACTTGCCCTCTCCATGATCGTATCCAAGACTTGATACTGAAATATTGAAAGCTGACAATGGCATAAACTCAGCTAGAAAGTTGATTTTATTTTCCAGTGATTTTTTTAAGTTACATGCAACATGACTTATAGTGTGTAAAAATAAGTAGCTAAAACATTAATTGCCATACTGAATAAACTAACAGTTCCAGTTAAAAAATCCTCAAGCTTCCAAGAATTCCTATAGTCACTTCAAGATTTTTTAAAAACCAAACCCAAGTTAGAAATTACTATTCCTGTAACTGAATACTTTCTTTTCTGAACGTCTAGCCTCGTTTGTGTGAAGTTTGCTAAATACAGCTTCTATGTGTCATACTTTTGACAGATGTTACATTTTCTGTAGTTGAAATGCCTCATTTTTGAGCATTTAAATTTGTATTTCCTATCTGCTAACGCTAATGTTTTCGGGGCCAAGGTGTTAGCTTTGCAGATTTGATTAAAAGCCCAGCAGCATGGCAAGATGATTAAGAGTTGCATTTCTATTAGTTTCTGTTCAGCTCAGCTCCAGCATCAGAGTTGAAATGTTTTTGCTATTGCTGTATGCTTGACAAACTGTCAACACCTACACTACTATATATTTTATTTAGAACACTGCCTGCAAGACTGAAATCTGTTGCTACATGTACCTGTGTAAGATATGCTTTTACCTTGGAACTTGAACTACTTTATGCCAACATAATATGCCAGTTATTACTTTCTAATACAGACTATTTAGGTAATGTCTAGGAAAACTTGGAAATGGATCAGTCTGTTACTTGTAGCCTATCTGAAGCTGAAGGATACTACATAAGTGTGCCTTTATGAAACAGAATTAGCGTGGGGTACTGTGCTGAGTGTGTCTTAAACAGTTGAATGAAATTGCACATTTTTTGCAGCCACATAACTTTACCATTTGGGGGTGGGGTGTGGCACAGTTTATTTGCTCAGCATTTATATAGGAAATAAACTGCTAGAAACATGAAGCTATCTGTGATGATAACTCTTGGTAATTGCATAAGCGTATTGTATATGTATTTATGTCCTTTCATGTATGCCTTTACTGGCCAAGGATCTGTGTGCTGTGATTTTTAATAAAAGATTTTTGCTGTATAGGTGATTGCTTGTTCTATGTAAGATACCAGTGTGGTTATTTTCACTTTATTATGCCACTGAGAGGCACAGAGGATTGGCTCAGTCTTAAGAAATTGCACAAAAGTGCTTCGGTTAACATCAGTAATAATGACTGATCAGCACGCCAGAACCCTGAAGTAGCTAGTGGCACATGTATACATAAATAGAGGTACCTGTTCATCCTAATTTTACATTGGTAGCAACACAGGGGCATGACAAACTAATGCAGTTGGAAAAAGGGTTTCTCTTACTAAAAAGCGTATTGATTCTGGTCTTGGCTAAGAAGTATTCTAAGCAGTTAGACATCCATAAACACCATTGACTATAGTCCTGATTTTTGTTAAAACCCAAAAATACTAGCAACATTCTGACAAGGAATTGGAAAATATTTTCAGTATAACACCTGCTCAAATCATTTCAACACTCTAGTAATAAAAACACTTCTCCAGTGCTTTAGTAACTTAAAAACACTGAGGTCTGATGAAGATTTATTTAAACTAGAATCAAGATTGCCACACAATGTTCTTGCTGCTGTTTCACTGAAATCAAAGACATCTCAGGATCTACATACTTAGAAATTCCCAGTAAGGATGCATCTAACTTCTAAAATTAGCACATTTAAAGCATCTTATGATTTGTATTGTCCCACTATGCAGAAGCCTGTGAGGATTCACAAGCCTTTTTCAAGAGACCAGGTGTCATACCTCATGTTCTTTCTGCAGAAGGTAGTAAAAGGTATGGCACACCTGAAAAAGCCGTATCTAAGTAGTTTAAGTGAGGAGAGGAAGTGTGCAGAGTACCATTCCCTTGAAATAGGGCATTGAAGTTGCAGGCAGTAGGGGCATTCTCATTTAGAGAAACAGGTATTCAGTTTTATGTACATAGTATAATTCAGAACTGTGGTAAGGCAAATAGTAAGATTTGCATCTTGTAAGATATTTATAGATATGTTGCTAAGTAAACACATGCCTGTTCATTTTAAGAACAGAGGCGCAAGTCGGAAATTTCTCATCTACAGACTGGAACAAGGAAGTATTTCAATGCTCTGGAATTTTTAAGACAAGCCAAGTGACCATAGGGAGCATGGGGTTTGGATTCCATGGCTGCATTCTGGCCTGTAGGCCATAATTAAATTCAAAATTTCATACTCACCTCATTCCAGCAGCAGTGGTATTGAGCTTTAATTAAAATTCATAGAGCACTACGATTGCCAAATAATACACGCAGTCTCCCCTTTTACTGAAATAGTAATTCCAATGGTAAATCAAGTTAAAGAACTCGTCAATTACAAATGCCATAATTAAACATTAAAAACACACTTGAACAGAGTTCTAACCTGTCCTCATTAGCAACATTGGGTACACTGTGTAGACTTGGGGGCCAACAAATATAAGTCAGCAGATCCCTTATTATTTTTACTCATGTAGCAACTTTGTACTGAAGTTGTTTCAATCAATTTTTTGCAATTCCTTAGAGTATTTGAAAAATCATCACTAATAGCTTGTAAGAGATCATACCATGCAGCCAGTTACAATATCAAGAAAAGTTATTTCCTGGTTATATGCAAGATACTGAAAACACCAAAGGATTTAACATAGTTAATACTTCCATGTGCAGCGAGAGAAGCAATATCAGCATGTTGGTTCTGCTGTAGTCATGGTGGGGATATTGGTCTACTAATTATCAGGGTACAGAGAAGAGAAGAATCTGTTTTAAACAAGTCAACAAGAGCTATTTCAATTTGGGTCATCACATACGTCAGGGTTTCCCCTTTTTTCTGGGCCACCATAGTAAAATAGTCCAATCCTACATCTATCTAATCAGATGCAGTATCATTTTAAAAGGCTCTGTCACCAGAAGTGCTTCTGCTCCCCAGCAGTAGCTAAGGTAGGAAAAACCAGAGCCACAAAAATCATGCTGGATTCTCCTCCCAGTTTACTCGTAATCTGTACATGGTTTTGAACATCTAGGTCACAATACAAACTCCGCTTTAATCTACATTTAGACAAAAAGCAATTTATGTATCAGTAAGAGGGGATAAGGAAATCCGACTTCAGCAATACTGCGCATTATTCAGAGTCTTTGCAATAATCACATCCAGCTAAGCACTACGATCATGAAGTGCCCAAGCGTACTCTTAGTTAAAACTAAAAACATTCAGTAGGAAACTCTTCATTATTCCTCTACCTCAGCAGTTTCTCAGGTAGTCATGAAAGAGGGAGAGCAGAGCACAGTGCTGAGGAAGATGTTCCTAATGGAAGTAAAAGTGTGTTCAGTCCTGCTGTGCCAGCATGCCCTGGGGAGAAGGGACAATACAACATCCTTTATCCTTGCTTTGCCACTGCACTGGGATGCAGAAACAGAATCTAGACTTCAAGTCATCGGTATTTCTTCTGGCACTTCTCAAGTAGCAAGGAGAGAGCCACACCAGTGCAAGAACAGGGAAATGAGCTTTTGACCCCAACTCAAGGTCAGGATAAACATTTTTATTCTCCTTTTCCGAGATATTTACTCACCCCACTTGTGCCTAGAGTCATAGTAAAAGAATAATTTTTGATTATCAGGCTCTATCAATTCCTACAAGTTTCTGAAGAAACCAGGAGCAAGTAGATTGGACCAGATTTGTTGGTTTTGTCCGAGTCCCCCCTGCCCCAAGTTTGCTGGGAGGCACCATGAATTATGCATTATTTGCTCTAGCTAGGGCTTAGCCACCCTGTATCTTTAAATTATTGTCTCTGGGACACAGCAAGTTTTCATTGCTCAAAGCTTGCTTCAAACTCAGTCATCCAATTCCAAAGAAAGCTTGTTCAAAAATGATTCCAAGGCCAAGCAATCTAAAGTAAATAAAGGCACAAGCATAAAACCTTGAATCTAAGGCGAGTTATTTTGCTACGTGATGTTAGATGTTTTAGTTCCAACACAAATGATCAAATTGCTATTGAAGTGAACATAAGGAGAAGACTGACAAATAATGCGAGTCAAGGGAGCTACTTCAAAACAGGCTGCCCAGGTCATCAACCAAAGAAGATATATATTCAGATTTCTGCCAGTAACCAAGGAAGTTGCCTAAAAATAGAATTCATGGATTATAGAAAAATAGAGACAATTGGTGTCCAAGGGCACACAGAGTTTCAGTTTTATGGTGAAAACAAGTCAGCTCAGAGGGGAAGTAACTTGTCCAAGATCATGTAGGAAGCTGGTAACAGATTAGAAGCTGGAAACCAGTCATTAGTGCAGTTAGGCTATTGCCCTCCTTACTAAGGAGAAAGCTGATGATAGCATTCCTAATCTTACACACAAGCCGATCATAAGTTCTTCCTTTCAAAAGAAACATGCCAGAACCATACAAATCCAACAGATTTTCATCCTGTTTGTGACAGCAGAACTAAGCCATCTAACTATCACCTGGTTTTAATAGTCAGTTTTGTTTCCATCTGTAACTTCCCCAAGTCATGGATATCTGGGTGCTCTTATTGGATTGTCAGTGAGTTACAATGGTAACTGCCAGCCTTTAAGTCAAAAAAGATTAGCCCTTCAGATAGCTTTTCATCAAGTGCTGGGTTACTAAGCCCAAAGCAAGTTCTTACACAGCAAAAGAGAAGCAAGCAAGACAGGGCTAAATCAGTCACATCGGCTGAAGGTTTGCAGTTAATGCACAACACCAGATATTCTGTTTAAGTTTTCAGAGAAGTGCGAAAGCTTCCCAGCCCATAACATAGGACTCCAGAATAGACAAGCAATACATTACCTCTCCTCTAAATCCAAACCCACCCTCTTTTGCAACAACCCAACTGTTGGCAGATGGTCTTTGAACAGTGCTCCTCTGACTAAGAGCCAAAACAAGCCTTGCAACTCATCTACCTTACCTTTTTTCCAAGAAGATTGCAAATAAAAGCCCTTTACCCGACATGACTTCCACAGGATGATGTCCATCATCACAGCCCAAACACTCCACACACACACAAAAAAACCCCTGCATAACTATTCTTGCTGCTTTTATAAAGACCATTTGGTCCTCACCTTATTACTGATCTCAGGGAAACAGCTGGGAAACAACAAATCAGCTACAGATAAGGATTAGGCCCAACTGTTTTAAAGGGATACCCCCACGTGGGTATTGTCCATCTGTTTTCCCTGATACAATTAAAATGTGTATTCTATTTTTTTTTTAAAATGCATTTTCATCCAAATTAAAATCTTTCACATGCATATAATGAACTCACTTCTTTTTGCATCTTTGCCACAAAGATTTAAAACAAGACTTTTCTTCCATTTTTTAAATAAATAATTCAAAATAACTTTCAAATTTCTTACTGAAACAGACCTTTGAAGCAATGATAATCTATTTGGAACTCTCCATAGTTTTGCTGGTTACTTGCTTTATACAACTAGGTCACTAGATGTCACTATGTGCCTTTAAGAGCACATAACGGGATGTGTTCCTCGGTTTAAGGGGAAAAAACCTCAAAGCGGGAACCTAAGCAGTGTCGAAAGACAGTTGTTTATGACTAAAGTCTAGCTATGTTCTCTAATAAGTATCTGCTGTTTAACGCAGACTCAAATGGATGATCAGGGAGATCAGGGAGAAAAGGAAAAACGTTTTCCAATTCAAAAATGGAATTCCGAAAGAATTATTGAGGATGGAGCCAACATATTTTTCCATGTAATTAATGATTGATAATGCACACCCAGATTTTAAAGACAAGCCTTTGTAGAAGCCAACAAAGCCCCTCAAAATGGAGAAAGCAAATTAACTAAAAATAATGAACCACATTTTTGTCAGTATGATAATGAAGTTTAGACACTATTTGGGAGCTACAATAACTTGGGATTATGGAAAGATAACTAAATGTGCCTGCTATGGAAAAAAATGCAGCTATGGTTTGCCAAAATCTTTGGGTGACTTTTTCTTGTCTATGTGTGTTTGTGGTTAAACTGGCCAAAAATTTTACATCAAAGGACTTTGTTGTTGTTGGGGAAGGGTTGGCAGGTGGAAGAGAAATAGCTTTTCGATGAAGTGGACATTTTTTATAGAACAAGCCAAAACAAACCAAAACCCCCAGTCCCTGTGCCCCCACGCCTTTCAGTCAAGTTCTTCTGTGGTTTCATCAGCCAAAAATACAACTGATTTGAGTTGTCAAAATTAGTTTTCTAAAGGGAAACCCTCCCCAAAAATACTCAAAGAAGAATTCAGTTCCAAAAAAATGTCTATGTATGACTCCTTCTTGAACTTTTGGGTTGATTAAAGAATATGTAGAAATGAAACTTATCAAAAATTATCAACACACTGATTGAATCAGGTGAGTTGTTACTGGGATAGGGAACTAATTACTCATTATCTTTAATAAAAACATTTACATGGCATATGATGCTGAAATTCAGGTAGTATTAAAAGAATTTTGTAAAAACAGGCTTAAAGAATGAGTTATCAATACTTACGTGTTATTGCAGGGGAAACAAATATTTGTTCTGAGTCAGATTCCAAAGTCCTTATTAATTCTGAACAGCACCCACTCAGTAAAACAATTCCCCTGCGAGTGCAACAGCACTTTTAGGGAAATACCGAGCAGCTCTGAGAATCAGGCCCTGTCTCCGGACTTGCCTATACTACTGCTTACATATGTGAGGTCTAGAACACCCCAGAAAAAGTGGAACCATGGTGGGATTCCACGCCAGTGTCCCAAAGTGGTTCTAGCCCTGCCTAGGGTCTCGCTCGGATCAGCCAGGGTTTCTGTCCATGCAGACTGTAATGCAGGAATACTTATTTATGCCAGCACTGTTGCCAAGCTGTCATAGCCTTGTGCGTTTATACCCGGGTCACAAACATTGCATAAAATCTAAACTTCAGCCGTACTTTCCATATCCTGTCCTCTTTCTCTTCTTTTTTATTATCAGTTTCAGTGAAAACGGAAAAAAAAACCATGGAAAAATCCAGACACTGATTCATATTTTGATGAAAAGTCGAAAAGCCACAAGCCTGCACATCCACCCCCTGCTGCCCACTATTTGATGATCCCTCTGGCCCTGATTTCTGGAGACACCAAGATAATCACCTCTGCCGGGCACAGCAGTGTGCTTTAGCAAGTTGGCAGGGAGGTTAAGAACATCTAGTCATTTAATGTCACAAGCCCCACCTTCTGGTGGTCCGTGTCATTCCCTGCTTTGCTTGACAGCCAAGATCCAGGGAATGTGGGTCCTCTTACAGCATCTGTTTATTTTCCAGGCAGCAGGCTGATGTGCAATATTGAAATCTAAAGTGTTGGACAAGTAGAGAAGTTCCACACAAAGAGCCTCTAGTGCAAAGTGCAACATACATAAGCAACAGAGGGGACTGGAAAATTAATAATACTGTCTTTTCTAAATAAAGGAAAAGGTTGTTGTTGTTGCCAGTCATCAATTGATTTGGGATAGTGCCAAATGGCTCCAGTTAGCTTTGAAGCATCATAGCACAAGACACTGCAACAACGTTTATCCAGAACAGATCCTAGCCACAAGAGTTACAAATATTTACTTTATATATTTACTCTAGGGAAGGACTCAAGCCAGAGATAGTAGATCTTGATTGCAAACATACCAGCAATTGAGGTGCTAAGAACTGGAGTTTGGGGTCTAATCTTTCCGATCTTATCTTGTCTAATATATTTGTCTTTTCTTTCCATGCCTTGACCTCTTAATAAAGCAAGTGTTCTATGCACTGGAAAACCACCCCTATAAATATGCCATGCTGAGCTTCAGGCCTGAATCTATGGCTCTGCTAAGATCAAGGGGGGCAGGAGCTAACCAAGACTTAGTTTAATTTCAGTATCTTTTGTAGTTCATTAGATGTTTACACACTGTACACTCGGCATGTGCAATTTTCAGTATCTTTTGTAGTTCATTAGATGTTTACACACTGTACGCTTGGCATGTGCAATTTTCTCAGCTGCCTCTGCCCTAATTTGCAGCTAATCTCTTACAGCCCCTAGCAAGTGGCTTCCCTGTGAATGCTGCGTTGCGTCCCTTCCTAAAAACAAACCTTGCTGAGTGTGGCTGCAAAGAACATTAGTGGAATCTTCAGCCATACAGGGGTTTCCCCAAATATGAGGTGTGGGCACAAGAAATTAGAAAAGTTATAGCTGTTCTGACTTGCTTTCTCATTCATAATCCCTGATTTCATGGGGACTCCTGGCTAGTAAGATGTTTGGTGGGGTTTTATCTTTTTTCTCTGACTTGTCTTCTAGCATGGTATTCTGCAAATTTTTTCAGGGTGGTGGCTCACTCAGCTGCTGCTTCTTGCCCTATAGCAGAGACCAATGGATGGCTCACCGTGGCAGCGGAAGGCTGTGGAGGGATAGAGAGGAGAGATTCCCTCAAGGAAACGTGACTGAATGGCAAAAGGGTGCCCTAGCAAGAGGCACTGGCAAAAGGGAGAAGAGCTACTGGTGATGCACCGTGATCGGAGAGGACAGCCTGCTTGCCACATCTTCAGATTTAAAGAGGTTAGCCAGCTCCTTAACCAGGTGCTGGAAGATGCAGTTACCCCTGGAAGCCTCTCTCTCCTAGAAGGGCAAATTAAGATCTGCTCTTGAGTGCTGGAGCAGTAAGATATTGATGCTGAACATCAGTTAATGCAGCCTGCAAGGCTGGTCACTTTTTCGTTATAAAGGAAGAACTGATCAATTAATTGTAGTCAGGACTCCTGGAGCCTACCATCAGATTAGTCTGTAGCCATGGGCAGGGCTGCCAAACCATGGTCTGCAATGCTCTGAGTTCTTAATGCACTGTGTATCCATTATTCCAACAGAATCCAGTGGAAATAGTTCTTAAAATGAAACTAATAACTACTCCGTGCCTCAGTTTCTCCCTCAGTAAATTGATAATAACATTACTTCGTCTCAGGGCATTGTGAAGAAAAGCTATCAAAGATCTTTGGGATCCAAGCACGGCTGGACTTAGGGAAGTGCCTGATTATCTTACACTTTGTGAAAGTCCAGTCTTGCTCCTGAAAAGCTTCATCAGAGCAAAAACCATAGCTGGAAGGTTTATGAGGACAGGGAGAGGGGTAAGAAAACAATAACCAAGATCTAATTTCTTAGGAGTAACAGATAGTCCTGGGAGGATATAATTGAAGTCTCTAATAGCTGCAGATAAGATCAGACTGAGTTACTATTTTCAGCCAGTCTCAGACATCAGGACTGGAGTCACCGAAATAAATTCTAAAACCTGAGACAAATGAAATGCAGTGGTCAGGAAGCTTCAGGGTCCCAAAGAGCAAAAGACGGCAAGAAATACATGAATATTGCAACTGGGTGGAATCAGCCACGAGGCAGGGATCTCCTGTCCCAGTTGTCCTATGCGCTGGGATCACTAAAGAAGAGACAGATGCCCATTTGGGGAAGGACTGAGGTGAAAAAGAAGAACTTGAAGGGGTAAAATGACCTTGATTTTAATTCCAGCTGTGACAAGAGGAACTTCATATCCTCATTACAGTGCACCAGCAACAGCTTTCTGCTCCATTTGCCTTTGGAAAAGAGCAGGGCACAACCACAAAAGACCCAGAGCCAGGTTTAGCCCAGGGAGTTGCTCTGAGGTGACGGGTAGGAGCCTGTAGAAGTGGGCAATGCCTGAGTGAAGTCAGTGTCTCCCAGCTGGGGACCTGATCACCAGGCAGTGGTTCCAAATGAGCTATACAGGTAACTTCGAAGATCACCAGGGTGAGGACTAGTGAGCCTAGCAGGGGTAAAGTTTGCATGATCATAGCAGAGAGATGGCGGGATAGAGGGTGCAGGAGAATTTTGTTTGTTTGGCTGGGGGAAGGTACTTACCCTGGGAAGAAAAAGGAAGGCTGATGGCTAAAGGCAATGTGAACTCAGAAGCCCACTCCCGATGTTACGAGCTGTGCAATTCCTGGGTGCTACACAGCACCCAGCCACCTGTGGGTCACGCAAATGGGTGCCCTGGTTTGAGAATTCCTTCCTCTACTTGTTTGGTGTGTTGATCACCCATTGTAGTTGCCTTAACCTGCCCATAGGCCTATAAATCCTTGCCTGAGGACCCCAGAACACGCTCCTTGCCCTACCAAGGAAGCGGGATGTGCATTCAGCTGCCTCTTTCCAGACGTAAGTTACTGAGAAGCAATACGGTCAAGGGCCCAGGGAGCTGGGCTTGTTTAGCCTGGAGAAGAAAAGTTGGAGCGGGGGGGTGTGCAATAGCAAGCTTACAATACCTATGAGAAGTTAGCAAGAAGACACATCCAGGCTCTTCACAGTGGTGTAAGGCAGGAGGACAAGAAACAATGGGCACATTGAAATAAGAGAGGTTCAAACTGGATTAAAAGACATTTTTTTCATCATGCGAACAGTCAATTATTGGAACAGCTTGCCCAGAGAGGTTGTGCAGTCTCCAACTATGGAGTTTTTCAAAACCCAACTGGATAAAGCCCTGAGTAGCCTGGTCTGCCCCCAAAGCTGACCCCACTTCGAGCAGTAGGTTGGACAAGAGACCTCCAGAGGTCTCTTCCAACGTTAATTATCCTAGGATTGACAGCAAGTCTGCCTCCACTCATCCTTGGCATGCGTAGAGATCAGCCTTAGCCAGGGCACATGACAAATGAGAGATTACATCACCAGGCAGGGGAATGCTTGGGAAGCATCCCATCACTTGCCTTACATCAGTTCCACATCAGCTCATGCGAGAGCACCCCACCCAATCCATGTGGATCTGTTCACTCCTTACCTCTGACAGCTTGTTTATTCAAAAGCATTTGGCTCTCAATGCCTTCCAGATGAAATAAGAGATCAAAGGCCCTAATAACCTCTCCTCCCACTGCATTCCCCTTCCACATTCAGGCTAGGGTTCATATTGACCAGGGATTTCTTCATGGCATGGGAAGCGCAGTTTTGAAGAACCTCTAGCAAAAAGAACAGGCACAAGCCAGGAGCAGGTTGGAAGTGGCTGCAGATTCCTTGCTTGGGGAATTGTAAGAGGCTAAGTTAGCAGCAGTTGGGTGTAGGATTATTCAGAATCAAGAAGAAAGACAGGTTCAGAGATATTACTGAACAGGTATGAAGCTAGTTGGAAGGTCCTGTCCTTGCAGACAGGATTAAAAGTGCTAGGCCAGTTCTTCTATGAGCACTAGGAGCTGAAGGGAGCTACTTTCATTTAGCTCAGATACTAAATGCAGCTCCCGTTACCAGAGAACTTCCCAGGCTCAACCTATCCGCATGGTATCTCTACTAAAAAGGTTGGTGCTATGGAGTCATTTCAGAGGGGAGCTGAGGCACAGGGAGACCAAGGTGACAACTATACATCATCTCTCAGATCCAAGCTTAGTCTCCTACTCTACAAGCTTGACACAAGCCAGCTGCCTCAGACAGACATTATAACCATGTTAACATGCTGCTGAAGTCAAGCTGATCAGCTCAGACTCCCAGCCCCAAAAGTTAACAGACCACAAGGAACTTGCTGACGTTGCTGGTCAGGAGCAAAAATCAAAGAACTGAGCCACGTTTTCACCGTCCTACCCAGGCGCCCAGGCTGCTGTGGCATCTCTCCTTAGGCTGCACGGCAGCACTGCGGTCTTGAAGTGTCTCAGTGTCTCCATTCCTTGAATTATTCGGAATGTGTCCTTTTTTCTGACTGAAAACAACCTGTGATTCACTGATTTCTTTCTAAGCAAACATGCAACCTCTTCCATGTAATCAGAGTTTGTTTATTTCACTGCTTCCCCTTTCGTGTGAGGCCTATGGCTTTCCACTTCTTTTCAGGCACCAAATGCTAATTTCACTTGGCTTTTGTCAGTGAAATGGGCTGGAACAGAGAGTCATAAACAACTGGATCAGTAACACTGATGTTTATTTAAAAGGCAGTTATGATTTATTTTTACTGTTGTTTTTTAACTCTTGAAATCCAGCATCTTTCTGCAGCTGTGTTTTTTCCCCCTCTCTGGCTTTACAGAGCAAGAAACTGAAGCTGGAGAAAACAAAAAAAAATGAAGATAGAAATTGGGATTAAATGATCATTCAGTGATCACTGATCCTTGGGAGTCAATCCTGCATTTCACTAGCAGTGTGCGCTTAATAATGAGTGCACACACCTGCATTCGGAGGATCCTGCCCTTATTTGTGAATGACATTAGGTAGCCAGGTTAGAGGGAAAGAAATGGGAGGAATTCGCCCCCCCGCCCCCCTTTTTTTTTTCCTGGGCAAATCTAGAATAAACTAGTGAAATGAGCTTAAGCAAACAGCATTTTAATGTAGCTGCATTGGGTAGCAATCACAAACTGAAGATGGTAGCACTGGTTTGGCATGGACTACAGCCCGCAAGAGCACAGCCAGAAACACACCTGGATTTACAGTCTAAACTGGAGAAACTGTTTTAATATTGCTGTGCTTTTCCCTTGAACATTTTGTGGCTACGAAGACTATCACTCAGAGCTGCCGCGTTCTCTTTTCCACAAAGCAGGTGGAAATGCAGAATAAATACCTGTGTTCGGAGGCTTGTGCAGATGCTGAAGCGATACAGACTTCTGCTGGGCAAATATATTCTAGTTCAGGCCTACTGCCGTCTCATTCCTCAGCTCTGCTGTTTCCAAGTGAGAATCCAACAAATGCTATTTGCTATAATGCCTGTAGCTACACGGATGCCCCTCTTAGATGGTGGATTAGGGCTGTTGAGTCTATTTTACCTTGGCTGCCTCAGAAAGCTAATGTGTTACCTCTGCCCAGCCCCAAATCTGCTCTGGAGATCCATATGTTAAACACTGCAGCATCCTACTGATGAATGCCTCCTCTTTCTAAAGTTTTCAGATTCACACAGAACATTTTCTTGTCCTTGGGGAATGTTGGAAAGAAAACAGTGTTGTCGATAACTGTGAATTGCACTAATTGGGATATTTAATACTTGGTTGCAATTGCACTGGTGCTGAAACCATCATACCCTGGCTATAAAAGACCCTAGTGTCAGAAATACAGTAGAGTTTTTCATGCCAACTGCTGTTCTGGGTTATGGCTCCAGTCTGGCTGCGTTGCTCGGTGAAATATGTTATTAGAAAATTAAACCAACAAAGACAACGTTACAGCAATGTTCAGTCTGAGCCCAACCCACAGAGGGCCGGGACATTCATCACAGAGCAGGGAATTGCATCCTAGGTCGGCCTCGATGGTGCGCACTAGGCCTAATCCTGCAATGGGCTGAGCGCTCTCCAGGCCTAAAGGCTTCAATAGACACGATGGTGCTTAGGATCTCGCTCTGCTCCCTGCAGGACTGAGCCCCCCCAGGCATCATGACACCCCACATCCCAATGCCAGCCACAATAGCATGGCTTAGCACTTGCCGACCACCGCTGGTAAACCGACCCATCGCTCTGTTTCTCAGGGGACTGAGACGCTTGTGTCCTGCTGGCTCAGGCCGCAGGCTAGCCAGGGAGCGGTTGCCATTTGTTTTCTCTCCTCTGTCCCTTTTCCCAGCAACGTGCTGAGACATGGCACCCTTTAACAAAGGTCTTTCTACGTGCCCCGTTCTCCGTGTTGGGCCAGAAGGGGCCCCTTGCAAGAATGCTGACATAATCCACCGCTTAGAGCCCATTCAAAACAGGGTAGCTTTGCCAAGGCCACCAGCAAGCAAAAAACATTTGCTATCGGCAGGCTGGACTGAACCCACTCACTCCTTTCCCAATGGCTGCCCAGTACTCCTGTACTGGCCCAGCAGGGATCTGTAGATGGTAGAAGAGGCTTCATGGTCCGTTAGATTGTGTGTCGTTTAATCAAACTCATACCACACTCACTCCACTCGCTACAGCTGGCACATGGGTCTGTCTTAGCTGAGCCAAAGCCTGCTGGAGATGCATGAAATTTCATAATCAGGAGTAAAAGAAGAGAAATTTTGTCACTCCATATGCTGGAGTGACTCCACTGATTTTGCAAGCATGTGTGTGCTTAGTCCAGGGGGCTATCTTTGATAAGAAATAATTTGTTAACAAAGGGAGTTTGGGTGCTGAGGGAATAGATCAGTATTTGATTTAATATTTCCTCTGCCAAGAAGAGAAGCGAATGATCTGCTTTGCAATCTGACTGATTTTTTGAGAAACTCCACTACATTAAATGAAACCCATTGATTTTTTTTCTCCTGTGTACTTACTTGCAAGAGCTGTAAAACAACAGAGAGCATGAAAGAGTATCATCTTGCAGTCATCAAACCTAGTAAGCTTTTTCCATCTCAGATCCTACAATGCCACTCAGCCAAATCTTCTGCAGAGGTGGATTCAGAGGCCAAGCCAGAGAACCTTCCAGCAGTAATCTACACCCCTCCCAGTGGGGTTTATGGGTAAGACAATGACAGGCAGTGTCCTCTGTCTGGTATGGCACTGCT
The DNA here is from genome assembly GCF_000737465.1 of Haliaeetus leucocephalus. NCBI lineage: Eukaryota > Metazoa > Chordata > Aves > Accipitriformes > Accipitridae > Haliaeetus > Haliaeetus leucocephalus. The sequence goes on from NW_010972992.1 coordinate 6,217,621, forward strand.
AGCGGGCGCCGTGGTAATGCTCCCATTTATACATTCATTTCCTACTCTCATCTGCGGTTTTGAGTCCCCAGCTCTGTAGCAGCGTGCTCTGCACAGGGGCATAGGCTCACAGAGGAAGGATGGAATAACACTGATGTGCGCAAGCTGTTTTTTAAGAACCCACAAAAAAAACCCGAAACCACAACAAAACACACAACTCAAGAACAACCACTTTTTCCTGTGTTGTTGCAGTCGCAAGAGTTATAGTCAAAGAGGAGACAAGATAACATCTGCCCGACCACTGCAAAGCAGTGGAAGCCCATGGCTGTTGACGAAGAGTTGCCCAAAGTTAAACCATAAAGCATTCAGCTCCTTCTTGTTAGGATTCATCTCTGCAGTGAGCACAGAACTAAACTCTTCTCATTTCAAAATATAAGAGAAAGAGGAATGTAAAGGACAGGAATCTGAGCGCTGAACAAGAAGCCTGAACAACCAGGCCACGCTGAGAAAGAGGACCCCATAAAATCTTGCAGGAGGTTCCCCTGTGCAGCCAGTAGTGCACACTTCTCACGTACGAGGGCACTAGTGTGTTTTTAATTGGGAACAGGTTTACTCTCAGTTCCAGCTCATAAGCAGATGCAAGGGAATAAAAAATACGGAGGTTTAAATCTGGCCACAGTACAAAAATTCTGTTTGCAAAGACATCCCTTAATAAGCCCCCACTAGGTATGGCAGAAAGGCGTTTTGAAAAGGAAGGATTGTGATTAAGCACCAAGGAGGAGCTAAATCAGATTCTGATTTCAGTCTCTGCCATGTATACCTGGAGTCAGACTTGCAAAGTCAGTGGTGTTATTTCAGAACTCACACCAAGGTTGTTGAGAACTGAATGTAGGTCACTGTACTAAGCAGAAATTGGCCAAACCATGCTCCTCTTGACTGAGAGCCAGACAGATTCTGAGGTTAGTTTCAGGGTTTGGGGTCATGTTCAAATCTGGTTCAGTCCAAGTCCAGCAGTACTGAAATCTTACAGGCCACATATCAGAGGAGAATTTCAAATAGTGTTCTGAGATAGTGAGACTTCTGCCATACTGAACGGCCTAAATCTAGGCTGTGCAGAATGTCTTAATATCCCCAGGTCTGTCTGCCCATGTCCAACAGAATGAAACCTCCAGATCTGTTGCATTTCTCCCCCATTGCTGTAGCAGAATTATTTCCCTGCGTTTCCAATGCTAAAAGGCAGGAGTAGTCCCAGCAATGGCCATGAAGAGGTTAACTAAGCACGGGGGGAGGCCAAAGTATGTATCTCTCCACATATCCCTGCTGAGGCAATTCGGATTACTGTTCCTGTGTAAATAAAGCATAGTGAGAGTGGGTGGTCAGCTCCCATCCAATCTGCTATAAAGCATCGGTTTTCTGGGGCTGGAAAAACTCCAGCCATGTTGGCCTGATCTGAGAAGTGCTAACTGTGCAGCTAATGCATAACCGCCACCCCACATTCCTGCTTTCGACAGACACGGAGGATTTCTCTTTGTGTTTATTGTCACCTGCTTCTGAAAGACCTGATCCAATGGAATCGATAATTAATGAAACTGACCTTTCATTAATTGATCCAAAGCCCATTAATGGAAGGTGGCACCTGGTGAGCGCAGCTTAGGATTGGGTCTCGGAGAGCTGATACAGAAGAAAGGGCTATATGAAGATAGACTGTAAATAGCTACATTTCATCTCATGATTTTAATAGAATTCCTTTAACTCGTTCACTCTATCTTTCCTTTAGTATTGTCTATTATTACTATGGCCACTGTTGTGTTAGGTGCTGAACAGATCCAGAGAAAATAAAAATAGTCTCTTCTCACCCAAAATCTGCAGACCTGCAGTAAGATAAATGTAACACACAGATACAGAAAAGAAAAACTAATCAAATAATACAACAGTTTTGGTCAGCATGCCAAGAAGTGATCTCAACACACCATGTCCCTAAACTGCAGCTAAGATTTAAGCGTCCCTGCTAAGCAGGGTTTTAATGGAGAATTTGAAGAAGTCCGCAAAGCTTTCCTTTCTTCAGCAGCAATTGAGCTCTTCAGTCTGAACAGATTTCAAACAAATGAGCAAACCTTCAGGCCACATCAAAAACAACAGCCCAGAAATTCATAACAAGTCACATCAAGCTAGAAAGAAATCTACCCCTAAAAAGAGGCATCTGTTCAGTGTGAGAATCCATAAACAGGAAAGGTTGGATTTGATTTTGAAATCCGCTTAAGAGGTACCAGACAGACAGGGCAGGAGCCAGAGCTGTGGGTTGTCTGAGTGCACCAGTACGGTCAGGTGTGGACGAAGCACATGCTGCCCTGCACACCTACCTGAGCTGCTCTGGACTTCAGTCATAGAAGCCAAATTCTGCTCTCTGGCTGTTGGCAATAGTTCTCTCAAAAACAATTTCAGCACTACCAACACACCGCAATACAATATAAAACCACCTGCAGTCTAAAAACAGTCATTTAGGAGGCTATAAATAACACATTGCCTGGTAAATCCAAGCCTAAGAGAGAAATCACTTTACCTGCTACAGATATTCAGCCATTTGGATTAAAAAAAAAGATTAATCCAAAGGGAATATAGAATATAAGATAAACCCTAATGAAGTAGCCAGGATAAAAAAACCTAGCACCTGAGTTCAACATAATTTATCTCCTTGCCTAACTCCTCAGCACCTTTGCTTTCTGCCTGAACCTTGACTTTCACCAGCAACTGTCATTTATTTTTTATCTGTTTAAAAAAAGCCACCAAATTTGTTAAGTAATGTTCTTTGCTCTTAACTCATCAGAGCTTTTCAAATGTTCTCTTGCTCCAGAGGTTAATGCACTCATCCCTTTATAAAGCTCTAACTGGAAACTCAGAAAGCTGAAGAGAAAAAGATGTTTGAATAGATGCTTGACTCCTGCAGTGTTTGCACATTTCATAAACACATTTCACCGCTACCAGTGAATTTGTTGTCCTGTATACCTTCTCTTTGCACCACACTGAGCGGAAAAATGATGATACAGACTTTACAGAGAATAACTTAGGGTACCAGACTACCCTCTAAGTTATGTGATGTTTCCCTTGGGTTAGTTTCTATCTCTCATGTAGTAAGTCTATTCACCTTGGATGATATTACAGCCATTCGTAGGACCCTGTAGCATACACTAAAGAGCAATATACTTAAAAATGTTGCTTTAACTACTAGCAGAAGAACAGATCTTCTGGGTTAGCCTGGGTTTCCTGGACAGTATATTAAGTTGTTTTCTGCCATCTGGTGTCCAGAGACTAAAGGCAGATGTTACCACTAATCAGAGTCTTCCAGATGGTCACCAGCCTCAGGATGTTTGTCTTACACAATTCTGTAGCCAAGAACCAAAGAGCTCTCCTCATAGCCAAAATTCAACAATATTACCAAGGGAAATATCATCTGTGTGCTCTCACAGGGATTGAGTTAGACCTAACTCATCTGGAAAGAGCACTGTTTGGCATTTGGGAAGCTTCTTATCCTATCAAAGATCTCAGAGTGCTTTGATAACATTAATCAAGCCTCATTAAGCCTCACATGCACATCTGTAAGGAAAGTAAGGATTTCTTCTGCCTCAGTTGCAGAAGAAAACACTGGGGCATTGGAAAGCAAAGCAACTTGCCCTGGCAGGGTTGTTGAGCCTTATGGTGTTAGCTTGAATGTTGTGATATATTACTAATGCAATATCATTCTTCTGGAGACTCAAGTCTTAATTTTTGAAACGTTACAGTAGACAATGAGGCAAGTCCATTGTGAGGCCAGGAAAACAAATGAGGAACCTAGACTTTGATTTTTCTGTTTAAAGGAAATTCATTTTAATCTCATTATAAAGACTCGAAATGAGCATTTGAATGTGTAGCAAGTTGCACTCTTTCCAGCATCCTCAGTCTCCACTGCCTGCTTATTTTGTGGGTCTGGCACATTTGCTAGCCAAGGAATACCTGCTTTCAAATAAAAAAGAGACACAAAATAAAAGTTTGACCCACATTCCTGAGGGATCGTCCCAAGGAAATCGCTAGTGTATGATCTGATCTCAGGTTCTTTCAAACATGGTGAAGTTGTAGTTTGGCTAGCAAGTGTGTACTTGCTAGGAGATGCAAGCACCATGCTCATGGGAAATACTTTGTTGCCTTTTTTTAAAGTTTGAGTCAACTTTATCCAACTTTGTTTTTTTTGTTGTAACTCAGATGATCTAAAAATTGCCTAGGCCTCCAGTGTTTACTTTCGAAACAATAGAAAATGACTGGCTCTCAGTCACATGTATCCCAAGACTTTTTTCTTGAGCGTAATTAGAGTTCCTTCCATGGCTAATTAAATTCTCCAGTGAATGAAAACAAATTTCCTGGAATGAATATCATCTTGATTCACTTTGGGCAAAGCCAGGCTTACGTGCTTCTCCCACTCTGTTCTCTGAGGGTGTTGGCTACATTTCTGAAATCTTCTTGTCAACACATGACAATGCAGCAAAACAGTGTAGTACTGGGGTCTGCATACTCCTCGTAATCTGTGGCAAAGAAATCGTGTCTACCTTATTTCTCTTCTCTGCTTTATGTGATTTTATAATCTTTTATTGCCTCCTTCATTAATCTTTTTTTCTGAGCAGAACAGTCATAGTCTATTTAACCTCTCATTATATAATATGGTTCTATACTTCTGACTATACCTCTTAGTCTTTGCTGGAACTTTTCTCTTCTTACTATATGCTTTTAAGCACGAGATACTTGTTGACTACCACAGTTATGTGAGTACACTAGGATGTATATGGTAGAAATATGAACCCTTTTCTTATTTACAGAACTCAGGATGCCAGTTCACTGCATGGCTTGGCCCCTTACTCAGACATTTCTACAAAATTCTGTCTGCCCATTAGGAAGAATTCTATGGTAATAAGCACTGAGTGAAATAAGAAGTCGGAAATATTGTTCTGACAACACTGAATTCCCAATACCTCGCTATTCTGCCACATTTCCCTTCCAAGGAACGTACCCAAGTACCTATAAGAAGTGCTTACATGGTTTATGAGTGCACAGCAGTTGATTTTTACTGCTGATACAGCCACATGTATGAGAGAAATTCCTAGAACCTAGACATTAGTTACAGCAAGTAAGTTAATGAATTATCTTTAGTGCCCCAATTCTCCCCAAGAAGCACTCAAGAAAATGGCACTGTTTTACCTTTAAATGTGTTTTTTAAGTTCCCAGTGATGGAGGGATGCAGCCTTTTGCATGATCACAGTGATTTGGTTTTGAGAGCAATTTGCTCATAACTTGCTGAAGGCCACCAAGTTTACAAGCCTCTTTGGATCGAAGTGGGGAAGATTCCTCCCAGAGCAGACAAAGATCTGTACCTGGCAAAATCAGCTCCTTTCCTATGCTTGTTCCCTGGTTGTCATCTCCCCTGTGAGTCTGTATTTTGTACTGTGTGTTCCCTGGGGCAAGGCAGGCCCATACTCTGCATTTGGCAGTCAAGTGAGGCTAAAGTCAGCCCAAAGGAGACAGTAAATCATTATCATGGTTGGACTGTGAGCAGATGGCTTTGGAGGTCATCCATTCTGAAGGCAAATTCCTTCCCTCTCTGACGTTTGCTTTCCTGTTTATTCCTTTCATAGCCTCCATAAATGGTGCTCAGATCTCCATCATCTTTTGACACTGTACTCTGTGTCCAGCTGGCCTCCAATCATCTCTTGATGGTAAACACCATCACATTCCCTCATGTGCTGGAAAACTTCATTTTCCAGACAAACTTGCAGTTTATTGTTTTATCACCCAATTTCCACTGTCCTGTCAGAAAGGAGATTTGGACCACGCACTGAATAATAAGACAGAAGCAAGGTGCCGCTTCACAGCTGAACAGAAGCAAGTTCTTCTGCGATATGGCCTCAGAGGTCATACTCTGTCTATTTTCTCTACATCTACATGATATCTACTATGACAGTTTGTTAGCTTGGGCATGTCAACTCAGACAGTTGTGCTGGCACAGAGCTATTTTACCTGGATGTTCCTAGGCTGTGACCAGGTAGTTGATGGCTGCATTTCTGTGAAATGAAATATCATTCCTCTTCTGCGCTGCAGTGACTGATGGTGGGTGTTCTCCAGGACCTAGGCTGGTCTGCTCCACAAACAGATCACAGAATCACAAAATGGTTGAGGTTGTAAGGGACCTCATTGGGTACAGCCCTCCTGCTCAAGCAGGGCTGCCTAGAGCCAGTTGCCCAGGACTGCGTCCAGATAGCTTCTGAATATCTCCAAAGACGGAGACTCTACAACCTCCCTGGCCAACCTATTCCAGTCAGCCTCACAGTAAAAAAGTGTTTCCTGATGTTCACACAGATCCTCCTGTGTTTCGGTTTGTGCCCGTTGCCTCTGGTCCCGTGAGGGACACCACTGAAAAAAGCCTGGCTTGGTCGTCTTTGTAGTCTCCCTTCAGGCATTTATATACATTAATAAGATCCAGCCTTCTCTTCTCCAGGCGAAACATTCTCAGCTCTCTCAGCCTTTCCTCATAGGAGAGATACTTCACTCTCTTAATCATCTTTGCGGCCCTTTGCCGGACTCCCTCCAGTATGCCCATGTCTCTCTTGTACTGAGGAGCCCAGAACTGGACTCAGTACTCCAGGTGTGGCCTCACCAATGCTGAGTAGAGGGGAAGGATCAACTCCCTTGACCCACTGGCAATACTTCATCTAATGCAGCCCAGGGTACCATTAACCTTCTTTGCCACAAGGCTTGTGTTTGCAGCCTTCTGCCCCAAAAGTACTTGCATTCTGGAAGTGGTTCAGTTACTAATTATACAGTTCCTACTCTACCCACAAAGTTATCTTAAATCATGTGACTTCTAGGACTCGAGCATTCTGGCTAGTTTTTATACAACTTATGAAATTGGAAGCTGTGGAAATAAGTTTCAACCAATTACACAGAATATACTTATGTTTTAAATGAACATTGAGTGTCCCACATCATCACATGATTCCAGAGTTTGGAGCTTTGAGGAAAAGCCAGTATCTTAGGATAAAAGCCATGAGAGTTGTTAGAACTACAGTTCCACATGAATTCTGCTTTGAAGAGAAAACTGTTTCCTAGGCCTTGTGCACAATCTTAGTTTATTGTGGACAATACTAGGTATGCTGCACAGGTTTTTGGTTTAAGTTTTAGGACTGAATCCCTTGTCTTTGTCTGTTCTTGGAAACATTTGACTGACTTACAAACTGAGCACTGGTTACTCCCAGCTCTTTGCTAAAATGGCGTAAAACAAGTAGACTGTTTTCACTTTTGTGTCAGGCCAATACAGAACAGAAATTGTGTTAGAAATGGAACGGACATGATCTCATTTTGTAAGAACTGCAGTTCCTGAATTACTGTTGTTTGCTTAGTAACGTGTGAGTTGTTATGTGTGAAATTGCAAGTCTACTGTGTCAACTAACTTCATTGTGCCATGAAATACCAGCAAATTTGACACTAAAAGGCTGATTTCATACATTGCCTTATGTTGCCAAGAAGTTAGCTTATGCATCTGCTCAAATGCAGGATGCAGAAAGGCTGAGAAGACAGCAACTCTACTGACAGCCATCATTTGACCCACTCAATAGCTTAGCTTCAGTCTCTGCAAAACAAGGGGACCAGCATCTCTCTAATGGGGTAACAATTTAACATCTGCAGAATATTTTGGAAGAGCAAAGTGTCAGAGAAGCAGACACTTGGGTTTGTGTGTGTTTCTGGAGGTAGTCTGTGATTTTCCTGGTAGAATTGTGCGTGCAGTGGAACTGCTTTGCACACTTGCAACTCTTGAATTTCATTGGGCAAGAATGTGACTTGGATAATACCTATGCAGGAGGAAAAGAACCATGCTTTTACATGTCACCAATCCTGAGATGTCAAAGATAGCAGTTGAATGTGCTGACTGTAACCATGGGTTGGGCGGGATGGAGCAAGGACTATATTGGTTTCCTCTCCTACCATGTAAAAGCCAGACAGAAAACTGAGGGTGTACTCAAGCGGTTAACTGTAGGATTTAACCTCTACACTGGCATTGGTAGCTCATCTATGCAGTTTTAGAGGTAGTGCAGTATAAACTCCAGTCCCATTCTTGGAGCACAAACACATCATATTTGCCCTTATTTGAGTCTTAAAGGCCACAGCTTTTGATTCATCTGCATCTTCCACAAAAAGTTTGTCAACTGAGATTCTCAGGAGCCATAAAGTAGCGTAATGCCAGTGACTCCAGCAACCCTACACACAGCTGTGCTGTTCTAAATGTTAGTAAATTCTCTGGGGGAAATGTTTCCCAAGGCAGGCTGACACGAGATCTAAGTTCCCCTAAGTCAGCTGCTCTTCCCTTTTTTCCTGACACCCTACCCTCTCCCTACATTGCCTTCTTGCCTCCCAGACAAAATGACATAGTGTGTGTTGATCTTTCTTAGCTCTCTCAGAGAACCAGTTATAAAGAACCTAGAGACTGCCAAGAATAATCTAACAACAGGAAAGCATAGTCTACTTGGATTGGATATGCCACCCATGTCGTGATGAGTGGAGCCAGGGGAGGTAAGGAGAGAGTAACACTGAAGGCTGGGCAGAGATTCAAAGCAGCATTGTAGCTCAGGATTGATACGGGATTGTCCTGGGAAACAGCTATGTGCCCTTGGCCTTTTCCACTCAACGAGACAACCTGCGTAAAGCTCCTTCATTGTAAGACCACAGCACGTGACCACAGCATGCTCAGCAACTTGCTCACCTCCTGCGACGAGTCAGCAGGATTACATCTCTGCATTGACTTCATCACAAAACAGCATTCCATTCCACGGCTACACTTCTTGTGCAGGGCAGGGATTGAGTACAAGTAAGTACTACAGGGAAGTTGACCCTAAGAGGACCCAAATTCACACTTCAAGAGGGTACAGATTCTTTGAAAGCAGTAGATTCATACCTGCTTACCCCACTGACATTCAGCAAACACATGGGAGTGGTAAGATGACCTTGCAGCTCATCTTTTCACTACAGCATCCCCAGATGCAGCCAGTTGGGTAGCTGTTCTCCTGTGTTTGCACAGAGATCAATGCAGACTACTTCTATGGACGCAACAACGGTTGTTCTGTGTTTGCTATGCGTAGACCTTTATCAGTGGCAAGAAGACAAGGCTGAGCAGTACTCCAAAAGCCTTCTAGGCTATTGCCTTCCCTGAGGGCAGACTTAACGCTATCAGACCCAAATCACAAGTGCCACATTCTGGGTCTCAACAGCAATTTTGTAAATCTGTGAGGAAAGCAGGGTTCGCCCCACTTATATGTGGGGTGACTGCTCCATGGCAGGATTCTCCCCTCAATGACCTGTAGGTTGCACTCCTATTAGAAAGGGAGTCAAACAGTTCAGACAGAAAACACACATAAGGGAAGCTGGCTTCAACCCAGCCAGGCTGTTTCCCTCATATCTCCCCTGTCAGAAGACAAGGATGAGGCCTCTGATGTGTGAAGCATAAAGAATACTGTGCAAGGTGAGGCAGGGATTGTATCCATGATAACAGAGAGGGGAAAGCCCTTTCCTCCCTTCTGCCTGCCTTCCCCTTCACCAGCTTTGGCAACGTCTGCAGCATCAGCTCCGACTGAAGCCCTGACCGAAACAGAAGGAAATACAACTTAAGGAATTTTCCAAACTGCAACATACAAATAAACACATTAGCCATCCTCTCCTCAGCAACCACAGAACATGCTCCCAAAAGCAACACAGCAAGTCACTTATTAGAGACTTAATGAGCTGTGGAAAAATAACACTATTCATTCTCAGCTACTTATTCTCTGTCCTTTCTGAAATCATAACTCAGGCCACCACAGAACCACACAAGCAGCATGCAAACTCATGGGCAAAGGCACAAGCTCACTTCAGCACACAAGCTCCCAAACAGTATTTGTTGGCTTGTAGCTTTGGCTCTGACCTGGTTTGACTCCAGCCTCATCTGCATTAGCCCGAAATCCAAACTGGATTGAGCTCATGAAAGCTGGAAATTACTACCAGAAGAATGGTAGGAAGAGTAATCCCTTCTAGCAGTTGATTAGCTATATACTTCGTCTTTATAAGAACTGCAGATACTTCTATGCTACCTTTTTTCCCTGGATCTCAAAGCACATCATGAATTGAGGGTTATTCATATCTCAGAATTCAGAAAACAAGGTGCAAGGAAATTATGTGACTTGACCACATAAGACAGTGGAAGGATAGAAGCCATGTCTGGTGTGCTCCTAGACTGGAACGCTAAGCCCTCAAGCACAGTGCCTCCTCCAGCAAGCTTCTACCAAGATAGAAGGATGATTTCATTTCTACACTGTTTGCCTTACTGCTGTGGTTGGTGCTGCATCCCTGCCTTCAAAATCAGCCAGCCTGTGGTGCAGCAGGTTTGCCTGTTCTTATCTCATGTTGGCAATCTGAGATATACCCTCAGAGAATGTGTTTACACTTCTCCGACTGTCACCAACATCTGCACCACCAGTCCCAACTCTAAATTCACTTCCCAAATGAAATAGAAGCCCTCAGTAAATGGGCACTTTTTCATCCCTCTTCTTTGTTCTCAAGTTGCCAAGAGGCAGGCTCTGAAATGCCTCTGCACTCTAGGGGAACTGTCTGCACTCTGGTTTAGGCTCCTTTCAATAGCACCACTGGCTTGCACAAAACAGCAGAATGGCAAACGTGAGCACCACTTCTAGGTGGAATAAAGGTATCTGTTATTGCTTGCTTTGAGATATCATCAGACCATACCGACCTCCACAATTACACTTCTCAACAGTGATGGCAAGCATTCTGTTATCAGAGAGACACTCCAAGTTCCAAACACCATTCTGCATGTGGACAAGCAGCAGTGCCTGGAGGCCTCGGTTTTGGACCTGAACTTTGCAGTACTGAAGACTGGATGCCATTGCAAGATGGAAAGTGGAGCTCCACAGTCAGTGAGCTGCCACCGAATACTACTCAGAGCTGCATACACTACAGCACCCAGTGTTAATAAGAAAATGGTACCATTTCTCAGCACCTGCCATTCAGTAAATCCACAGATGAGAGTAAATATGAGGAAACATGGTCACACCCCACGAAGCTGTTTTCTACCAAAGAAGGGATGAAGACAGACACATATCAGTGTATGTGTAATGTTTTCCAAAAAAGTCTTCTAGAATTGTTTTTTTAGCACTTTCAAAAAGTTCACTGAACACTTCTTTCTCCCAATTTATTTTCTGTTTCACAGGTTTTCTTCTTGGTCTCAGAATAAAAGCTGATGCTCACAAAGTGCAGAAAGGTTATATTCATCAGATTTTCTTTTCCTCACAATTTAACTTGAATATGTCTAATGAGCCTCAGAAAGAGATTCAAGATTTTCTGCCTCTTATACAAACCAGCTCTGGAACCAGGGGGGAGGAGTTATCTGCTAGTCGATGAAGATTCACGTACTTCACACAGTTCAGATGATGAACTGACTGAAGTTTGTTGCATTCACATCTCAGAACTTAACAAGAGTTGCTTCCTAACCTGCTTGTTTCAAAGAGCAGTAACAATCTAACACGAATATCAACTATTTACTTTCTGCAAAAGGTCTGCCAAAGAAAACTTGTATAAAACCACAAGTTTGTTCAAAATGTGGTCATATTCCATCTGTTCTGTTTGCAAAGCTGAGAGCACCTGTAGGCTAGCAAAGGACTGTCACTAATAGAGCTATACAATTTATAAAGAGCTGCTACAGACACATCTTCTCTTTCCTCATGATTAGCCTTTCTTAGTCCCGTATAAATTAGATCCAGATATCATTTGCGAAGGCTCAGTTGCTTCCCTGAAGACACTTTTAGAGATAGGACTGTGAGCTAGGAATAGCGTACATCACTCATTTTTCTTTCATGACTGGCAAAAAAACCCCACCAAATAAAAGCAACCCATTGGTGTTCATTAAGAAGAAATTATCTCTTTGTCTGGGATTTAGCTGCAAACATCTCAAAATCTGATGAAGACCTCTGTGCTTTTCAAGACATCAGCTTGTAGTAAGACCTCACAGAAATCTCAGGAGGAAAGGAGCCTGTACAGGTCTCAGGGATGGTGAGAAGTCTGATACAGCTACACAAAGCACCAAGAAGAAATGGAGATAGTCTGGTTAATGCTAGAGTTGGGAAAATAATGGCCCAAATCTTCATCTCCTTCTTAATAAGTGGGACCAGTTCATCTTCTATATCTCCTTTCTCCTCCATGATATGAAATCATTTCTATAGAAAAGACAATCATGGCTTTAAAAGCCATATCACTATTACATCAGCTTGCCCCTGCCACAGGTCACATGTGTTCATCATGACCACAGGCTGTTTGAGGCTTTTACTGTTTATTTAAGAAAGAAACCCAGCACAAGATGATAAATCTGTGGCTGCCACTCTGTGGTAAGAGTCACACCTGCTTCCCTCCTCGCTTTTGGGCAACACAAGCCATAGTATAAAAATGCCATCAGGAAGTGAAGGATGAGGCTGTGGTGGGTGAACTCCACGTTTAGAACAAACACTGCAACACTCCAGGCAGGAATGGTCTGTTCTGCCTGGGCAAAAAAAAACCCCAACCCTACTGTCAGCTCCATATTTAGACCAAGAGTTGGACAAATACGAAAGACATTTTGTTGTTTGGGTTTGTTGTTTTTTTTTTATTTTATTTTAAAAGTCAGTAGTCATCTTTGTGGCAGTTTACAACTTCAGTGTAGTATCAACAAACAAAAACAACAACATTCTGTCTCATGTTACAGAGACTGCAATCAACTGTCCAGATCCACTGGGTTCTGCTACACACAGAGAAATGATAACTAGCATTGTTTCAGAGCTTTTGACAAGAGAGAATAAAGTTTTTCCCTTTACTTGCATTAATTACGCACATACCACCGAAATTCCCAGACAATCAACCCTTCTCTACCTTCCTTTAAGGCTCCGTCCTGCAGGATGAGGAGCCCTGAGCCAATAAAGCACCTGGACGTGTACTTGGACCTAAGCACAGAGAAGACTTGCTGTGCTCAAAGGGCTGAGTCTCAGCTGGGGCCAGGGTTTTCAGCTACTACATTGCAGAGGGGTAGACGTCCTAATACTGAGCATTTTTTTGCTATGAAAGGAGCTCTAGGAATGCAAGACATCTTTCTATACTTTGCGTCTTTGAATATAGAACAAATCAAAGGCTTCCAAGCACAGCCAGCCACTTTATTTTGTAAAGTAACATATTTCTGGAATTTGTGTTCTTCAGAAGTAAGCACTTGCTGAGATTCATCAGTATTGCCGAGTTCAGAACATTGATCACAAGGAGCTAAAAAAGGGCACAAAAAACCTCTGAAAAAATTAGTAACCAAAAGATCTTGCCTATATGGTGTGTGGCAGCACTGCTGTTGGAAAATAGAAGGTAGCACATGTAGATGGACCTGAGATAGATTCCTCCTAACCTTATCAAGCAATAATCACAGCAGAGCTAGCCAGGACAGAGCACAGCCATGGACCATGTACAAAAGCCACGGACCATGTATGAAGGCCATAGATTATGCACACAATACAGTTCCTACTATAGTCCATCATTGCATTTGCCCGTTTTCCCCATTACATTTGTTTCCAGGCCTTCTGTTCCTCCTCCCAGTCCAATTTTTCAGTGCAACTGCTTGGTCGGGGCACCTCAGTGCAGAGAGCTCCCTTTTCGTTGTCCAAGCTTGCAAGATGTGTGTGGATTTCAAAACAGATTTGTTTAGCAAGATCTGCTGACCAGTCTCCTTTGCCAATCATGAAATAGTTCTGAAAAATGAAAACTGTGACACACTCATTCCACAACTTGGAGGACAAGGCCAAGTGGATCCTTTCCAAAAACATTGCAGGGCTAGTGACTGGTTCTCTTCTCACAGATCTAAAACCCTCCTATCCCAACAAATAATTTCCCTTGAAGAAATCCCAATCAAGGCCATTAACACAGAACATGCATTTCACTTAGTGGTGGAAATGTCAATAGAGGAACTCAGACTGAACACTAAGTTAACTATGCACAGGTCACTGCGTAGGCTGGAAAGCATGATAACTGCCCATCAGGATCCATATGCCCTAAAATGCTGCTAGCTAAATTTGACAGTCCCTTAGCTCAAGTGACAGCCTGTTTCTGAAGCGGAAGGCTGTACGTATATCCAGCATATAGTAATCAGGAATGTCTAGAAAGTGGTTACAGCATCTAGCAGAACAAAAGCTGAAAAGTCTTATGTGGTCATTTGGTAATATAAAGAGATACAAGTTGAAGTTAATCTTGTCGTTCGGTTAGGGTTGGTACTGAATACAAAATCCGCAACCACGGGCTAAAAATTAAATCATCAGTTTTACATAAGCTAACTCACATTATCAGAACAAAAACACATATCAAAGAATTGTACAGCAGCAGTCTTAAACACTGTAGCCTACAGTTTTGTCTCTGCTGCACATGTGGCTGTCACATTAGAGTCCTGTATTCTTCCCACCAAACAGGAACTACAAGCTGTACAAAATTGCTTTCAAATCAAAAAGGTGGAAAGCTACTTAGCTATGACTTTTACTGCTTGCTGCAAAAAGAGTGCTCAGCATAGAAAATCAGGCTCATGTTGAGCCGAGTCCTGTATAGGAGAAGTTGGCTCTGCTTTGTGTGTGGGCTGGACCGACAAACTCTGGAGTTCCTTCCCACCTACATCATTCTATGATTCTACAATGGTCCCATCTCTTGGAGACAAGAGTCTACAATGTGCCATGACCAGCACAAGTTCCATCACTCGCCCTTTCTCGCTAGGCAAGGAATGAGAGACCAAGACTTCAGCAGATAAGCCACAAAATCCGTTGTAGAAGACTGGCAGTCAGAACCTGGATAAACCAGAAGCAGGGAGCTGGTTTGTAGGTCTGTCAACCTGACTAGTAACCCCCAGACAAAAGAAATACCTATTAGGAAATATTTATTTTAGTGCACATTCCAGACTATCAGATTTCTGGCAGTTTGACTTCAGCACTCTTGTTGTCACGAGCCATGGGCCAAACATGACAGTATCTCTGTGCACTCTTAATCTTACTTCACTGGGAACTGCGGCTGGCCCCAGGCAGTCTCCAAGGAATCAACCCTCCTTCTGTCTTCTTCTCATGTCACCCCAATGGTATCTGACATCCCAGGCAAACTTTTCAGCTCAGTGTTGCACACACAAGTACTATTGGTCTGAATTTGCATATATATTTTTGTGTGGATTCACTTCACTAATTTGCACATGCCTGCATGACAGAGGTATATCTTAGCTTTGCACTGGACTTGGATTTGCACATGATAGATTTAATTTCACTTTTGTTTATACTGACTTCAGCTTGATAAATTCAGAAGAGTTGTTCTTGGCATAACTGAGTGTCAGAAGCCAACCAGACATGAAAGATTTAAAATGGAGCAAGAAGGAATGAGACGAGCCTCACCGGGACACTTTCTGGGAGTGACAATGAATTTCAGAGATTTTTTTTCTCTGTTAGTCTTTTACCTATGGACTTTTCTAGAACCTCTCTGAAGTGAGGTACTTTCAGACACAGTTTTTTGTTCTAATTTTTCTTAAGACCTTCACACTGGAGGCCTGAGCTCTGGAAATGTTCTTCCTAAGTTATTTTACAGATGGAATGAAAGGAGAAGTACTGGATATGTTGCAGGAAACCTTCTAGCTTTCACAAGCTTTCTGGTTTATTTTTGCAGACACATACAGCTCAGTTCAGAAAAGTCTCCAGATTTTGGGGAGCTTCTCCAAACCCCAAGCTCTAAACACATTGCAGTCTTCCTGCATAGCTGCATTCATTTGTCTGCAAATGGTCTGAGAAAAGAACTGCACTTCTCTTGAGCTCAGATCATTTGTTTGGGGAACTATCAAACAGCTGTAAGTAAATGCCAGGGAGTTAGACCCAAGAGTCTGCAGAGTGATAAAAGCAGATAGACCTGGACCTCAAAGGGACCAGCTTTCCTTCACAGGAGCGCCAGTGCTGGCCTAAGCAGCTCATTTCGTGAGCATCGCGTTGGCTGGCACTGCGCAGACCTTCCCAAATTAACTCATTTTACCACAGCCAGACAGGCTTTGGACAGGTGCTTAATAGCTGAGCGGGGCTAATTAAAACCACCCTTGCAAATCTGACCAAGGCCAATTAAAAAAAAATACATTAATGATTGTCCCTCTGGAGCTCTGACAGAGCCTATGGATGAATCCTCCCAGTACGCCATGCTGTGCTGGAAGCTGGGGAAGCTGCTTTAGTACTCCCCATGCACTGAGAAAAGACAATTTGGCAGGAGGTATACCCGGCACGTTAAGATGACCTTAAGTTTGGCTTTACTCCCCAGGGTGAAGCTGGATAGATCACCCACCTTATTTGTAAGGATGCACCCTGTCTGCCGAACTAGAGAAGAAAAGCACGTGCGACAGCAAAGCACAAGCTGTTTAAAGAAACATTAATAAGGCTGCCAGCTGTGGATTGCTAGTGCTCTGCTGGCAGGCGCCCAATATTATGGGGCTTAACACTAGTCAGACATGATCATGCCAAAAGGCTGGGCAGGCAGACAGACTGTTTTCTTAACGTATTCTGAATGGGACTAGTTAAGTGATGGTGTAGAGATCGATACGTGATGGAGTGAAGACAGAACCTGCAATTGTCAGTCACCACCTGAGTGATGCTGAACTTGTCATTCATCTCTCAGTTTCTCTCTTCACGCTTGGAGATTTTTAAGGAAGTGACTGTGTCTCCTAAAGGCCTTATCTGAGGATACTAATGTAAGATTAAAACTGAAAAGCAGCAGGTATGGACACCTGTTTTTCCCCAGATGAAAAGCCAGAGCAGATACCCTAGAGGCTGACCCACAGAGAACCAGAACCAAAACCATCATAAAGCCTGGAACCCTTCTTTCCTCAGCTTCAGATGCACCCAAACTGCTAGGCTGCAGGAATGAGGTAGAAGAGCCAATTTTTCATTGCCCTGCTTAGTGCCGATTTGTACCACAAACTTTGATAAGGCTGGTGACTAACCTAACGCTCTGCCTGCCGACCTTTTAAAACCATATGATATTTCCTCTTAAAGATTGCCAGAAGGAAGTTAGTTAACTACAGCAATCAGGCACCCATAATCACACTGCAAGTTAATGCCCTAGGGAGGTGAAAGACATGTTGGAGGAATTCAAATCACTTTCCGAAGAATTCTTTCAGGCTGTCTGGCCTGTAGAAACACACAAGTTGTATTCCAGAGCATTTCTTAGGCTCGTAGCAAGTTAGGAAGGAAGTGACTGCGAGGTGTCATCTATTTCAACATATTGCCAGGGCAGGTTAAATCACATGAAGCTAACCTAACTTCTTCAGAAGCCAAGGGCCACCTGTGAAGCACTGAAACCATGCACTGCCCTTTATCAATCCTACTTGAACGTGAACTATTGCAATCACTAGTCACAAGGCAGTGCTTCTTTCGAAAGCTTACTCCAAGGATTTCTCTCAAAAGCTTAAACAGGAGAGAAATGTGAGCAAAGTGATAAAAATTAAAGAAGGTTGTGTTTGTTTCTCCAGTAAGTTAAGCAAAGGATAGGGAAGCACTGCCAGACCACACAGTTCTGTTATTCAGGTATTTTTTTTAATAAAAGGGAGACAACTTAGTTTTTGTTTCTTTGGTTCATAAATAGAGCACGTGTGTGGTCTCTGGAGAAACACACCAGCCTGGGCTTTCCTATCCCTCTTCCCAACCATTTTAAGGCACTGCTAATACCTGGTGGTAATGTCATTAGTGTATTTGTGTGGGCAAGGAAAATACTTCACATGGAATGACAGTAGGGCCTCTCTCCTAAAGGGACAGCTGCCCAGCCTCTCCTTTCTGTTATTGCCAGCGCGTTTCTTGGTGCCTGTGGTTAAATTTGCAGATGGCAATGCTGGCTTTGGAAGGTCCAAATCCCTGGCTGGTGAGATAACTGCAGAGCAGTTGTCTGTGGTAAAGCCAGCACTTGCCCTGGCAACTAATCCCGCCTGCTAGATGGTGGGAATAATTAAAATAGAGCTTGTACTTTATTACAGGCCTGGAAGAAAGCTATTGCTTTGGTTGTCTTTGCACAACAGAGCCAGGATAGACCTTTTGCAAGAGCCGTCATCCTGTGCCAGCAAGTGACACAAGGCCCATGCTCAGGACAGCCTGATGTGAAGAACCAATGCCCAGATGCTAAAAAGATGCAAGGCTCTGAACGCCACTCACTTTCTTTGCAATTTCCCATTCATTTCAGTCTTAAGAGAGACTCGTAACCTCTGCAGATGAGGCACAGATGCGTCTCATACAGGGCTATATCTAGGTACCGGTTACTTGTACGATAAGCGTTACTCTTGAGGCACAAGAGAGATGGCTAAACGTAGAATTTCATGCTTACCGTTGGATTTCCTGCCTTTGCCTGGAACAAAATTATATCTGCATCATTCAGTATATGGGAATTTCCTCTCAGATTATGCAAATGTTATTTAAAGAGGTACAGAGTAGATTTCAAAACATATTTTAACTTTGGGAAGGAATGTTTGCTATCAATTTATTCAAAATGTTGCATTTATTGGTGATGTTTGGGTTAAAGATGTTTGTCCCTGAGTTACAAGTCCTTATTATTCTAATATTTCTACAGCTCTTTTTTGCTGTGTCACTATATTAAAATTATGTATCAATAGATAACAAATATATATTGTATTGTTACCGAATATAAATGCTCAGATACTGACAGAATATAAATATTAACATAATTATTTATATTCCTCAGTATGTAATCAGATATTCATTTGGTGTAAATCAGCACAGGTTGAAGTCAGTGGAGTTATTTCCAGTCTTTGGGGTCAGCAAAGATACAGGTGCATGTGATCCCCATGTCAGTGGGCTGTCACCCGAACTGGATTTGACTGGTGATATTTTACACACCCCCTCGCTCTGTGCCTCGCTGGCCAGCAAATAAGTTTCATTTGAGATTGCAGACTAAGCAGATTGGTGTCGATAAGGCGGGTGTAAGATGAAGGCGAGAGCTGGAAGTAGCTGGCTCGCTCTTCTCTCCCAGGTTTGTGGCTCCGGTGCTGTGATGAGACTGCTTCCCTCCAGCCTCCTGGGACCTTCTGAGCCCCTATTTTCGAAACTGCCGAAATCAGAGTCAGGTGCAAGAATCCTCCTGACACCGGTGAGGTATGGCTCAGACTCCCTGCCTCCATGAAGAAAGGATAAATCTATGACAGTTGCTTAAAACCATGCAAGGAAAGTACTGGGAGGAACAAGCGTGGACAGATGATAGCTCAGTCCCCTGGCTCAGTCCCCACCCAGCTAGAGAGCAGTAGATTGAAGAACACAGGTAAGAACAAGCAGAACGTTATTTACGCAGAAGTATCTACTAATGTTAAACTAACCTAGGTCCCTGTACCAAATCGGTAAGTCTAAGCTAACCAGAGGGTTTCCCCTCTTCCCCCATTCATGTTGCTTTTCCTGAGAAATCATGTTAGAGTTCATTTCTACTGCTTTTGGACACTTTGTTTCTAGTCCCAATCACCCTTCTGCTCTAATTTTCATACTTAATGCAAAGCAGAACAGTCTCTGGTCCTTTAGGCAAGCCACAGGACCATTCCCTCTTCTCCACTTCTTAAATATAAAAAGCATGCAGCATAATCTTCCCTTCAGTCATGAAAAATACAGTATAATCTTAAGTAAATATTAGTGTTCTACTTACGTAAATACAAACTGCCATTGAGGGCTAAAGCACTGAGCCTGTCAAAACCCCAGACTGAACATATTTCTTTGGAAAGGACGGTAAGGGTCAGGAGTGAAAGATACTTTGGTGTTCACTATGAGTTAGGGGAAGAGTTCTGCTGGAAAGAGAATGGGCCAAATAAGAACTTCATCCTAGAGCTCTGGGAGAAGAGGGAAAGGACACACTGCTTGAAATAAGGTTTTCTTGATTTATTCCTGAATAAATATCTCCTGCTTGCCATTCTACCCCATTTCTTGCTGCCTGCTGGGCAGGGATACGTAAGAAAATGGTTTAGGACAAAGGCGACAGATGAAATGAGGACAGCGTCCTCCCCCTTTGCAGCCACTCTAGCTCCGAGAAGAAGAGGACAATGTCATAGTACCCACTGCCAAAACACCTCTCATTCAGATTTCCATGTTATAGACAACCATGCCTCCTGTACCTGAGCCAGGAGAGGTATTTTTCCTTCCCCATCCATTCTGTGGTACAGGTATATGCTGCAGGTAACTAAGGACGTAGCAGGAGCAGACACTGTGCTGTTTATCAAATTATCATCTAGATCAGCTGCTGCTCACAAATTTTAATAGAACTAAATGTTCTGGGAGTGCCAAATCTTTAAGTTTTAAAGGCATCCATGCTTCCTAATCATAAAAGATCTTCAGAGCATTCCACTTTTCATTAGTGAATCTAAGGTTTCCAAACCCTCCAGCCGTATCAGGTGCCTTTACAACCCAAAAGTGACCACACTGCCTTTGCATTCTTGTCTTCTTTCACTCTGGACAAGTGCAGCAGATTTCTGCCTCCTGGGTGGGAAGAAGTGTAAGGCATTTTCAAAACGATCTGGCACGGACTGTTTCTTTAGCCCTCCAGAACTGTGACTTCACTGAGATGAGCACTTGTCACTGTGAAAGTCAGATCTCGTTTTGTGGAGCATTATTGCACCTTTTCAAACAGTTTTATGGTTTAACCATCTCCTCGTGCTGATATCCAGGCTCTCTGCCTTCATCAAGTAAAGTGGTCCCTGATTATCATGGTTTATAACCAAGAGGTAGAGATAAAGGGCAAAAGCCACCCAGCACTCTATCAGCTTCTCTATTGCTGTTGGGCATTGGCTCTTCAGAAGGTCTGCTTCAAGTCCCATGAAAGATGAAGGATTTACACAGCTAACTTGACCATAGATCTATCCCTGGCTCAAGTTCTTTAACCAACCATTTCCCCACGATTTCCTATAGCATCTTGGATCCATCCTATCCATTAAGTTCAGTATATTTATCTAACACAGTCTGCCCTTTTTATTTTCACACCTGCACTTTATCAGCTGCATATGGTTATTTCTGGTAAGTTTATCCATCACAGAGTTGGTTTTCCCTTTGTCAAGAACTGGAACGATAACTTGTATCTCCCATTGCACGTCACAGAGTGGATAATCAAACACAAAAACACTTAGGACTGTAAATTACTGATGATGACTGGAATCATGGGGACAACGCATAACATCTTATTTCCAACTGACTTAAGAGGTATGTCTAGCTCCAAGGAAACATGTACCAGAAAGGGATAACACAGAAACTCTGCTCACCAAAGCCAAACATGCCTTGGCCCATAGGATTTCTATCAGCTATCATGAATAGCTAGTCCTTCATGGAGATCAAAGCATTTCATCTACACTAATAACCGAGTCATAGTCTCCAGAAGGCACTGTTATTCTTCCCATTGTATTGAAGAGACCCTAACTTGGAGGAAAACAAAGCAACATGCCTGAAGTCAGCCAAGGACACAGAACTACAAGTAGAACCTGCACCTTTCAGTCCCTGGTCCTGTGCTTTTCTGTAATGCCCTTCTCCGCCTGGCAGAGCAGGACAGGAGGGAAGACTGGATCCTATTACTGAACAGATTAATTCTGTCAATTTTTTGTTAGTCTTTAAAGCATTAGAGACATTCTGCACTTGGAACCTGGCTGCATTTGCCCCATCATTATTTTCTCTAAGCATTAATTTCAGACCCCTTTTTCTTGTCTCATGCCATTTTATAATTCCCCTGCTCTGAGCCAAAACCCTCCTTGTTTCCTAACTGCCATAACTATGATACAGACATTGGATTTCAAAACAGAGCTTTGTCAAAAGAAGGTTTCTGAATATTGCTGACAACAAGAGAAAAAAATCAAAGTATGCTCTGCGTCTCTGCCTTCAGGTTCCTGCAGACAAGATTTGTCTTTCTATCAGATGTTTGTCTCGTAGGTAGCACAGAAGTAAATCAGCTACAGCTGCTTACCCTTTTACAGGGCTGTTATCTTCTGACCCCCGTTGTCCAGATGTGGGAGAGTGGCAGTAAAACACACCCAATGGAAACACTAGAGGACATTCAGAAAAAGCTAAGTCCTACATGGCAGGTATAGCCTCCCAAGTGGTGACCTAGGAGACACTCAAGGCCATTTATATTGCTGCCCTTCACAAAAGCAATGTGCTAACATGGTGCTGCAGCTGGTCAACCTGTACATACGAACAGGCATCCCGGTTTGTTGAATTCGTTGTGCATGCCCTGCACATTATGTGTGCTCAATCTTTCCCCAGGATTCACTAGCAGCATACACAGTTCACCCGGTTCCATGCAGTGATACTGCTTACCTCTATTACATGCAGACCAACTTGCTGTTTTTGCTGCTAACGTTTGTCTTTTGCCTACTCACTAGCATGATACCTTTCTGCATTTGCAAAGAGAACCTGAAACCACAAAAGCATTTAAATGCCAAATCCCCACTGGCCTCAGTGGGATTTAGAGCCCCAAATACCTCTGTGAATCTACAAGTGGACAAAATGCCAGGAACCAGTGATAACTAAAAGACAGAGAGGGGGGGAAAATAGATGAGCTCAAACTCTCAGCCTTGCAGTCAGACTAAACGAACTCAGCTTCTTCCCCCCGCTTTCCATCCTTAGCACATACAACTGGAGAATAATCACCTAGACCCAGTTCCTCCTCCTAAGCCCTCCCCCACCCAGCTCTGCTTTATGACACTGAAAGCACGCACAGCCCATTTTAACATTTTCCAGCCCGAGAGCTGTAGTCCAACCAGGGTGGGCAAACAAACGTCTCGTTACCGCCAAGTATGGCCCAACATTGGCTCCAGCAAGAAATTTCCAGCCACTATGGAGCCAGACACATTTACATTCCTTTATTTGAAGTAAAACCCTAATCCTTTGGAAGATTTGCAGTCTGAGCAAGAGCTGTGCTCTCACCCATGCCTTTAAGGTTTCTTTCTGTCTTGCAGCAAGGGGAAGCTGCAGACTTCCAAAGAAAGAAGGGGCTGTTAAAGAAAATGGACTGGAAGTTCATGAAGGGGGCTTTTCTTTTGTTTCAGTTCTTTGAGGGCTGTGAAGATTTTCACTAATTTGTCTTCAGGATCTCACTTCTGGGAAATGAATGAAGCTTTTTTTTCCTCTTTATTTTACCAGCAGGTAAACAAAAGTGTGTAGAAGGAAAGTGTCTTGCCCAGTACCATCCAAAAATTAAAGATTTCACAGGAAAGCCAGCATGGAACTCAAGGGACTTGGCTCCAGTGAGCCCGTTAATAAACATTGACTTAATACACAGGTTTGTCACAATTCTGGTCACTTGAAAGGGTCATTAGCAGCTCTGGCTTTCCCTGCTGCTTGTTGCCCAGAATTGTCACTCTCTTTCCCATTAGAGCATCGCATCATTTTTTACTGCGTTCATTGTGTTTTGCTCCTCACCCTCCATCTATTGGCAATGGGTTGAATTCTTCTAAAAACTGGAATACACTTGGAAGTCAGAAGGAAGATGGTTCCAGCCTGGTAAGTGCATGCCTTAATACCATAAATCTTCCAATGCTTAGAAGGGATACACCTCATGTACATGCACTTCTCTAACAAATCAGTTCACACACGTGACATCCAGCCTCCAGTTATATGCCTTCTTAACTAGTGCAGTATTTCCGTAGACCCTAAATTTTATGAAATGGCCTTCCTTGCTAAGAATAAAACAGTGGGAGAAATAAACAAAGCGAAAACTTGTCTTTTTGTACTGTGCAATGCACCAGTTGATGAACTTCCTATAAGATCCAGAATTGCCTAGTGATTGTCTTTTGCAGGGAAGGAAGCGGTGCTAACGCAGATGAACATGCAGGGAATTCCTTCTGGAGCTGCTGAAAACACTCAATACCCTGTCTTTCTCTCCAATTTTAAGCTCGCAGACTGAAAACCCACTTCTCAGCATTTCATGGGAATCAAGACATCCAAATGGATAGAGGATGTAGCTCCATGCTTCACATCGTCCTGTCCACTCAGACAACAGGCCAGAAAAAACATTGCAGAGTAAAAGACGGCTGAGATGTTTGAACTCAGAAATAGGAGCACCAGAGACTATCAGGCCTTGAAACTGGTCACAGCCCTGCACAAGTCCTGAGTGCTAAGCTGACTATCTAAAGCACACAACGTTAGCTCTGGTTATGTCTGGAAAAGCCTAAGAGAGGCTATTTCAACATTTCTATGCATGAAAAAATGTAGAGTGGCTATTTCTGGGACCCACAGCACCGGAGTGCCAGCAAAGCACCATGCCGGCAAGGCTTTGGCAAGCTTCCCGCGGACGTCTCTGCCAGCACACCAGGTACATCAGCACGTCCAAGCCTACACCTTCCCCGTGACACCCAACACCCTCTCCCGTTTCACTGCTGAGATGAGGCCGCACCAGTTACGGGAGAGCTTTGGGGTGAGCACATGGTGGTTATTGCCCAGGCTGGGACTCCAGGATGTGGTTGTGGCCTGGATCTCAGCCTCGGCCCCCAGGCGAGATCGCTGTAAGTCTAAGGGCTCTCACTTCCTTCCTCGTCAAGCCCAAGGACTAGAAGCAGGCTCAGAATGGGTCAGTGAATGCCTTTTCACTCCTGGAATGCCATACAGATGACCTAGCAAACCATAAATTCTGGATTTCCAGTCAAGGGCTTGGACTTGCTGACCTAGTCCCTCATTTCTTTCAGCACAGACGTTGTGAAACTCTGATTTTCCTGTTTTTTCTCTCCTTAAAAAAAAAAAAAAATCTTAAAAGAACCTTAAAGGTTCTTTTGCTGGCTAGCCTTACACATCAACTTTCCAAGCAACATTACCACAACGGTTTCTTCTTTCAAATGTCAGACCCAAACACTCCTGCTTATTTTGTGTCTGCAGACAGTTCATCTACTCTTTTCAGGAGGATGAGGGAGTATTTGATGTAGGGAGCAAGGGTTAAAACTGGAGGAAACCATGTTCATTCCATGCTAAGGCATTATTCTTCCCACACTTGACTCACATCACCTCACCACTGCCAAGGTAGCTGTGAAAATAAAGTAAATAAACCTGTCGCAAAGCTCACACGTGCAGTATTTAATTATTTTAGCTTTGGCCAGCTACAGGAGCGTGACAAGACTTCCCAGCAGTAATGCAGGTCTTCTCTAGCCATAGTCTCCAGCTCCTTTTGATCATTTGCTCTGCCCTTCTAAGGTTGGGCAGTAAGGGACTGAGCGATGGCAGTGGTGCTCCCTGAGACCTGCAGTGACAGAGTTACTGACATGGTGGCCCTCGGTTCTCTGGGCCACCGAAGTCCTCCTGTTGGAGTACTTGCTGAAATCACGGCATATTTATCTGCATAGCAAAGAGCTAAGAGAACAGATAGTGGGAAACAGAAATGTTTCTTTATGGGAAATCTCCTATAAGTTCATGCCAAAGACGTGGATTCTCCCATCACAATTGAGGGTCTCTGTTTCTCCCCTGAGAACCGTTCTGTGAAAGGCTTAAGTTAAAGGATACATATGCAAACATCCACTCTGTAGGCAGTACTGACCATGCCTGTTGTCATATCCTGACTACAAATAACATGTGCCTCCCACTTCCCTTGCTGGCTCGAGCATACTGCAAAAGCATCGCAGTTCCCTATGGTTTTCTCACTGCACTTCCTATCACTGGATAAATATAACAATATATAATAATAAATTAATTATTTCCATTTCGGATCTCGTAGCCTGTGAGAAGAGTAGTTCTGGAAATAGAGACATTCCAACAGGATTAGAGTTAAGTGGTTAATAACCTCTGATGAGGATCATTAGAATCTGAAAGGCAAAACAAAACAACAGAGAGGAAGGGGAAAAGAGAAAGGCAAGCTGGCTCTTGTTCCGCAGTGCTATGGCATCTGCTGCTGAACAATTCTAGCACTCAACCAATTGCAATACCATGCAAGTCCTTCCACCTCCTTGCCTTTCCAACTTTTTCGGGCCACGGCTACACTTACTTCAGGCTAAGACTACAATTCCCAGCTCTTTCCTTACTATTGTGCTTAAATAACACCCAGAAGAGAAAACTAATCCAGCTTGTACCACCACCCCAGTTAACCGGACAAAGACAACCTCTGCCCACTTGAGGGGGTTAACATTTGACAAAGAGTCTCGTCGCAACTTGATCAGAAATTACCACATTTTCCCGTTCTAATATGTCTGTGGCAGAACCAAGACCACTGCAGGATAACCTCCCCCTGCCCCCCCTACTCCCACTCCAAGCTGTGTTTAGAACATTGCTCCTTACAGCAAAGTGTCTAGTTGCTAATACAAAATAAACATCAGGTCCATTTTGCTGGCAGGAAAAAAAGCCCCGGCTCTCCCCATAGAAGGGAGCTTGGACCTGTGGAATACCACCAGGAATCATTCTATGAATATCTCCATGCTGCCCTCAGAGCAGTTTTTTCTGAGAGGGCTCCGTGGGTTCTGGCTGGGTGGGATAAGTCTGAACAGGAGATGGTGCAGGGAAGCAGTCAGCTCTTCTTGATCCTTTATGTTCCTTTAGGTTTTCTTTAATATGTTCAGAAAAAAGCAGAAGGAATTTTGACAGCTTTTTCGTGGCATTTTCCAGAAGCCTGAAATGGGATTCAAGTGACAAACCTCTAAATTCCTGTGAAGTTCCTCTGTATGCCATAGCAAATTAGGAATTTGCTGTCCAAACCACATATATTGAACTGGCCCTGATCCTGCTGCACTGACATTCTGATGTGTTTTCCTTTCCCTGCATTTCATTCCCTTTGGCCAGCTACCATTGTTACACATCCGTGAATCATGACTTCCTAGTCATCAAGGCTGACCCACTAATAACAGCATTATTTGCATTTTAGTCAGCCTATTTTGCTAGGCATTGCGCAAAAAATCTAGAAAATGACAGACCTTGCCTCACAGAGTCATCAGTAGAATTAGAAATGTCTGTTCCTTCTTACACAGAGAAGTGGGAGGTTCTTGGATTCACTTACCTGTTTGTTCAGTGGTTGTCTGAAAACGATACTCTGAGCAGTCCCTCGGTTAACTAGTTTCCACGCCATGCCAAAAGACCACCCTTCGTAACTGGATTTGCCTCTCATCATCGGAAAGGTCAAGGAAGCAAAAGGCCATGAACGTTGAATCACCCTCTTGCTGCAAAAGAATGAGATAAGGAACATGCTTTACTGCTGTTTATGCCCTGTCTTAGTTGGGCTTGACCTGAACAGTGCTCCTTGTTTGTTCACATGCTGCCCAGATAATCTTTATGATGGCCACGTTATTTTAGAGTGACTGATATTTTTCAGAGCTGACAAGGAACACTTTTGCAATACTCCTAAGTATACAAATAGTGGGCGATCTGTCTGTCTTTCCCTTGCCCCTCGTCCCATCCTTACTGACAAGTCTATGTGAATCTACATGGACCAAGATCATGTAGACTACGAGAACCAGAGTGAAGCAAACTGCCTGAAATAGGCATGGAAGTGCTTTAAGGTTTAGCAACATCAGGCTGAGGATAGGAGATATTTTGGTCATCTCTTCCACTTGGGAAGCACAAATATGGTGCTGCAGGTAGTCATGAAAATTGCTAACACACCAACTCACTGGGTGCCATCTACAGATAACCGAGGACACTCGGTCTGCCTTCCCACTTGTGATTTATCAGTCAGGTAAATAACATCAGTTAGATGTTATTACCTCTTTTCCCAGACTGAATTAGCATTTAAACATGCAGATTCACTACTGGTTTTCCACGTCACAAATCAACAAGAAGACAAGAAAGAGTTTGCATGGTAAAGTTGAAATGGATGCTAAGAAACAGACATTAATGTCAAAGCTGCTACATTGTTAACATTTTCTGCCGTTTTTTAAATTAAAATAAATATTTAGATAGCTCCAAAGATGTTCAGTGCATTTTTTTAAGCAAAACTGACCTTTGAACATTTACATGAATAAAAGCTATGGGGACTACTGAAAAGTGTTTCCCTCCTAACTGTACACAAGAAGGGTCATGTCAATTAGCAAAAAAGATGCAACTATCATGCTCTGACATCTGCTGGGGGAAGTGCTTAAATATTTGCTGTCCAGATTCATCAGCTAAAAGTTTTTTGGGGCAAGGTACAAGGGGAGAGGATAGAAACCCTCAAAGCTGTTAGGTCAAGAGAATGTGAATTCTTTGGCATACTCACCCCAGTCAAATTTGAGCTGGAGGCTGGCCGTCTCTCTAAGAAGGGAAAGCTTGGTCTGTTTTATGCAAGAGGTCAAAACAGATGGTCGGATTTCTGGCCTTAACAATTTCGAATGAAGCCTTATAGCCGCTCTTCAGGTGAGAATATTTCTAGATTAGGCGGCTTCAGACCCCCAGCACTGCCACTTTGAGCTGCCCAGGCCATGTACTCTCTCCTTTCCCCCTGCTTTTCTCGCCTCTGTGGAAGCCATCTATGTCGCCGGAATAACTTTCCTATATTAGATAAAAATAGCCTCAAAACTGGGTGCTGAGTGCTCAAAGCCCTCAAAGAAGCATCTCGCAGCCGATCAGTTACCACTGCCTACATATTTGAACCAAAAGGGATATGTTTCTTGCTGGCAGACTGTGGAGACTTGCTGAACCTGAGCCAAGAAAATAGATGAGGCAAGGGGTGTTAAAAGCTACCGTCTCGCCTCTTCTACACATTACATGCACGAGTGCCTTCAGCACCCAGGGCCCGGAGCCCAGACAATTCGCTGAAAAGTCTAATGCATTTCAGATAAGGCCTTTGACTATTACCTGGATTGACAGCCAGAGAAAGGGAGGAAAAATCCGGGCTCCGGCCCACTCAGCCGAGCAGAAAGCATCCCAGTTCACAGGCTAACCTAGGTCAAGTGACTTGGCGCCTGCGGTGTATTAAAGCTATTTACAAGAGAAGAGAGGGAGGGATTTACAGAACTCGAAGGGAACAAACTCTCCCAGTGAAAACTGTTTTTATTATTTTAATTCGTTATATGTCCTGGCTCCGTGCCCACCGTTAGGGTTGGAAAGGCACTGTCTTTAGTAGAGATAATGGAAAAATGAACAATATTTCTAAAACCCCTCCATTTCATAACTGCTCCCATGCTTTGCCTTCATTCTACGGACCATCACCAGAAAGCCGTTCCTACAGGCTGGAGGTGGAAAGAATCAACTCTAAGTTCCCAAGATCCACGTGCGCTTGTATACATATCTGGAAGAACCAGGGCAAGGATGTCAAAGGACTACCATGTTCATAGCCCACATCAGAAAGACGAACACGTCTCTCGTCCAGAAAGACATTGGTGCAGATGCTTCAGTAAATCTCTCCCAGCCAAAGCCAAACCGGGAGCTCCAGAAAGACAAATGCTCTTGCGAGGTTTCAGCCATTTCCAATTTGAGCTGGAACGGTGTTTGACACACGATTAGCGCTCTCAGTACCGGGAATGCCTGAGGGACATCTTGCAGGACCTGCCAAAATGCTGAAAGTTAAGGAGACATTTGGGACTAATAGAGCTGACTCTTTCTAACTCTTTCCAAGGCTTAATTTCTTAGAATAAGCCTTACCTGTTAAAGCCCAATGCACCCCCCTGCAACACAGCGTATCCTTTACTCAATCAACTGTCAGCCCGAAGGCAGAGAAGGGACACAGTCACTCTACGTGGCAAAGGTGGGCTGGGAGCTCCAGGGGGACAGTACCCAGAGCACCGTCCTGTACCAGTGTCAAGCTCCCGAGTTCTCCAGGCACTGTTTATCCAGCAGGAAAATCAAAGTGGGAATTAGTCCTTTGAAAGGAACTGGACACACATCCTCTTCTGGAGGCTTAGAGAGCTGCCTTTCCCACCACTTCTTGTTTGTCTTCCAGTTATTGTGTGCCATCACCAGCTATAAACTAGCTGACACTTCTGCAAAGTCTGTTCACCACAGTTCTTCCCAGCCGAAACACAGATCTTGCCTCAAGTTTCCACGAGGGACGTGTGTCTCATGCTGGGATGGGTGCCGCCTGCCACGTGAGTGACAGCAGTCCCGTGTCGGACAGGCTTGACTTTTGGTGAGCCTGCCGCGGCTCTGGATGTGAGCAGACAGGGCTGGGAGGCTCTGTATGAATTACACGCAGCAGACTGGAACCAGCACCAGTTCAGTGACTGTGTTAGCCCTCGTGGTTTGATCCGAGCACTGACACGCCGTGTCAGGACAGTAAGCATAATCATTCTCTAGAACATCTTGACCCTTTCCCCTCTGCTTCTATTTTCACTTTTTACTGTTCCTTTCTCTTTTTTTTTCTTCCTGGGTTGTTTGTTGGGAAATCTAATATTCTGTGACCAACTTGCCCCCCACCCTTGCCTACCCCCCCCACCTCCCATCCCCTTCTGCTCTTTGATCTGAAGATCAAAGTGAGAAAAGAGCACAAGCTGGTGACATTAAGAAAATCAACACACACGTGGAGAAAAAGAAAACACCTACTTACAAAAAGAAATAGTAAGACCTATTCCTCCACTTGTGACAGCCCCCACATGCAGCTCTGTTCCTTGATTGTCTGAACTTGTCATAAAAGTCTGACAGATGTCTCTGACTGACCAATGCACAGGTTTTGGAGTAATTTGGGAACCTCCAATTGTGGGCTACCATCCAAAAATACATGTTTTTCTTACAATTAGTTCAACTGATTTCTCCTGCGAGGCTCCAGTTCTATCATTTTTCTCCCCTGCTGCAGTATCAAAGCACATCACAGGGTTATTGAATCAGTTGCTTCTCATCGCAGAGGAAAATCAAGTCCCATA
Organism: Haliaeetus leucocephalus; assembly: GCF_000737465.1. Lineage (NCBI taxonomy): Eukaryota > Metazoa > Chordata > Aves > Accipitriformes > Accipitridae > Haliaeetus > Haliaeetus leucocephalus. The sequence continues at coordinate 6,248,411 of NW_010972992.1, forward strand.
GCACCCATTCTGCACTGGCTTACTGAATCAGTTGCTTCTCATCGCAGAGGAAAATCAAGTCCCATAGCACCCATTCTGCACTGGCTTACTGAATCAGTGCTGCCTAGATAGCAGGAGTGCCACAGGATAAACCGGCCTGAGCACCTCCCTAAGTTCTTAGGCTTTACCCTTAGAAAACTTCCTTTTCAGTCCTGAATCAGAATCTGCTTAGCTGAGAAATACAAGCAGGACCTTACTCTGACACAGCATAGATGCTCCACAGCAGCTTTAAAATCAATGACTGAAATGCGGGCTTTTTCTGGTGGCTGTGATGCCTCACATGTATTAGACCAGGAACCTAATTTTCCAACACCCCATAGACACTTCTCGGTAGCACACTATCACTGTCGTCTGATTCAAGAGCAGGGCAAGGACAGCCTGTACCAGCAACTGCAGTCATCTGAGCCCCTGACATCCTTCTCCACAGTAAGTATAGGTGCAGAGCAAAGCATACCATTTTGCTGCTCAGGGCTAGTTTCTAAAATGAAAAGGAGAGTTTTGGTCTGCCAGGAAGATAGCCCAGGCCCTTTTTTTTTGGTGAGAATTGCCTAGGGATTACAAAAAAGGGCAAAATAAATGGCAGGGGGAGTGGACATTCCCTACTGCAAAACAAGGGCTAAACCCAACATCCCCATGAGTTGTTAACTCACTGTGGCTGTCAACACTGATCATAATCACTTGGTCACTCATCACAGGAAAGCAAATGGTCAGGCCACAGCATGCCCCACAGAATCAACAGGCTAATTATTATACTCAGTCTCACTGGAATAAGCCTGCTATTAAACTCCCACAAGTCTCCCAGAGCTAAACCACTGTCCGCCAGCAATGCCGAAGAGAGACCCAAGGAGTCCTGGACCAGTATCCCCGAGGTTCCTCTGTGGGACTTCTGTCACGCATTCATGTTTTAGCGATGAGGAGTAATGCAGTGCAGCAATGTGAACATCTCTGCACGGGGCAAAGACATGGGGTCATAACAATTCCCGAGACTCTTCGTGACAAATTCTCTTCCATACCGCTTCCCCTGTCCAGGCTCAAGAAGATTTTCTGTCTTCCCAGAATGAGAACAGGCACACGGCAGTTCTCCCTAGTGTGGGTCCTGAGCCGTGACTATTAATTGACCAGACACATCATTTGCAAAATGTTCAAGATCATCTCTTCCTCAGCTCTGCTCAGCTGCTGGCGGGAGGCCAGCGCCGTCACTCAGCAGAAGGCAGATTCCTTGTCAGCGCGCTCTTCAGCCATCACAACACTGTCAGCCCTGGCGCCTAGGCAACTGTGGGAGGATGCTTAACGAGGTCCAATTTGTCTGGCTGTAAGGGAGGAGAAGCCAGGGACGTGTTGCAGGATGTGTCCTGGAAAAAAAAAAAAAAAAAGAACTAAGCACTTGAGGCGAAAGCGGTGGGACCCAAGAAGAAAGGTACAGAAGCTAAAGCAACAAATAACCTCTTCTTCTCCCACCCTCTCCCTGCACCCCAGGAATCTTACAGGTTAAACACAGGCCTCTCTGTCTCCGTGCACAGCTCCGTCTCCTCTCTCTGAACTCCTTAATCTCTTTTTGCAACTCCTGGCTTTGCACCTACTCTATAAACAGTCTTCTGCTTAGCACGGCTAGATGCATTTTTATCTCGCACATGGTAATTAAGACATTTAGAGCGAGGCACTTTTATTCTGCTTCCTACCAGCAGCATGAAACTCCACGTAGCTATTATGTGCACATTGGGGATAACTGTGGCACTCTTCCTTGAAAATTCCTCCAGCCAAATGTTATTACAGTGCAACAATTCACCTGTCTCCTTGTAAATCCTGCAGCTTTAGCCGCACTATCCTCACGCCTTCCTGCCAAGCTACATCCTGCTTTTTTAATATAAGTGACTAATTCTCCACACTACTTCGCGTCACATTAAAAGGTTTCACTCGGGGCTGTGTCTGGTTAAAAGAAAACAAAGCGCAGCAAAAATTGCTTCTAGCTAAAAGAAACATTCTTTCAATATCATATCACCATTCCTTTCCATCACATCTCACATTATGATTCCAAGGCACTGAATGAGAACACATTTTACCTGTAAGTAGGAGATGGGTAATCCTGGTTTCCCATGAGTTCATAGGCACCCACGGTAGGGAAAGGGGGTGGAATTTCCACTTCAGTTGGGACAGGAAAGGTGAGTTCAGGTGGAAATGCAGAAGCTTTCCCTTGACACACTGGCCCATCGCTCCAAATCACCAAATGAGAACGGTTACTTCACCCAGCTTCACTTCAGTCAGGAAAGCACCACATCTCCCAGGCTAAATTCAATAGTCAGGCTGTTCATGCAGGATTTAGGTAATGAAATATAGCTGCCTCTGCTAGAAATCAGACTAAAGTCAGTTCTGTTGCTCACTGGCATTTGTTAACCTGGAACAAGAACAGGCTAGAGCAGTTACAAAGGTGCCATAATCCAGGAGATTTGGGGATGGAAGAGCAGAGCAAACTGTGCAGAGGGCTTCAATTTACAGAGCGCTGAGGGTGGGAAAAGATGCCTTGCACAAGATATCTTTTGCTCTCTTCTTTAAAGTACCTTCTTACCACTTTATTTGCAAAGGCACATTAGAGAACGTCTCCTGTATGGAGAGATCAGCCTTTCACATAAAAGCCTGTCAGCTACTGTCACCTTGAATTAATTGAAACAATCGCCTGTCAGCATGCCTTAGCTCAGAGAGGTTGGAATCAGGTTAGTGATCTGCCTGTTAAATTACCAGAAGGCTATTGTTTAATCATATCTTCCAGCAAAGAATTTTTTGCAATCTTTCCATAGGAGTTTGCTATCAAATGTGAGCCTGGAAGTGCATGAGAACTGGAGGATCCTTGTCCCATCATGAAAACAATTTAATCTACTCTCTCAAACATTAACAATTAAAGACAGGGTAGGAACACACTCCTTTGGTTGGGAATCTGATTGAAACTCCTTTTTCACCTTGAAAATTCTAGGGAGCTTTGGGCACTCAGTGATTTGATCTTAGCTTATTTTAAATCCTAGTGGATTCAAACACTTCCAGATCAGAAAAACATCCACAAAAGCAGGCTGGCTTTAGCTGAACTGAGTGCCTTCCATACCTTCCCAACTCAGTGTGACAAATCTGACATCATAGCTGAATGAACAGAAAGATACTTAGGGTCTTGTCTTACTACAAATCCGCGAAAACATTTAGCTTTTCCTGGCCTGCCTTTGACTACGGTTAACGCTCCAAACTGCTCTTACTCCAACATGCTTCCTTTTGCTGCATCTAGACAAATATGAAAACAAACCCAAGGCTTGAAGAAAGTTTATCTGGTTCACCTGATCTCTGCTTACTATTGAAATGAGCATCTGAATACTTTTTGTGATTGAGAACTAGCAGAGACAAAGGTACAAACCAGCACACGACTTGGTGAGGATTCAGTCGTGGACTTGGCACCACAACAGCTGAGGTTCGGGCAGGAACTTCCTCCCCTCCAAATGACCACGACTACCAACGATACTGCTGATCTCGCAACTACAGGAGACCCCGATCGCATACACTGGGACACGATTGCCTCATTTAATGCCCTGCCAAGCTCTGCACAAGGTTCCGTTGCACACCGCCACAGTCCATCCCCAGCGATTTCAGTAAGGTCCCCCAAATAGAGGGGCATGCTTCTCCCAAAAGGGACAGATCTGCATCCTAGACTCCTCTGAGCACTTTTTATTCATGCAAGTAGATTGACCAGCTTCAGCAAGACTCAGAACACAGAGTTTGCAAGAGCGACTCAGAACGAGCAATACCGATTTATCATTCACGTGCCTCGACTGCGAGGCAGCGTGTTGGTTTGGGTAGGGGTAAAGGAGGCAGGAGCAGCCAGCTTTCCTGCAAAATCCATTTGTAGTTGTGGCTGGGGGCATAGTGTCAGGAGACAGTCTCCGTGCCTGCAGGGAGGCAGTGGCACGTAACATTGTGCAAGACACATGAGCTGTGCGGTTAGCAGAGCTCAGCCCAGTGTTTGTGTTGCGCCTATGTGCCTCAGGTCATCTTGGGAAGCACCTGCTGTGTAGGTGCCAGACAGAGATGATATCAAATGAAACTTTGGCACCAAAATTGACATACTTCTGCAAAGCCAATTTACATTCCTTGCTCTGGGCTTCTGGAGCCAAAAAAAAAAAAAAAAAAGGGAAGAAAAAAAAAGTACTTTGGATCCAAACTTGACTCCGTGGCTCCAGTTTGCCTAGCATAGTTCCCCTGGTATAATGCTAAAATGAGGTTCTGGCTCACAGTGCTGTGTCCTAGAAGAGTCCCCAGTGGGTATTGCAAAGTCTATCATAAGAGCAGACTGGGAACAAGACAGCAATTATGAGATTGTGATGAAAAATGGTCTATTTGTTGCATTGCCCAACCCTGTTCCCATCTTTGTCCTCAAGGGCTTCTTTGCAGACACTGTGATTTGCTTTTATTCTTAATGATGTTGGTTTGGAAAAAAGACTCCTTTTTTTCCACCCTCCTGACACACAGTCCATGTGATCCCTCCTTCCCTCCCTCCTGCATTGCATGTTCTTCTTCCCTGTAGCAGCCGGGATTCTCAGCAAGGGACATCAGCAGATTCACAGCCCTAGAGATCCTACCCCAGAGATGAAGAAGCATCAAACAATACTTGCACGTTTATCGTCACCAAACCGACTCTGTTGGCTGCTCATAGAAAATATAGAGTTGGGTAATCTGCATTTTCTGGTCTTGAATCTCCCTCACATTATACTGGGTTATTGCTTGTACCTTTACAAAGCTGGTTTGAGAAGCCCCTTCTACTACAAGGGCTTCAAGAGCTACCTACGCATTCCCTGTCCAAGGGTAACTGACAAAACATAGTGGATACAGCCTGGCTTTTGTCTGGATCTTTCAGCTTCACAGTCTCAGACTAGTGGATGTGGCTTCAGCATCCCAAATCCATTCTTTTCTTATATTAATAGCTAACAGCTTGGTGCCCCACCAGCTCCATTCCTAATATAAAGCATAAATTAATAAACCAGCATTAGGCTGTTTTCATATAAGACAATACTGATGTAATGATTTAAAATAACATACAGTATTACTGATGTATATTATAATGCAAGTTAGTTATTTGCCCACTTGTTTTGTCTTTTTCCCACTTGTTTCATGGAGGCACCATCTTAACATAACTCCATATTAACACAAGAGTTATTTTAACAATAAATACATTTCTTCTTGTTTAGGCTTCTCTTTCAGACCTGGCAAACACTCACGCGCATGTTCAGCAAGTCACTACTAGCTTACTGAAGCGCAGGATGAAGACTTTGGGTTTCCAGTATTGTCTGTTCACTCTGCCTGCCTTCTCTAGCATTCCTACACGCTAGCAGACATCACCGGCAGCACGCAGGTTCTTCGCTGACAGTTTCTTTCTGCTTCTCAGGTCACATTCTGCCCAAACACTCCTACTTCTCAAACTTCACTGCCTGTGTCTGGTATGTTCTTGCTGCCCCCTTTCTGCCTCTGTGGTCCTTCTGACCATCTTTCCTCCTTTGCTTTCTGTCCCCCCACTGCACAGCCCCATCCTTCTGCATCTGAACTCTGCAGAGGTGGTGGCTCCTACAGTTTCGGTGACCCGATTTTCTAAAGGAGCTTCGTAGCTTCTTACATTTCTCCTGAGTGAAGAGCAGGTCTTACTCTTACAGCTTCAGAGAAGCCTCAGGCAGCCCATAGCATTGTAATATTAACCTGTTATGCTCTTTGAAAGTAGTACAAGCTTTTAAAAAAGGTGCCTAAGAAATCAGACTTCTGTTTTTATTGGAGTCCGTGAAAGCCAAAAGCAGCCAGAATTATATGAACTTAAAGTTTTCAAAAACTCCCCCTTGGCCTCAGCAAATATGCTCAGGCTATAAGGCTCAGCTGAAATGAAGGTAATACTCATTAGAGTGTAAAGGCTTCACCTTTATGAGTAAGGCAACAGAAAAATACCACCGAGCTGATTATTTAAAGAAACATGTTTTATGTAGTCTTTATTGATTCTCTTCTCTGAGGTGCTGATTTGGCAAATACTTATACAGGTGCGTAATTGAAGCCCCTGAGGAGTGCCAGGCAGCTAATTATTTGCGGGAATGGAAGGCCTTTTGTGCCAGCTAAATAATGAAATATAAATTTGCAAACCTGTCAGTGAGTAAGCAGTTCTCCTTTCATTGACTATTATTCCATCTTTGTTATGGGTTTGTGTTAGGCAGCTTCCACTGGCAACGAAAAAACAGTGGAAAGTAGATGCAGAAGATTTCCTAGTCTTTTCCCAATGGGGTGTAAATGTCACTTGGGGCAGAGTTTTATTTTCACTGTTTCTCTTGTAATTTTCTTTTCTGAGCAGGAACGTTTCAAGTCTTGGTTGCTAATGAGGCTTTATGATTAAAACTAATCTTGTTAGTTCTTACTGTAAAACCAACTCAGCTTATCTACGCATGCATTGCTTTTCTGGAGGCACCAAACGCAGTCCTTCTTCACTCATGAGAGGCACCAGCCCTTCTGGATATACATCAGTTGGTTCCTTCTGCTGCAGTAAATTCTGTCACTCTTGAGCTCTTCCCTGCACAGACGTAAGATTATTCATCCTCCTGGTTATTGAATGTCTCTGTGTACGTGCACATACAAACTGTGGGAAGGGTTTAGAGGACCCCTACCACTCCAGTGCCACTGCCCAACTTTCTGAGTTGTGCTACCTAATGCGTATAGCACAGTCCCACTGAGACAGACACCTAGAGGTAAAAGCACTACCTCTCTGAAGACGAGAGGATTTGGGTGCAGACAATTCATCTTGACCCAGCTGTGTGCAAAAGTGTAGAGTCTTGGGTGGGACGAGCATTTCCAGGAGCTGCTACTGCTTCCTTGGGCAGATCCTCCCGACTGGTTTAATTTCCCAAATGCCTTGTTAAGGCATCCAAAAAGAGGGCAACATTGAGGTTGGTTTAGTATTTGTTTCTGACAATTGCACTCAACTGTTAAAAGCAATGAAACAGACATATATGGAAAAGATGCTAAAACATCAAAATGACAAATACAATGCAAGGAGAAGCTATTGCTACCCCTGCGTCACCCCAGGAGATTCAGAATGGCACACTCCTTCCTTCTAGTTAGAAACCGTTCAAAAAACCATTGGCCATCAGGAGTAGCAGTTCAACAACCCTGAAGAACGAACGTGGCAGAAAAACTGCCCTGTGCTGCAGCACTGTAACCACAGGGCTTAGCAGGAGATTCTGCCATGCTTTTGCTCCCCAGCATGACTCCTACAGTCCAAGACAGCCGTGGGGATCGACTGTATTGAAGCAGCAAGTACTCCTTGTGCTTAAATAGCCAGATTTGACCAAAGCCTCACAGCCAAGCACTTACGGCGCGTAACTCTAGCACGTGGCTCAGCAGAAGCAATTGGTCTCTGGGATGACCACTAGCCATACGCTGCAGCAAAGTCTTTCCATTCCCTGCCTATACACCTCCCCAGTCCATTCCTGCCTCAGTTTCACAGGGACTTTGGCAAAGGACTCCCATTTTCCTCTCTGCGCCTATCCCCAACTCTGTCTAGAATAGGAAAAAAATACTTATTTTCCTCTTCAAAGACCTGGTGTTTCCTCTCTTCTCATTTTATTTGTAAACAAACAGGTGGGAACAGCCTCCTCTGGGGTTATTTCACCAAGATAAGCTTTCCCTGCATTTCATTATCATCTCTCCCTACACTCCTCTCTCCACAGATTTCTTTATGTTCGTATCTAATCATAACAGACTGCTTGCCATACGAGACAATCCAAGACAAATAGCCAATGGGAGAGATTTAGACTGTTTCTTTCTAGGAGGGATATGTTTGCAGGAAACCAGCAGACATCCCCCAGAAAAAAAAAAAAAAAAAGAAAAAAAAAGAAAGTACAGCTGAGAGTAAAATCAGGCTTGGAAGTATAAGATCAGATTTGGAACTTTGCTTTTTTCTCCCAACCCCCAGCCTCCTCTAGCGAAGCCTCACCAAAAGAGATCTGGCAGGGGGGATCACTTTACATGTGTTTTCTCTGAGCAATCCCAAACCTTCTTGGGTCACCAATAATTTGGATACTAGCAACAAGAGGTAAGTTCCCTGTTGCCTCCACCCGTGTCTCCAGCACTTGCCTAGAGTCAGCCAGTCTCACTCACATGTCCTTATCCTCAATTTTGTGAGCCCAGCAGCCTCCTCCAGCTCGCTTTCAGGCTACCAGAACTAGCATCTTTCAGAAGGAGATTTACAGAGGCTGCGTATTTGGCCAAAAGGCAGCTTTTCATTCCCTCCTACCAGGGAGTCTCTTGCTCCAGTAAAGTGGGTCTCAGACTCCTTGACTCTTTATTGCAGCCCCAGACATCAGTGTTCATTGCATGACCTTTCAGGGGAGGTACAATATCTTGTTTCAAGCCTTTTTGTCTTTATCGATGCGGGAGAAGAACTGTCAATCTGCACAAACTTCACTAAAATTCATGCTAGCAAGTTCAAAGATCAAGGAAGATGCAATAATTCCCTTGGGCTGAGAGCTGGTTGAATAATGGCATTTCATTTCCTCACTCGATCCCCCCCGCCGCTCCCTGGCTGCCACTTTGCCAGCATCACTCTTGCATTGCATCACCCGCTCTCCAGATTCCCACTGGGAAAAAACACATTTCAGAGGGTCCCACAAAACCAGCCTGACACTATTCTTTCCTTTCCCTGTCATAGCACTCTGCAGTCCTACTCCTGGCCCTAGTTTGTGGCATGCTCTCTTCTTGCTCCTCCCCATTTTATGTCCTAAGTACATTGTCTCACCCAAATTCTTCGTCACTTCCTATACAGATGGGTAGACTACTAACAGTTCACAGCTGTCCCTCAGAAAGGACCACAGAGGGAAGAGAAGGAGATAAGGGGGACATGCAGCGCATGGGCTTGTCTTCAGCCATGCAGCGTTTCCAGGTGACACCTATGTATATTCTCAGTCCTTTCTGGCTGATATCTCTCAGATTCTCACAGGTGGGACGTTTTAAGTAAGGCAGTCTGGATACTGAAAGGTGGATGCTATTTTCTCTCTCTTGTCCTCCCTTTCACTTGCATGCCAAAAATCTTTTCACAATCTTCCACCCATTTTCGATTGATTGACTTCTTCAGAATCTTAGATAGGTTGTTGTGGGTTTTTTCCTCTACTGCTTAGGGCTACGATTCCAGCACATCTTAAATTGCCTTCATAAGTGCTCACAAATGTAAAAAAAAAAAAAAAAAAGGATTTATATGTGTCGCAATAACCTCGGTGGAGAAAAAGATACAGCCTTAGGACAAACCTCAAGTGCTCAATGCACGTATCAAAAAGAAACATCTATTTATGTTAAAGGAAGCTTGTTAAAGGAAGGTGTTGATCTACTGTTAGACTTGCAGAAAAACATGTCTATGTGTAAGCATAAGCCATTTGAAGCACATGGTAGATATCCTGCGTGTCTGATTCACGCCAGAACCTCTTGTACCTGCCTATGCATTAGCAACCCCCTGGCTCATACAGACTGTGCTTCCCTGTAGCTAACCTTAGGCATGACTGGAAAGGGAGTTCTGGAGTCTGGTGAGAAGGAAAGGCAAATCCTTTGCACATGGTGTTTACACTCTGAGTTATTTCATTTACATGCTGTTTTGTCTCATACCTCTCTAATAAAATTGACAATCTTTGCAGAAAACACGACTCCTTTAGAGTCAAGGGCCCAGATTCGTTCCTCGTAGCAAATTGCATAGCTTCATTAAAGTTGGTTAGAAGCTGATCTGCGTTGCAGGTGTTGGAGATTTGTCCCACAGTAAAGCAAGTAGCACTAATATAAAGGCAAAGAGCTGAGTAAATGTAGTGCATGGAAATGCACAGTATGGTACGAGCTGTACCAATGCATGGCCAGGCTGGGGGCAAGCTTTCTACATACAGGCTTGCTAGCATCCAGTTCATCATCCTTCGGTGTTTGAGGTGCTTCAGACCTTCCATTTGGTTTGCACGTTACTTCCACATATCTGGGAGTGCCTCATCCTTTTCAAGTATTTGTCCCTATAGTCTTCTCCTATCTGTGTGCTGCAGGAATGGAACTGGAGCCCTCGGTATTTAGCTGGTGGCAATGAAGTAACAGGTCCAAAAAAGTGTTGGAGGCTGGTAACATTTCTCTCCAGAGGTCAGGGTACTATCTGGCATTATTGGCAGACACAAAGATAATTTCTAGCTGTTATCACATTATCACTTCACCTTTGAATCATCTGAGAGAGTTACTTGGGGGGCGGGGTGTGTTTTGCTTTTCGAATCCCTTTAATCAATTCATCTAGTCTGGGGAAAGCTGATGCGATTTGTCACTTTAGGTAAGGGCTGGCTAGTTTGTAAATTGGCCTAAGCTTGCACAGATACACTCAAATCCAGATCCAGTCTCTGTCCCAGCCTTCCTTTTTACTCCAAGAAGCCTTAGTTCCCAAGGCAGTTGAGATATTAAAGTATATAACAGGAAGCACTCAGCACTTTGAGGATCAGGGGTTTGTCTAGAATAAAAAAAATTTAAAATAAACCCAATCCTTCCCTATAGGATGCAAGGCACGTTTGGATGAAAATGTTACATGGAAGTATAGAAGCCAGACACGATGTTATCTTTTTCCACACAGTTTGTATGTAGATACAGTGATAAGAGACAACAGTCACTCACAGCTTTCCGAGGAGTGATTTCCTGGTTTCTTGGTGAAATAACATCGTGCCTCTGATGTCTGAATGTAATATATTCTAACTAAACCTGGCAGCAATGTGAAGGTCTCAGATATATCCAAGTTCCCACAGATTTTATGAAAAAAAGCATCCAGGTAAAAGCAGGCAATCTATGAATATCCTCAGAAAAAGTAACCAGCCATCTAGAAAGAAGTTAAACGGTCCGCCTGAAATCATCAAACAAACAGAGCTGACCTCAGGCATCCTACCTCCCACAATTACTAATTGGATGAGACTGAATTTTTATGCAGGGAAGCAGGGGAGGCAGTTACTGAAACTCCTAGTCAAAACTGGAGCCCACACAGCATGGAACAAAGCCACATACCCAAAAAAAGCCGTTCTAACATAGTTCGACCAAGGCCGTAGCAAAAACCCCAGCATGAAAATAGCTATGCCAGGTCGGAACGAGCTCTCTGTGACCCCCACGAGTGACCAAAAGCAGATGTCGAGAACAAGGCCAGCGTATAGCAACTTCCACTCAGCTCACAACAGGAGGGACAGGACACAACGGCTCCTTTTTGTCACTTAATTAACCAAAAATGCGAACCGGTGGCTCCTCAGCAGTATGGAGCCCGCGACACGAGACAAGGGAGGCTCAATGTGAGCAGCGCAGGCTCCGTGCCACGCGTTGCTGTTTCGTTAGGGTCGTTAAACTGTTTCGTTAGGGTCATTAAACTGTGGCAGCGGTCGCTGGGCAAGGCTGCTAGCAGTACGAGGACACGGGAAGCGGGAACCTGGCTGCAGCTGGAAACAGTCATTTTTTCCATTCCCCCACGCCTCCTTTTTTTTGGTCCCGATACAACTACGCTGTGTCTTTAGCGAATGCTCCCGCTGAGTTTTCGGAGTCAAAACAGCACATTCCTTATGACCCCAAATGCCTGTGTGATTCCACTGGGCATGAGAGGAGAGGGGGAAGGAAGAGCAAGCCTTGAGGTTAGCTAGGCCAGCTGGAAGGAGGAAGGTGGTCTCAGTGGTCCAGTGGAGACAGAGCTAGTTTGGAAACTGCCCCTTCTGGAGATGAGCATCGCAGCGGTTCCAAGCCCTCAGGGCTGGAAACAGGATCCTCAGCCCAGCTTCTGCTGCACGCAGCAGCCCCGTAGCGGCCGAGTCTTATTGTACAGCAGGAGAGAGGGGCGAGGAAAGGCGGCGGATCCGCAGGCATCCCTGGGGAATGAGGAGCCTCGACTGTCCGTGACCAGCCAGCGTGATGGTTTGGAGCGCTGCCGCTGATCGGCGGGGCGAAGAGCGGGGACGGACTTCGGATGGCACCTTGTTTTCTCCTAGCTAGAGTTCGTCAGGCTTTAAACAGTAATTCTTAACTCTTACTATTTGTACTCCGAGCAACGCAAGCTAACATTAAAACACAGACATTTGGATAGCTTTAACGGCATTAATGATGGCTTGGAAAATGAGGCAGGTGGAAGCATGGGAGGAGGACTGGGTTCTTGGGCAGGTAGCAAGAATTTCAAGAGAAGACCTAGCGGGCACGCGTGTACGCACCTATACCTGACCGTGCCATCACCAGCAACGTAAAAGCCAGTTCCCACAAACCTGCCGAGGCTGTGAAAAACTTTCCGCTTCCTTCCCTTCTTGTCCAGCCCTGAGACAGTCACTGCGGCTGGTGAAGGGGAGCGTTACCTGGCACAGTTGCAAATAGTGTTCCTCTCCCCCTCATCCACTTTCTGCCTCCCCTCTTATCAGATCCTCTTCACTGTGAGTTTTAAGCTAATGGCTTCCCCAGGTATAGCCCAGAATGGTATTATCAGGGAAGATCCCTATCACTCTCTAATATACCCTCAGGCTCCAGCTCCTATTTGTTTAAAACAGGGGGGAAAGCAAGAAGAATGTAACCCATTGAGCCCTAGCAAGGCAAGGGGCAATGGCTGGAGATCCAGTACTGAGATGTCTAGCACCACTGTCTGATATCCTCTCCCTCTTTCCCTGGCATTTTTCTTTAAAGGAAAGAGTAAATACGTAAGTCCAGACCAATTCCACAGATACCAGATCTGCAGGAGTCAGACCAAACTAGTTTTCTCCCTTGCCCACTGCTCTTGGCTACCCAGTATGATCCGGCTGCTGCCAATGGCTTCATGGCAGTGATCTTTTTTGAAAAGGGGGCATTTTTCCTGGTACAGAGATCCATGGGGACAGGAATTAATGCCTTCTGAGAACTCTGTACGGCCCCTGTCCACTTGTGGTGTGAAGAAGTCTATTAGAACACCTGACAGGTACACAGCCTCACAAGATCATCGCTGCGATGACAAGATGTGCAGGGACGCGGAGGCGCTTGCTAACTGATACGTGTATGTTATTGCAAGATGAATAGCCTCCAGATAAGTAACCTGATACATTTTATTATTACAAAATGGGATTTTTACGTGCAGAATTTGGATGTCACACATACTTCAGTTTCTTTTCCTGACCATGAAAGTTATGTGGTTAATTGATAAAAAAGAAGTTACTTTTAACACAGCAGAGAATATTAACCCCCTCCTTGCCCCAGGCACTCAAAAGCTCTGACAAACTGAAGTGGAAAATAAACTCTTCTCCAATCACTTAGCAGGTCTGCAATGGGAGGAAATAAGGAGCTCTGCACACCCCTCAGATTGCATTAGTCAGACACCGCAGCATTTTTTAAATAGTCTGTCATTAATCATGACAACACAAGAGAGTGAGAACGAGATCAAAGAGGTAGAAGTCTGAAATTCCAGTTTCAGATTCCCTGCAGTTAAAGGTAATGACAAGGTTAGGAACCAGCAACAAGTGATCACTAAGTGTTTTAATCTAGCTGGGCATCCACTGCTGTAGGAACCAGAACTTCTGTATGGCCCCCTAATTTTACCGGTTTAGCCCAGGTGAAGATCTAATTGCATGGATTTATCCAAACCACAGAAAACAACATAGCAAAACTGGAACCTTCAAAGGGATGATATTTCCAGTAGCTCCTGCCTGTGGTTGAAACTGGAAATATCATCTTCTGAGGTCAGCATTTCCTCACCTCTGACTGCAGAATACCTCTGGCAATGCAAAGGCAGCAGCATAAGCATGTGTGTGTGTTACCCAGAAAGGTTTCAGAGAAGACACTTCCCCCAGTCCCAAGGAAATTTCCATTTAGTTCTCATCAGGAGGTTTCAGGAAGGCTGACGACTCTTCCCCTGAGTGGAAGACAGACATGATCCTTCAGTGCAGAAGCCCTGAATTCCTTTAATACCCCATCCTTCTTCTCAGCAATAGGAAGAAATTAATGCTCTCACAACCTGGGGCAAAGTTAACAGGAGTTATTCACGCCTGTAAAATGCTAGCACTCTTCACAAAGACAACGTTCTTAGTGGTCAGCAGAGATACCAGGTGATCCCTAAGGTCAACTTAAGAGAGGTCTAGAACTGAAGCACTTGTTAACCTTGTGTGAGCCTACCACTGGCTGCTGTAACCCACCAAAGACCCTTTCCTGAACAGCTGAACTGGGTAAGACACAGCAAGAATGAGGGAACTTGCCCCAGGTCAACACGCAGGTCAATGGGAGTGCTGGAAACAGAACCCAGGTTTTCCATTCTCTTGCTCCAAGACATATTTGCTCCCTCAGGCAAGTATGTGTCTTCTCAGGATACAACAGCCATAGTCTCAAACAGTTCTAACGAGCATCCAGGCTTCAACCCTAAGGCCAACAACACAGCTACCCATGTGAGCTGCCTTGCTCCTCACTGTCCAGCCTCTTGTAAAAACATCCCCACAATCTCTATCACTTCATAAAACTTTAAAACCAAAACCTGGTTGGAGATATTTATACTGTTTGAGATCATTTCCCCCAGACTGACTGTCATTCCTGTATTATAGATTACTGGCAACTCCCAGCACCCTTTGCTGGGAAAAAGAGGGTTTGATAATCACAACAGCCCTTGAGAACTTCGCTTGAAACAAAAACAAAACAAAAACAAACAAACCAACCCCAACTTCATCATTCCGTAAAGTTTTATTAGATTCCAAGTGTAACACGCACACAGAGCAAATATTGAGTACTCTGTCATAACAGACACCTGAGATAACTTTAAGGACAGTTTTCAGCCACTTCAAATTAGCTCAGCTTTTTTTCTTGCAAATAGAGCTACACTGAAGAGTATTCTCCCACCTACTGAAACTTGGTTTCCTGTCCATGCAAGCATCCCAGCTAATTAGTATTGCAGCTAGTAGTGCCAATAACTTTGTACCTAACTTTAAACCTAGTTTGTGCTTAAGGAAACAAGCTGCCTTTGTCTACCTGCAGGAGCTGCAGGTTAGTAAGCCCAATGGAGGGATGCTCTGCTCCCGCTCTTAGCAGCGTATCTCAGTTAAGAGATCCCCTACATTTTGCCTAAAGAAAAAGACTAGGAAAGGTTGTCAGGCATTTATAAATAAGCCACAAGTGGCTGCGTGAGAGACAACAGGAATACCCAGAATGCAGCCTTGCTCCTTTTCTACCCTGAGTTCTGAGCACTTTGTTTTTCTGCCCCCCCGCCCCATTGACGCAGCACTGATCCAGCTCCCCACGCCAGCCTGTCCTTAACACCTCTTCTCACCTTCGGGAAAACAAGCTCTGAAAAAGCTTATGGTGAAGAGGAGCATTCCTTAAATAGGGCAAGACAACAAACTCTTATCCAATTTCCTCCTGCCAGATAGAGCTCCAAATGCCATTGTATCTTCACCCCATCAACTAGGGCCACTTTCGCGAGAAAGCATCATGGTTGAGCCTCCTTTCCAGAGAGCTGTGAAAACTGTATCTGTTCTTCCAGTGCTCTGCAAGCTAGCCACAGCTAGAGGGAGAGCAAACAGCAGGCAGAAAAAGAAATAAACACTGAAACCAGTGAAAAGACAAACATGCAAACAATGTTTATGCCAAACAAACAGCGAACACCACACTTTCTTTGCCAAAAAAACCCAAGCTGCAGTAAAGAACCAAAGCACAGAGTGGATGTAACAAAAAGAGGCAAGCGCCTCAAATGAGATTTAAGATCCTAACTTTAAAATCCACAAAGCCTGTAGGAAGATTTTATGGAAACGCACAGTGCTGTTTTCCATGTGATGCTGTTTCTCTCTTGTTTTTCATCAGAGTACATCAAGTCTTTCTCAAAAGTCCTAACAGTAGAGAAAACATTTCCGAGCACGCTAGCACTGCATGTGGGGACACCTGAGCTGTCTTGAAACTCAGCACAAGAAGGGGACATTCTGCAGAGACAGCCACACAAAAGCAACTATCTAAATCTAGAGCCTGCACTGGTCAATCCTCACCAAGCTGTCGCTGCAATGCCGAGCTATGCACTCCCATTCAATCCTGCACCATTTTCGAGCTGGTGTTTCCCTCTTTATCTCCATACGGATCGATTAACTGATCGTACAACCACGAAAAAAGCACAACAGACATCTTGCAACTGTTTTTTTCCATCCCCACCCCCTCCAAGCAGATTTATTTGTCTAGGCAATTACAGAACCATGGATCTGTGCAGAGAAGTTTAACTATATGTACGAGAAAGCCGTTTATTTCATGGTTATGGTATGGTTGTAATGCATGTCTGCTTCAGCCCTGGTGTGGGCCGAATGGGGATATAGCTGTCTCGGGCTGTAAGAGCCTAAGACCACCCAGCGGGTCTAAATTGTCCCCGGAATATTTCTGTAAACCCTTCCTCTGTCACCAGGGAGAGCAGGTTGGGGTGTCTTCAGACAACGGGCATCTGCCAGCATCTGCAGGGAACCGAGACAGAGCACTCGGCAAGCTGTGGGGCTTTATGGGCAGTTTGGGGTGGTTTAGAGTGAAGGCACAGGGCAGCCAGGTGGGCTATGGTCACTGTTCCCTATTAATTCCAGTCCTTTCCTCAAATAAGGGTGCCAAGCTCCCCGCCAGCACACATCCCAACCCCCCAGCCCTGTACTCCTGCCCACCTTTCGCCTTCTCATCTAGACGTTCAAAGCCCATCGGCATACAGGGCAGCAGGCCTGCCCACAGCCTACCTACGGCAAGGCAAGTGTCTCTACACCAATCTCACTTTAAAGAAAAATCAGTCCCCTTAAAGCACAGCACGGGAACACCCTGCCCACAATTAGCACCGAGCCCCTGGCACGAAGGAGTCTAGGGAGAAGCAGGGCCAGGATGTAGCCCAGGGTCTTGTGTCTTGAGTGGACTCCTCCTAACGGAGTCTATGCTGGAGACAAACCCAGCTCAGGTGCCTCAACACTGGGGTTCAGATTTGGAATTTCAGTCTAAGACATAATAAAAGGCCGCGTGTTTGATCCCTGCACACCAAGCCCCTGGAGGATGCAACAAAGCCAGCCCCAACCCAAACCGAAGTTACACTAATAGTTAGGGCAGTTATTCTGGAATATCATGGTGTCAGCAACAAAAGCACACGATCGTTACCCTAGCTGGCAGCCCATCTTTCCCATCTTGTATTTCAGGATAAAGGGAGCTAAAACATTTCCACTGTTAAGAATGTGAGATCATAAAGCATAGTCTAGCAGCTCTTCTAGACATTTCAAACTTTCCAAAGAGCCATAAGGAAGGTGGCATTTCCAGTTCTTATGGCCAACCTGTCTATTCTCAGGACTACTTGGGAGCCCAGAGGCTATTTTAAATCAGAACTGCTTGCCACAGAGGAAATAAAAACACTATACCCTTTGTAAGCCTGGAGATAGAGGTCATCTAAGTAGTAACAAAGAAATACCTTCCCCCCCCCAAACATCAAACAAACAGTAGAATGACATGACTAACCAGGAGATCCAACTCCTCCACTCCACAGGGATCCAATACCTGATCATCAACACTATTATTATAAATGCCTATCTATCCCTTCACCACTGGTTATTTATTAGGGGAATACTGAGCCCTAGAAGCTCTGCAGGAAATTCGCTATCCTGCAGGAAATTTGGTACACCTGAATCCCTAATGGCATGGCCTTTTAGTCTTCATTGATACCAGCCTAACCTGAGCATTAAATAAAGTTGCTGAGTGAGAATCAACTCTGTAATCAATGAGAGTTTGATACTTTCTTTCCATATGAGATATGGACTTATATAGATATGAGTCAGGATGCAAAGCAATAAAGACTCAAGGTCTTCTGGGTACTTACTTCTATTTTTACAGGGTCACCAGCTCCCTGACTTTCCGTGGAACCTTAACAGATCCAGCTCTTTGGAGGCTGCTGTTAGGGCTTTCTCCATCGCAGTAGTTACAGTGCCAAAGTATGTGGTATTAATTTCTAAATATCATATAGTATTATTGCCTATATAGGGCTAATTCCACTCTGCTTTTTTTACTACAGTCACCGATTCAGAATGGTTTTCAAATTACCCTTGAGTTTTCTTTGAAGACTAAGCATTTAACTAACATTCTGTTGCTCACTTCTATTTGCAGGCTTCTGTCAGAGAAGAGGATTGGAACGGGGCTCTCTTTCTGTTTGATTTCATCATGGTCCTCAGGGCTGATTTATAACCTGCGCCTATTTATAACAAGAGTTTTATACGACAAACTAATCATCTTGCTTGACGGTTAATAGCCCGCCATTCAAGGGGAGTTTACATGTGCTGGGCTCTCTTCTATCGAGTGAGGAAAGGCAGGCAATCTGCTGCTAATCCAACATAAATACCCCTGGAGTCAGTCTGGAGTGTGGCATCGAAATCATTTACAAAACGTGAAATTTGAATAGAACTTAAAACCTCATAACCTGTCAGTTCCTAGCCAGGGAAAATATTCACAGAGTGCCTGCAACTGGATTCTCAGTGCCTGGAAGATTGCTTTTATTTGTCTGAAGCAGTTAGCAGAGAGAGCAAGGGTGCAGACTGGACAACCCTGGCATTCTGGAGGTAGTTTTGCTCAGCTCCTAACTCATACACAGCCTGCCCAAGGGCTACTTCAAAGCGTTATGTGAATTAAACAGAAAAAATTCACTGCAGATTCCACATGTGAAGGGCTGATCCAGCACTGCACTGTGCCCTTCTGAGCCAGCTAGCATGGTGGTAAACGGGAGAGTAGCGAAAAGGAGCAGGATCAGGCCACCCAGCCACCTTTTGTCAATATAGCTCATAGGACAAAATTTACAGTGGCCGTGCCAGCAGAAACATACCTGAAGGGCAATTCTGGAATTAAGCTCTGAACTGGAGCAAATACCTATACTCTGGGATGAATCACCAGCATTTTCACCACATTTCCCCCCAGCCTCAGTGAGCTCTCCATCAGGCTCATAAACCACAGTTATCAGCATATTTTGTGAGGGCACCCAACACAGAAGGAGCTAAAAAACCACATTAGCAACACTACCTAGCCTAGGCCTTTGAGACAAGGGCAGAGGCATGTTCCAGAAGCACAAAGCTATAATATTTACCATCTTGTTAAGCAAGTAACTTCAGCTTGAAGCTGAAAACTTATAGCTGGACTGTGTTTAGAATAAGGAATTATGAGTGAAGATAATCACTTGTATAGACATTGAAATTAGCAGTCAGTGCTCATCCTAGGATGATTGTTCCTGAAATATAAGCTAAGCAGCAAAACAGTCTGTTTACATCGCAGCCTGTGTAAGAGGGAAGTGTAGCAACCAGAGCAATGCAGTATACAACGAGAATATTGAGCTCAGAGAGTCAGGTGGGACTTGAGCATCAAGTTTAGTGTCAGTATGTTAAAAACAAGAAGGTCTTAGGTCAGAAAAATTTGTGAGAGCTCTCAAAACCCTGAAGAGTGGGAACACATCTCCCTCATTTGAGAGAGATCTGCACAGAGCATTTATCCTAATAAAACCATGCTGATTTGCCTTAGTTTTCTCTGAATCTGAACTGTATACACAGCAAAAAGCTTGATGGAGATTGTTGCAAAGATTGAGTGAGGATTTTGCAGAGGAAGGAGCTGGGAGGAAGATGAGTGAGCAAAGGGCTTGGTGAAGACAGCAAAGTTTTAGTAAATATTAACTGATCCGTGTGCGGTGTCACAATAACCTTTTTGAAAGTGTTCTTGAACTATATGTAATACCTGGATAAAGTGATGGCTGCAAGTCCAAGTTATTAATGTTTGCAGCTTTTTGAAGGTGATTCTGTGGCAAACATTTCTGTGAAGAACTCAAAGATGAGGTTAAGAAACTTGTTTCACTAAGAAGAGATGCACTTTTCCTCACCTCCAGTTTCCCTGAAACCCTAAACTTCTTAGAAATTTTAAAGAAAAAAAAATGCAGCAACTTTGTGTTTCCCATTCTGCTAGGACCTCAGTAGTGAGGTGCCCCCATCATATCCTCCTGCCTCAGCTTGTACAGACAGTGCACTGAGCATGCCAGAAAGACCCAGAAAAAAACCCAAAAAATGGCCGTTTAATTCGTGCCTCTTTTAGACTTCTCCCCTTGCGTGCCACAAATAGCCGTTGCCACTGGGTGGGATTAACACACTTGGCCTTTAAACCATAGGCTCAAGCACATGGGTTTTATTTTGTTATAAACAACTTCTTCATACTGAACTCAGTCCTCCTGAGTTCTTAAATTTTCTTGGACTGTAAATTTTACGACTACAGAGGAGCATTGAAACTTTGCTTCGCACACCATTAATCTCCTCACTCTCCAAACAGCACAGAAGCCTTGCAGAGTATTTGTCTCAGCCACCAGCCCAGCCAGGAGGCTTGTGTCCATATTAGTCATGAGTTTTGTACACTTGCACCTCAACACTGGAGGCCCAGTCTCAGCTTGCTTCTTGGCTGTTTCAACCCATTCTGCCCCATTTTACTGCTGGACGGACAATCTCATGCTTGCACTGACTGCTGGCTGAAGCCCCAGGGTACAAGAGAACTGCAGCCTAGTAGCATTCAGAGCTAAAAGACTATTTAAAAAAAAAAAAAAATTTTTGGCTAAAAGACCTTGGTGATGCACAGGAAATCTCCTTAAGGGACAACCCTCTATCCTGAGGATAAAACCCCACAAGCTTTCCAGTGGTGACAGCGAACTCAGGACAAATCAAGAGACACAATGTCCATTTCCTCTGCTAATTTGGCTGCTTTCCCCAACGCCGAGTCTGACACAAGCTTTCTCTGCTGGCTAGAGCAGAAAGGCAATGCGGCTTCCAGACAGACACCAGAGATAGAGGTTTACTTCTCTCCCTGACGCTGTCCACGGGCAAATCACTCCTTCTGCCAAGGGAGATTTAAGTCTTCGCTGTTTAGGCTGCGTGCTCCTCAGGGCTGCCTGACTACGCATTTAGACAGCTTCCAGCACACGGGGGAAACAGCTGTCAGGACAGCACTCGTATAAATAAGGGAGAACAGGTATAAAGGCAGAACAATTCATCTCCCACTAAGAAGATCATGAGAATAAAACACAGCAAAGAAGGGAAAAAAGTCACAAATCCCAAAACAAAGTCTGACAAACATTTTTAGTTCTACAACAAAATAAATATTTAAACTCTGATTTACCAAGAACAGTGAGGCTTGGTTCAAAAAACCTACAGATATAACAACATATGCTGAATGTCACAACACTTTGATTATGTTGCTGTAAGTCATGCATGAAACAGCCCAATTTATTACAAATATTCACACAGTACAAAGTACAGTATAGTAATACATGCTGGGATATAGGCCACTTGCCCTGACTACACTTACTCCATCAAAACCCAGTGTAAACAGCCAATCTTTATTGATAGGGTTTAGTGATATTCATGTGTGTTATATGCTTTCTGAAGCCCCAGAAATTACTACTGTTGCTACTTGCTGTGCCTTTCAAGAGCTGTGGACTCCTCTCTGCCAGTGGAGCAGCCAGTTTATGCTTAAAAGTTACATTCTCCCCAAAGGGTACTACAAGAAAATCCATAGGAATTCTGGCATGTATTGTGGAGCAAGAATGAATGTATAAACATTGATAGCTGCTATATTTTAGACAGACACAAAGGTCCAGTTAGAACATTGACTAGAAAGTGGAATTTACCTGTGTTTACTTGTATAACAGCACTACTTGATTATTCCCTGTACCCTCTCCTTCCTCCTCCAATAGGTATCACTTTAATATGTTCTTCACAAAGGAAAAAATACCATTTAGTACCCTTAAAGTTTTGTCTTAAGGTATTTATAATGGAGATGAAAAAAAAACAGTTTCAGCCATGCTTGTTTTACAGCTGATTTTTCCACAGCTCTTGAAATAAGACATCTTTGCATACCACCAACCTCAACAGCAGTGTTACTGGAGCTTGTCGAAACAGCATGTATTGATCAGACCCAGCAACGGATGACATTTTTTTCATGCCTTCTGCTGTCCCCAGCAGTCTCTGTTTTCATTGCACGAAGATAGTGTAGTTGATCAAAAATTGCAACCCTATACAAACGATATCTTCTGTTCACCGCAAACATTCAAGAACAAGTATCTGGACTTCATTTTGGGCCTTGCTACCATCTATTCATGACACTGTTATACAACCACTTCCTTAGCTAAGTTGAATCAATAAAAGGGCCAAGTGTCTGTTGAAAGGGAAGGATACAGAGGCACATTAAATGAGTGAGGGGTTTTTTTTTTAATCACAAGGATGTTACCACATCTTGGGTAACACCTTAACCCCGTGAAATGTCAACACCCTTTTAGTTTGTTAAAACAAGTTTATAGCCTGGAGCTATATGCAAAGCTGCTTTGGGGGCTCAATCTCGTATGCTTACATTTGCAAACAGATTTGTAGAAATCCAGAAAACGTTCACTGGACGGTCTTTGACAGCACTTTCAAGCTCCAGGTAGAGCTCAGAGAGACTCCCTATGACCCTGGCTGCCTGATGGAAGTAAGCCTTGCCCCATGTTTTATCTCACTGTGTCACTGCAGTTCAACAAGCACCAAATAGGTGACATATCTGATCCGAGGCTGCTATCCTCACTGTCTTTGCCAGGCTTTTGACAACCAGTGTAATGCATTTGACCCATTTACAAATGATTATACAGCACCTGAGGGGATGCTGTTTATGTGATGCAGTCCAAACCCACATGTATATCTTACTAAAACATAAGAACACAAGTAAGGGAGTTCATGCTAGAACTGGTGCCGTTGGCCTTACCTTTTCATAAAAACAAAACTGCACAAGCAGCGAGGTATTCAGCTTCATCAATAAGATCAAGGAAATACTTAGATATAAAGAACCACAATTAAAGAGTTCAGACCTTGGATTCCCATCTGTGAAGCAGGCATTGTCTGAGAATTCAACATACTTCTTGTCAAATATATCCAATTTTGAACATGAGAGAGGGCCTATACCATTTACAATTGTATGAAAAAAGCAGTTTTGCTGGCAAATCCTTGTCTCCTTCCTCCACAACACATAGAATATAGTCACTATTTTACTTTCCCTCTCATTCCTTCATTTACAAACTCAAACACCCCACAATCAATCCCAAAAGACATGCTGATTACAAGTGCTATTGTGAAATAAAGTTATAATGTAACAAATTCCAAATCTCAGTGTATTGTTCAGTGAGCATCTGGTGAAGCACAAATTAAATATTACAGTTTGTTTCTGAATTATAAAAGTATACTTTTTATGACGAATGAACTGCTGTGGACCTTGAAAAGCAGTAGCCTCTGAAAGCAAGCTGAAGTATCTGTGAAAGGAAAAGCTCTTTGCTTGTTTAAGAAGATGCCAACAGTTACAGGAAGCCATCTTCAAGAGTCAAAGTAAAGGTTTCTTCAGGCAAATATACACTGCAAGGCTCTAATTCATATCCTTCCCTGCTACACTGCTGCAGATGATGTTACGCGCCCATTAACATGCCCATGAAATCTGATCCATTCTGAATGGTGATGGGAGCTCCAGCACTGTTGTCCACAAATATGGAGGTGTACTGGCCAGCCTGCACAGAGAAGAAGAGAGAAAGGAAAATATCTGACACTTCATCCCAGCGTAAAAGGAAGAAAAAAAAGCATTTCCCTACCATGAACTAAGCACAGAAGCCTCCTGCCATTTTCTCTGCCTCCTGGGAACAGGATCTGACCAAACATTTTTACTGCAGCCCTACAGCTTTGACTCGGTGGAAGAAATTTTCTGTAGTGAAACTGTGTTACAGGTTTATCACTTAACTAGATCCTTACCGCACTAGCATCTTTTTGGGTGACTAGTTAAGTAACCACCTGTGCTTCAGATTCCGTTCTATGAAATGGGAAACACAATTGCCATCTTGACAATGCAAGGCAAGGTTTGAGAAAGAAAAATATTGACTGTCATTTCTTACAGGGAAGGTTACTTCTGTGGCTTAAGATCAGAACAAGTCTGGCTTTTGTTCCTGTTCCTGCCACAGATCCTCTCTAGTCACTCCAGGTAAGGCATTTAACTTCACTAACCTTAGAAAGAAGGTTAATAAAAACTTCCCCACCTCCTGGTGAGAATTCAGCCTTGCCAGTAAATAACTCTGCAGCCTGCCAAGCCAACTAGTACAGTGATTCCCAGTCTGCATGGGCTTACCTGCAGCTGCAGTAAGCCATGTACATAGATAGTGAAGATTTTGCTGTTACTTTCCAGACCAGCAATGACTTCCAAAGACCTAAACAGTAGCAAAAGAAAAATAAACAGGTTAAACAGCTGAGGCAGTCACAACAGTTGTTGTGGAATGACAATAGCCTCGTGATCTCCCTGGAAATAGGACCTGGTGGTTCTAGTGCCCATCTGTACTAAACAGGTGGCCTGTTGACTTGATCCTGGCAGTTATCAGCTGCCTTGAAAAGAGAACAGTAGAACCTTGTCCTCACTGTAGCGTCTAATGGAAGACTTACAGAGCATACAGGATTGTGAACGCAAAACTCAGCTGGAGACAGGAACTGGGATCCACCTTCTCTCACAGAAGCCTTTCTCAAGGTCCTGTAGTCTGTATCCCTCACCCTTGAACAGGTGCTAAACATGTCCTTTAGATTTATCTACACACCAGTTATCCCAGTTTGTTGACCACCACAATAGTTTATACTCTTGTTATTCTGCAAAGAGCTAGCTATATGCATTCTGTCAATAACAGTTCATTCATTTTCAAGGCATGAAAGGCTTATTTCACCTTAACAATATATGTAGTCAGCCTATGCAATAAAGTACATATTCTGCAGCTGAAAGCTGTTTGGGGAGGACATTTGGATCAGGGATCACAAAAAACAAACAAACAAACAAATAAATTTTTAAAAATTGTGCTTCAGTTAAAATTCAAGGAAGAGCTCCCAATCACCCCTTGAGTACTGTTCTTTCCTAATATCATGTTTTAATAGGCATCATATTCCTTGCAGTAGCAAGGCGTAGGACAGCTGCTCTCTTTGGCATCCTCTGTTTACAAAACTCTAACTCAGCTCCTTTGTACACGATTCAGGGTGGAAGGAGGTGCCTGAGACATCAACAATCAGAACCACCCATGTAAGCTCAGTTCCAACGCAATACGAAAGCACAGAGTTCCATGCCTGGCTGGTTCTTCCGAAATCTGCCTAACCAGTGGTAGCAGATCTAGTTGTTTTCCCAAGAAAACCAACCCCTTTCCTCCCTTTTTTCCATGAAGTGGTGGTAACGAAACCTAGCAAGTGCAAACGTGCTGTTTCCAGCCCCCTTGCAAGGAAATAATATGCATAAAAGGTAGGGCCAATTTGGCCCAGAGAGAGCAAGCCACTTGGCACCACCTTGATTGAAGAGCTCAGTCTGTGTGTGTCATATCCTGCCAAAAGCCTAACTTGGGTGGGAACTTCCCACCGTTAATCTCTTCTACTCCAACTGTCTCCTTGCCTCTGAGTTTCCATCTCTCTCAGCCGAAAGCCCTCAGGGTTCTTTCAGCTCCCTCAAATGAATGACTGTGTACGCTGACATCCCCAGGAAATTCCACAAGCACGGGTAGCTGCTCAGCCTGTGCCAGCAGAATGTCTGTCCAGACAGGTTCCCATCCCTCCACCCAGCTTTCCTTCCATGCCACAGACCAGCCATGCTCTCACCCACCATACGAGAGAGAGGTGTCTCTCACAGAGTGCTGATTCTGCTTTACTCCCACTGCTGTCCAACTTGCTCAACTCAGGACAGCCTTGCAGGATAACCAGTCATAAATTGCGACCCTGGACAACTGATGAAAACTCCGAGTCAGACATCAGAGAGCTTTATGTAAACTTCTGTCTAAGAAAAAAAAGTTTTTACTGTTACCGTTCTTTGGAGAATGTAGTTATAAATTCTTCAGGTGGCAAGCTAATCTCAGAACATCCCAATAAACCTGCCTGGGCTGTATGTGACAAAGAGGTTGTTCACACATCCCAGCCAGAACCAGAACAGTTTTCTAGGAGCTTTCAGCTAAAAAGACCTGCAATGAGGAAGGCACAGTAGTTTCCATGGTCCACAGGGAAGCTTCCTATTCAGATAACTCTTGTGCTTGCATTCACCAGAACAAGGAAGCAAGACTAAAATCACGTTGAAAGCAATCAGAGACTGACATGCATTCTTTAGTAATATTACTGTAAGGTCGACTGAATGGACAGCAAAGGAAAGAGAGAGACACAGACAGACACTGTCCTTGGAGACAGAAGTGAGCATTCCAGAAGAAAAACACTTTGTTCTCTCTCGGAGGCCTTAATCAAATCAGTTGGGAGCTTGTGGAATCATTAGGAAGAAAAACTCACCACTGTCAGGTTCATTTATTTTGCAAAATGGTTTAAATGGAATTTGGATTTTCTGTATGATTCTGTAACTGAAGACAATGTAGAGTGCAGATCAGGAGGGGAGAACACCTTTTCACTCTTAGAGATCTGCAGGATCAATTTCACTTTTAAATCCTTTTAGGTGGCTTCATAAATCTCACCCACTCATTCACTCTAATCTTTGTTGAAATATCATCAGGTCAACACCACCAACTGGCAATATTTTTCCACATCCCAACGGGCAATATCTTTCCACATCCCAAAAGCATGTAGAAAAACATTCTGTGGAACTTGCAGTCACTGTTCATGGGGAATCCAAGGGCTAGAGGCATGAGTCCTGTTTTGATGAAATTGCTAAGATAAGAGGATATTGTTGTAGGTGGGAAAAAAAAAAAAGCGCTAATGCTGAAGAAAGAAAAACCCGATTACTTGAATCTGACTGGTCTTTGCTGTGCAGACTAAAGGACAGGAATAGGGATCTGCACTGTGCAAAGGCAATTTGTGAGAGCTACTCGTAAAGAGGACAGTAACTTTCTGTCCCACTC
Source organism: Haliaeetus leucocephalus (assembly GCF_000737465.1). Classification (NCBI taxonomy): domain Eukaryota; kingdom Metazoa; phylum Chordata; class Aves; order Accipitriformes; family Accipitridae; genus Haliaeetus; species Haliaeetus leucocephalus. The sequence goes on from NW_010972992.1 coordinate 6,275,319, forward strand.
ATACCTGTTCCATCCCTGTGATTAAAGGCCTGGGCTGTCCCAAAATCGCTCATTGTCAACACACATCCCAGATTTCAAGATTGGGCTGAGGTCCATTCTTAGCATGATCTAAAGGAATTCTCACAAGTGCCAGAAATGAAATGTCCCATTAAGTTCTGCAGCTTACCAGAATACAAGGTGTCCCTTCAAGGAGCAAGAAGCTACACCTCCCCCCTTCTTCTGCTGACATTGTGACTGCAGCCAGTCTGTCACTGCCTCACTTTAAGTGCTGCAATCACAAAAGACTGTTATAAAACAGTCTACAAGGCCAAGGAGGTGCCAGTTGCTCCAGTCAGCAAGCTCCCTGACTTCCCATCAGGTCAGTGGGCACACAGCTCCCTCTTACCCTAATTACTAATGTGTACTCAGATACCAATGAAGTCTTTTCCACAGGCCAATGAGACCTAAGAGAGGTTTATTTATTACATGAGGCTTCATGTCAAATTCACCTGCCAATAAAGCCTCTGAATTGAAATGCCTCTGGAGAGGTCAGTCCTATTTGCAGCACTCTGACTCATGGAGCAGGGAAGGTGAGGGCTGAAGCATCCAGTCCAGCAGGAAATTTATGGTTTTCTGGGTTTTAAGTTGCACCTGTGAAGTCGTTTTATGGATATATTTCAGTGGTGCTATTGCAAGGGTGTTGCTACAGCTGAACTGGAATTGATGCAGACAGGGCAGAGCAAATCTGCACAGCCCTGTACAGGTATTTTTGAAGGGCCAAGCCACAAGCACAGACCAAGACCACTCTGTGCAAGCAGCGTTGCCCTCTGCTGGGTGCAATTCAGCCCAGCCCAGGGGCTTCCCAGCCTCTTCCTCCAAGCAAAGCTTGCCAAACTCCCAAGCAAGCTGTCCTTCTCTGAGATACAGGGCACCTATATGCTGCAGCTGAAAGGATGACAGAAGCACAGCAAACGAGCAGCCAACTGTATGCTGATGCCGTGGCCCATTGCATAAGGAGCAACACCCAAGGTTGCCATGGCCTAACAAAAGTGTTTCTTCAGCAGAGTTTGGCTAATGGATCCCAGAAGAGGAAAATTCAGCATGGTTAGCCAAGCAAGCTCCACAAGGCAGCTGAGAGAAGGTATCATATACCTGTATACAAGCCCTGCACTTTCTGCCTCAGAACTCATTCACCTCTATTTTCCACCTATTTGTTCTCGTTATTACTCCAACACTTCCACAGCAACATGAGTGAGATGCTGTGATCCATTCAGGATGCAGCTGAAATTATAAAAATTGAGCTAGCAACCTCTGGCACAAAACTAAAGTGTTTCTCTCGTTCTGTATGTTTGTGATTAAGCTGAGCATTCAGCACATTTAGCTACATTCAGTTTCAGCCAACTTCATTCACAATTCTCTCAACATATGCAATATTTAGCTCTTTAGAGTAATTAGCACTGAAAGGTTAAAAATCAGAAAAAAAAAAAACCCAACACATAAAACCTAAGGGCCAGATGGAATCACTCTCTTCAGAAAAGTTCTATGAGCATTTATCATATAAAATTCACTGTTGGTGAACCTGATTTCTACAGTTGGTTGAAACATGGGTCCATCTGAGAAAAATAATTGCCAAGACAGCATTGCAGTAACTCACGTGTATCGGTGGCACAGAGATTCAATGCAGATCAACACTCGGACGTTATCTCTGGCTCGGAGTTGGACTTTACTCTTCAACTCACTGTGGTCTGGGGAAAGCAGTGGAAGAAATATAAGCACTTTCATGACATAGCAGACCACCGGCTGCTGGTGTTTGGATTAACAGAGACACCAGTAACCTTGTGACTTCTGTATTGGGTTTGTACGGCAAGGTTTTGGTAGCGGGAGCCTACAGGGGTGGCTTCTGTGAGAAGCTGCTAGAAGCTTCCCCCATGTCCGACAGAGCCAATGGCAGCCGGCTCCAAGATGGACCTGCCACTGGCCAAGTCCGAGCCCATCAGTGACGGTGGTAGCACCTCTGGGATAACAGATTTAAGAAGGGGAAAAAAACCTGCACAACTGCAGCCAAAGAGAGGAGCAGTTCATGAAGAACTGCAGCCCGTGGGAAGGACTCATTTTGGAGAAGTTCGTGGAGAACTGTCTCCCGTGGGAGGGACCCCATGCTGGAGCAGGGGAAGAGTGTGAGGGGTCCTTCCCTTTAGGAGGAAGGAGCAGCAGAGACAAGGTGTGATGAACTGACTCCAACCCCCATTCCCCATCCCCCTGTGCCACTGAGGGGAGGAGGCAGAGAAAATTGAAGTAAAGTTAAGCCTGGGAAGAAGGGAGTGGTCGGGGGAAGGTGTTTTAAGATTTAGGTTTTATTTCTCATTATCCTACTCTGATTTGATTGGCAATAAATTAAATTAATTTTTCCCCAAGTCGAGTCTGTTTTGCCCATGACGGTAACTGGTGAGAGTGATCTCTCCCTGTCCTTATCTTGACCCACGAGTGTTTTGTTATATTTTCTCTCCCCTGTCCAGCTGAGATAAGGGAGCGATAGAGCAGCTTTGGTAGGCACCTGGCATCCAGCCAGGGTCCATCCACCAGAACTTCTTAGGAAAGCACCCTTCTGGTGTTGGATTTTAAAATACTTCATCACTGAATGATTAAAACCATTGAATAAATGCACTGGCGACAAAACACAGTCAAAACTGACTTGATGCAGTGCTACATCATCACGTGCATTTCTTCTAAAGTCTTTTATGGAAGCCATAACTTCCACACGTGAATACATTTGGTCCCTAAACTCATCCTCCATAAGGAGTGTTGATTTGTTTGGTTTGCATGCAGCAGCCTGCTACAGCTATCAGTCTGTGAAAGTACCCAGCTCTAAGGACAGGGCTTACTGCAAAGGGCTGCCATTACACATGCTTCAAATCAAACAGGACCCAGAGAGTTCGCCGGGACTCCTTCCTGCACCTCTCGAGCAGTACAGAAAAGGTTTCTGGGGACAACACTCACCAATGTGGACATTGGCTGAAAACTGGTAGATGCCAGACACAGGTGCTGTGAAACGTCCTGTTGCCAGATTTAATCCTGTCCCCCGGAGAAAAGCTCCTTTGGCCAGAGGCTGTAAGATAAGAAAAGCAGACCCTGAACAAGTCCCCAGCACTCTCAACAATTACTTCTGCCCAGAACAAAGAACAAGCCTATGTGCATGAGAACAAAGCTGAAAAAATTTGCAAGGCTACTGCCTTATCTCCCCGGAACACACCTTCCAGATGGGCTCTCTCTCAGCATTTGATGCCCACTAAAGGCAAAATGATCAGTATGAGACATGAAGATGCCCTTTTTGTTCACTGCCAAACTCTTCTAACTCATCTTGACTCAGACTGTGCTTACTGCATCCCTATGCTCTGCTGGTCCTAGTGGCCTCTAGCCTCCACTGATCTTCTGATACACAAGATCTCCCTTTATTTGAGTCAAGAGGTCCCTGCCACTCCCAAAGACTTCCTAGATGAGGCAAAGCAGTGTCCCCAGGCTTAAAAACCTGGAACCTTATACACTGTTTTTGTGATACAAGTGCAGAAGAAACACTCATATGGGTCTCCAGAGGTTTTCTACCCACTTTAGGTCTAAGTCAGACAGCTTTGATGCTGTTAAAGAACAACTGCTTGGATTCTTACAGATTCCATATTTAGTTTCATTTTGTTCTAGCCTTGGATTCTACAGAATCGGCAAAAACTTACTAAAATAGCATGCAGCTTCTCCTCATGGCAAGGAAGCAGTCTTAAATCGAACTCGCAGCAGATTATCTGACTCAGACTAAAATAAACTCTGCGAGAAATGTTTATTGTTTATTTTGGCCTGCCTCATATGAATTTGGCTAGAGCTGGGAAGAAGCAGGAGTGGCTTCAATGGGCCAAGAAAGCACATTAGTCAGACTCTGCTTCCACCGCAAGGGCATTCTGTGCAACGTGAGCGCCTTGCCATGAATGCTGTCCTGAGAGATTTGCATTGGTCTTATGGGAGAAGAGCTGTTCAAATCTGGCTCTGTAAAGGCATGCACACTGTATGCACACTATATCCCTAAAACATGCACAAATGCATAATTGAGTGATCTCAACAACGCAACATTTGAGTATGCTTTCCGGTACTAGATAGTGAAAGGAGCCTGAGACACAGTGAACAAATTTGTAGCAGTGTTGCCACAGGTGCTATTACACTAAAAAAAAAAAAACAACCAAAAAACAGTAGAGGAACACCTTTGCTCAAGTACCAGAAGGAAGTTAATTGCCTCCCCATTCTGGTTCATCACAGCCAGAAATTGACAGCTTTCACAATCCTGGGTAGGAATAATTCATTCAGCTTTCTCTTTAAAAGGAAGTAAGGTTGCAAATGTTTGGGTCTGGTGGTGTTTGTTTAGAGAGTTACTATGTGGCAGGAGGAGTGAAATGACTAACCTGCCTTTATGCAGCAAATCCCAGGCAAGGCTCACAAAACTGTAATTCCCAGTCCTTATTTACCAAGATAGAGCTGTAGTCTTAAATTTCACAGAACTTTACTAGAAATGTTTTATGTATGCATATGGTGGTGAAAATACATCCACGTGCAACAGCAGTGGCATTTCTCATAAGATTACATATGTATAATGGAAAAACAGTAATAATGAACTGGAGAACAACTATGTTTCATACAATGATTTCTAGGTCTACATTTATCAATGCGCACTGATGTGTGCCTATGTGCACATATATACACACAAAAGGAGCTCTATTTTCTTTATGTATACACACATGGACAATATAATGGCTAACCTAACAACAAAGACTACAGAAGGATTGATTCCGTTCTTATGCTATCACTACGCCATCATTTTCGGTAATGCTATTTTTGATTTACCTCACTGAAAGAGCATTCAAGCCCTGTATGTGCAAAACTGTACTGCATAGTTAATTCATTCCTTTCTTGTTACAGCTATTAGCAGAATCAGCAACATAATTCCAAAACCACTGGCTGAGCATGGAAGGCAATTTTAGGCACCAGTAAATTATCACTGATAAAACATTCCTGTTTCTTCATGCCCTCTGTGGCTTTGTCATTCTTTTGCTCATAGAAATAGACAATGCAGGGAGAGGTTCTCTGGGCAAAATATTCCATTAAACCCCATGCCAATTAGAGCTCCCTGCTGCATTTGCTGCCTCACAGCAGCATACTCACCTAGCTGCTTCAAACACTGCAGGGATTTATATCTGAGAAACTAACTACTTGGACACAGCTATTTCAGTAGGCAGACAAAAAGCAAACAAGCAAGTTGGTGTCCAGCCGTTCTGTACAAACCAAGGTCAGCCTGTCTTCCTTAGTTCATCTCCTATCCCCACATCTCCCTCATACACGCCAGTTTACTTCCAGATGGAAAATAGGAAACATGTACAGAGAGTTGAGATGTGAACTGCCAGTTTAGCTTTTCAGTCATAAACACTACAGAAAGCAATGCATTGACATCTATTATTAAAGAAAAGGATAACCCAGCCTGCACAGCAACAACACACAGGGGATGCACCAATCTCCTGAAGCAGCAATAAAATTCAACTGCCAAAGGTAGCCATTTAGCTTGACCTCAAGGCACTAGAGACACCAGGACTCCTTCTGGGATCTTTCACCATGAAAAGCACATAGGCCACCTTAGCCTTAAGTGATCTGATTCCAGTGACGTTCCTGGGCCCCAGATAAATCCCACTTCCATGGCCTGTCAGAGGCTGCAGTTACTTCAATTCTTGCTGTGTAACGTACCTTTCTGAAAGCTTTTGCAAGAGGCAATCGTCAGAAACCTCAAAGCGTGAGATGCAGGAGGAAGCGGTGTGGGGAAAGGAGTATCACATGTTTCATTCCAGATACTAAGGAAATTATGAGACCAAGAGGAAGAGGAGGAGGGAATGTTCTCGGAGGAAATTTAGCATGGAAGGATGAGAAAACCATCATGCTCTCTCAATACTCAAGGTCAGAGTGACTTAGACACCATACTCAAATGACAGGCCGTTTCTCAGCACAGGTTCTTTCCACTATCTCAGAATGCTTTGGGTGAGGTCCAAATCCAGGAATTAGAGTCAGTCCCTATCATCTCACTCAGAAGTATCAAACTGTTGGCTTCTTCACGCTACTAAACTGACAAAATGGAGGGAGGGGAATTCTCTCTCTCCCCCCCCTTGGACTGTTTAAAGACAACGTTTTCATCTTTGCAAGAGCATCCACTGTCACTCTCCCTGCTAAATTCCCCTATATCAGAGCACAAGCTAAAACCAGACACTTCTTGTCCCAAAGCTGAAATGAAAGGCTGGCATCCAGAGGCCTGCCAGCCCTCCCACATCAGCTTCAGGGCCAGAAGCAATTAGAAAGAAGCTAGGCATATGATAACAAAGCATGGGAAGCATCAGCCTACGCACTGATTACTGAGATGTCTTTATTCACATTTTCCCTCCTAATTAATGAGGCAGCAGATCTCTCTAGCCCTGCCTGCACTTCAAGTACAATCTTGCCTCTGTGCCAGCACCCACAGTGCTGTCAAACCAGGCTTCCACAACTGTATTTGGGAAAGGTCCAGGAAAATACCCTGTTTAGAACATAACCACTGCCTCTAGTCCTGCAGTTGTGAAAAGTCCTAGCAGCAAAACTACTCCATAGGAAAGGATCTGCTGGACAGGATTCTTCAGAAATGGGAAGAAAGCTCAGCACCTTGCTACACGGACAGTGTTAGCAAACCCTGCTGACGGAAAGCCATATTCCCTGTTCGCACTCCTCAAACTCTTCTTGTCACAACACAAAAGCAACCATGTATCTGAAGGCCTTGTGCTTTGTGACTCCAAAGTCTAAAACAAGTCTCCTCAATTACAGGTAACTGCTTGGTTTTAGCTCTTACTTTGCCTAACATTTACACTTCAAATTCAGATCCTATTTGCAACTGGTTCAGGGACGGTTAGTAGAAGTTTTAATATCAAATTCAACAGCTTGCTTGTAACCATGCTTATAATGCCCTACAACATCCCATGATGGTGCGCTTGTCATTATAACATGACTACAATGAAATTATATAGGTAACTTTCATTAGTCTTCTATAAAACATATGATTATGTAAAGAATTTGAGCATCAGGACTGGCCCATCTAACAAAATGACAGCTCTTATTTGGGCTCACAAATCTATAAGCAATGGCTTCTGTCTGCCTCTGACATTTTTCTACATCTGAAGGTTACTCTGGAATTAAACAGGGCGTGCACTGAAAAAAAAGAACAGAACCTTCAGACTAACGCCGAACATGGACAAGTCTTTCTCCATCATTAAATGAAATTAAAAGACTGACTGTTGTTTGGACCTGCGAGACAGCCCTCTCTTGCACAGACCTGTTAGAACTTCAGTAAGAACTGTAATGAGATTCAGCTGGGATGCAAGAGAAGAAGAAAGTCTGCCTCTTGGGTTTGTCAGGAAGGAGAAGACTCAAAGCTAAATGTCCATCTTACTGCAGTGGAGCTTCAGTGCTGAAATCACCATATGAGATCCTACTTCTGTCAATCACAAAAAAGGTAGTGCTATATTCATAGCATCCAAGCCTGAGACGAGCTTCGGGGATTAGTCTGCCCTTTCAGGAAACACCTTTATCTGCAGAGCCACCTAACAGCTTTGCAGACTAGGGGAACTATAGCTGATCTACGCACAATGGCTGTTGTGGAGTTGCACAGGTTCAGTCTGTAATCCCTTCTCACCGACTGGAAGTTCTGAAGTTCTACCAGGGTCTTCTTATCTACAATGACTTGTCCTTTTAGCTTGCAATGGAATGCCTCCTCCACACGTCTGTGATGCGAAACTTCCTCCAAGGAGAGCAGGAGTGGAGGCAGCTGGCTAGGATGGGCTGAAATAGCCAGGGATGCTCGACGTTCAATGGCTTCTGAGAAGAAAAGAAAAAGTATAGGAAAATAAAGGCTTAGTTTAAGAGCCTGGTCTATGAAGCCATTAGTTGTGCGATAAGACTTCTGCACTTAATTCTTCAACTTGAACTAAACGGCACTGGGGAAACATTTTTTCAAATTTTTGATTGCCAGATAGGGGAATGCTTTAAGGTAAATGTTTGCAAAACCAGTTCTTTATTTGCCACAGTGCTTACCAAAAGAAGCAGATCACAAAAGCACAAAGCTCTTACAGTCTTTACCTTTTAATATCTCCTTAAACTCCTGCAGAAGGACTTCCCGGGTGACTTCAGCACCAGGTGCTCCTGGAGGTCCCTGGGGACCAGGAGGTCCTGGGGGGCCAACAAGGCCACGCTAAGGAAGTAACCAAAGAAAAACACGTGAATTAGAACCAGGCAATTGCACTGGCAGACTAAAAATTCTCTCAGCCATGAGCTAGTTCTACAGGGCCGTCAGCCACGTGAGCGGCCCCCTCCGCTATCGGTTCAGCTACAGGCCTGATGCAGTAAATCTTAAACTGACTCTCCAGCCAGCTGTGAATTCCAGCACTTGGAATTTACTCATGCCTTTATGTGGGAGGATAAACTTTGCTCAGGTAAACACTAACTGGTTCTTCAAGTACATATACACAGTGTGAAGCACAACAGGCACAAGACTAAGTTTGCTGCTTCTGTATCTTCTCATATCACCAAAGTATCATACTAGCCTTTAAGCTTCTTATTCTGCCTATTCACTAACCAGAATAGCCATCTAGCCACACTTTACATTATTAATATATATTGCTCAGACATAATGATCACACACATGAATGTTTGGTGCAACAGTAGAACTCTCGGAAAAAAAAATGCAACAGTTCATTCAAAATACGTGTAAAGGTTAGCTACGCACACATTAGAGCTTTAAACTAATAGGATGAACATGCAACAGTGTTATCAATGCTATTTTGATGTGTATTGTTCCCAGGGAGTTCCTGTTGCCTCAACTAAACTGCAGTAAACCTGCATGGAAGCACTCCTGTCTATCAGCTCACTGAGAAATAAAAGGAAATCATTAAAAGCATTCAAGACTGTCTAAGCAGCAGATTATAAGTGCACACATGATCAAGCATCACTCAGCAGATGATCAGTAATTCATTAATTCAAAATGAATGACTTGTCCACACCTTGATTAATATATCCTTTGAGATACTTGGACTTTATCTAGTGGAAGAAAAAAAAAATGTTAATTTTATTTCTACTGAGCAGAAAAAAAACCCAAAAAGGCTCGGTCCAAGAAACAGCTGGTGTAAACAAAAATGAATGTTGACAGTGGAATTCACATACCTTATCTTACAAAGCATATAGCACTTATTGTCTCAAATGTCTCCAAATTACTTTGAGAAATTAAACACAAACAAATGAAAACGCAGCACACTCTAGGGTGGGAAGGCAAAAGCCGGAGCATTCAAAACACCTTGCGTATCAGCAGTAGGAAGGGAAGCCACTGTGCACATTTATTAGCTGATGGCAATCTAGCAGTAACCTACTAATTTCTTGTCTTTCCCTTTGCATCTCCTTTTGGAAGTATTGCCATCATCTGGGCGGTGAACAAAGGAGATCCAGGTCCGCCGTGGATCTGTGATTCGAGGATCTGGAGATTCTAGGATCTAAAGAGAAACAAGAACAAAGACTGATATCACTGTTATCTCTTTGGCCACTGCATGGATTCAGAGAATGCAAAGTTTCCAGACCAGACTGTTTTGTGCTGCCTAAACCGCATCCTTGATCCAAACGTACTGTATTTGGGAGGACATTGAAGGTGGGATAAAATGGGATTCAAGCAATTCAGTTTGGATTATCCAGTACCATGCCACTTTTTTTCATCATTTACAGGACCATTGCAAATGCAGGCTAGTACTTCGGTCTGAGTTCTGACACAGTGTATGAAAGACACCAGCCTTTCAGAGAGTCCCATTAGAGTGGGATTTTTATTTTGTAAGTTACAGGCTAACCTGCCATCAGAAATGTCCCAAAAGCCACAAGATGATGCCCTTAATTTCAAAATGCCTTCTCATAACTTAATATGCTATCACCTGCAGGGCCTCCCAGCTCCCTTTGCTTAAGAAATCAGTAAAGCCAAGAGCTGGGAGCCAGTGTACCTCAGAGACCTTTCTCAAGCTGCTGAGCCTCTCAGCCCTCCGACAGCCCTAATATGTGCCACAGAAAATCTGCCCAGATGCCAGCGATTTTTCACCACTGCCATCTGACATTTATCAGTTGGATCAATCAAGCAATACAGGGAGATTAAAACGTACAGAAAACCTTGAAATGCTCCATAACTTTCAAATCACATGCTGTAGAGTGACAAATGTGCACACAGAAAAAAAAGCCAATACACAACAAAAAACAAAGTCCACGTCTGATCACAGAAAAGAGTCCATTGGCAAATTTAACTACCTTGCCCATTCCTATGTTCTGCAAGTATATTGTAGCCTTAGAGAAATTATCTAGAGAAGCTTTAACATTGCAGTGGCTCATTCTGGATCCCTTCTAAACAAAGTTTGGATAGAAGAGAGGATCTGTCTTTACGAATTTGAGTCCACTTCCTATTGGACTCCCTCGTTCCCACTACTCACCTCCCAGAAACAAACAGAAGTAAGGGATCAAATAGCCATACCTGTTGGTTTTTCTCCTAGGCTAGGAATGAACTTCTAACTTCAAATTTAAAAAAGGCACCAGAAATCATTGGTTAGCAATACTCTGCCATGCTTGTCAAGAGCAATTAACTGTTGACTATGGAGGTTCCAATCTGTTGACACATCCACCTCCCAAATGTCTATCACAGTGAGGATAAAAGCACCAGTCCTCCCAAAGTTTCATGAACCACGCTTAAGTATTCAGAGCCATTAATGGAAAAGCCAGGGAGGAAAAACTGCAATGAACACTTACAATCTTCAAAACAAACAAACAAAACCCCCACCCTATGCCTATTGTAAACTTTTGGAATTCATTCAATAAACCTGTTTTCTCCTGGTGAGACAGAACAGGTACAGATCAGAATTCCAGCAGGAAAGCAACACAAGGCAGTAGTGGGTTGAATGACATTTGAAACGATTCCTCGACCATTACAAGTTTAGGTAAATCAATATTGATCTATCACCATTCAGGAGGAAGAAAACAAGACGGGTGTGGAAAAAGCATAGAAGCAAAGTCAGTCAACAGTGCATTTTTCAGATCTAAAAGTGTTTGCCCCTGGGTATTAAGCTCCTACTAGTCTGACAGCACTAGACAGTTCTGCCATAACTCAGACACTATAGCTTTACACTCAGTGGCCTTAACTGTAACAGTGACCTTCCAAGGTGCTTCCAATGCAGCCAAGTGAGCAAACGCATCTACATTTGCTCATTATGTGCCTCACTTGGCTCCCTAAAGCACTTGCCACTTCTCAGAGAACCATATTGAGTTTTAATAACATTTCTAATACCACTCATAAGCATAGATTCCCTTTCATCAAATAGTCTGCAGAAGCACGTAGAAAACAATTAACCTTTAGAATGCAGGTAGAGCTGAGGTCCCAATAACTGCAATATATGTCACTGTCTGAGAGCAACAGGAGTTGGACAGAGGATGGCAAATTTTAGCTAGAAATATCAGGGTAAGCCCATTTTGAGGAGAAAAGAACACAGTCTGTGTGATCTGCTATGAAAAATCCATGCAGCATAAATTGTTTCAAAATGAAATCTTAGAAGTCTGCTGGGGTTCCAGCTTGAGGTTATACAGAACGTCAGTGCTTCTAAACTGGTGCAGAGCCTGGAAAGCTCTCTCTCTAGCACGCACCCAGGCACATGGGTGTAGTACAAGGCGCTTGTCCATAGATTTCTGAGCTGATGTGATCACAACTATGTATTTCAAACAGCTTGGGTCAACAAATGATTTACAAACTGGCAGAATACGAGCAGGTCCCCAGAGAACAGATGTGTTGTGAGCTGAGCAAGGGTATTTGTTAAACATACATCTCAAACTCTGTGAAGCCAACTCTATCTTCTCTATTCAGCAAATAATCTTAGGTGATTTACTGCTCAGACACAACCCACAGAAAGATCTACTCCTATTGAATTGCTCTATTCAGGCGGTCCACTTATCCTCCCCTCCAGACAGATGGCTGCAGAGTAGCTGGCGTCTGTGCTGTAAGCCAAAGCAAGGATATCCCGAGACATTTTGCCATATCGTTCATGCATTCTACCGTAATTAATCGGAGCCAGGGTTATGGTTATGCACACTCCCCTGATGCTCAAATTTAGCAAACAAGAGCAAGGCAAACTATTCATATCATCTAGTTCATTATTTCTGTACCAAAATCAGTCTTGAACAGACTTTTAATGTTTATAATCACATTTACATTCAGTCATAAATTGCATGTTTAGTCAAGGGGTTCTAGTAGGTTGTTTTAGCTAAATTATTATTTGTCTTGTTTACTTACTGCACCTAGGACTTAAATAGCTTTCTGAAATTCCATTGGAAAGTAATGTAAATGGAACACTATAGGAAATTCCAGGTATTGTGAGATTAGCCACTTCGCTAAACCATTATCATCTTCCTACAGACTGCTTGACTGCAGGTTTTTGCGAAGCATAAGAAAAGAAGTCAAAGACAGGCCAAGAAGGTCCTTTGGTGCAAACCTCTCCATCTATTGTAACATGTAAACATCAAGTCCAGAGGCAAATGTTCACAGTTTGCAAAAGTCCTTAGAACAGCACACGAAGTGCAGCTTATTTCTGCAACAAACGTGAAACATGTTTATCCAAGTTTCATGGAGATTTAATGGTTTCTGATGGGAGAAGCTAGTTCTTTCTGAGCCCACCTCATCTGAAAACAGATGGGAGCAGCATCACCACCCATGAGGTCACACCTGCAGAGGACTGTGTTTATGAGCATTTAAGGTTACAAAGCTCATAAATATAAAGCAGGTAAAAGCCTACCCATGCTTTGCCCAAAGGAAGCAGATGTCTTTTTGTCCCAGTGACTGACAGGTCTGTGGTAAAGCTGCAGTGCAGTTCACACAACAGGAGGAAACAACTTATCAATAGAAGCACCCAACTCAGGCAGGATGGAGTGTTCCCTCAGTGCTGTAATGGAAGCCAGCAAAAGAACAGCTGGGTTGCAGAGAAAAGGAAAATAAAATCAGTTCATCCTTCAAAAAGGGCTGGCTCATGTGGCAGGAACTCAGAAGTGCAGTCTTCAGGACACAGCAAACGCAAGACCAGAGTCTTAGGAACTGGGATGCAGCATTTGTTGTAGGTGTGGAAGAGACTATTCAAATATTCCTGGTTTCCACCAGGCTGCAAGACAGGCATAAACTCCCCTCCACTGCAAAAATGAGGAAACAGGCCAGCTAGGAGCAGAAGCCAGCAATCATGGGCAGACTCTGACCATTAACTGTGAAGACTGTGAAGACAAACAGATGTCCTCAGCCTTTCTGGAGCTCCAGCTGTGAAGAAACAGGCCAGAGCAGACTTCTTGTCAGGGAGAAAAAAGAAATCCAGATGGCACATCCCAGAAAAATAAATTAAAAACTCCCAAAGTTTAAAAAAAAAAATAAATAAAACCCCCCATACCTCTCCAGTGGCTTGCTTAAATTACAAATCCCTCTACAAGACAGTCATGGCACTCCCCAATTTCTCCAGCACAAGAATGATTGACAGTTAAAATGAATGTTCCATCCTTGTGGTATTATTATTTAATTACTATGGCATGCATGAGCAATCCCAGCAATAAGCATGCAAGCCTCTATTTTTCTTGGCAGCAGCAGCCTCCAGCAGCCAGAGAGACCTTGCAGCCAACTCAGGTATCAGTCAGGACTGAGAACAGCCTTGGAAACACAGCAAAGGGGACTTGCTCTGCAAACAGCACCCCAGGAGGGACAAGGCTAACCTACAGGAGTCGGGAGGAATCCTCATGTTAACTACAGTGAAATCAGGCTTACTCCTTAATGCTTGAAACAGTACCTCCAAAATCAACAGAAGCCTTGCCAGCGATTTTTAATGAACTTTCAATCAGGCCGTTTAACATCACTTTGGAATCTGAATACAATGGCACCTATCACTTCAGAACCAGTTTATGACTCTGATGAGAAATTAGCCCGCTCTCTCCCTAACTTCCCTCACAATCAAAGACAAGTTGAGCTGTAATTTAGACTGCTGTACACAAGCAGAACCTGCGGTCCTTTCTGGCTCTGACTCCCAGAACAGCACGCACTGCCCAGAGACACACACAGTCTCTGGCCGAGATTCAGCCAGCATAGAAGAAACTACTAGCAGAAATCTACAGTCAAGTAGCAGAGTTTAGATCCTGAGAAATTTCTGAACTGTATTTGAACTTTCCTGAAATTCAAGGATACTGGGATCCAGTCTGCATCTCTGCTAAAAACCAAAGTGAAATGGACAAAAGTAGTTTCAGAGTCTGGATGAATAAGAGGAAAAAGTCAACACTACCTGTAAGCAAGGCTGTACACCTACAAGCATCTTGAAGTGTTCTCAAGCACATCTAAGCATTTCTCAGGGTGGGACAGGATAGAAAGAAGACATGAAAAGTTTACAATTTTTTGAGAGGACAGCGTCCTTTCCACCTGCAGGTAGTCGGAGATGTGTGTCCAAGAACATACACCTAAGCATTCCAGTCCACAGTCTTTATGCCTGAAGTTACTGCCCTGCAAGTTTTGCTCAGTTATCTATGTATTTGTCCATCTGTGATGGAATTGTATTTAAGAATTCTTTGCTCTAATTGTTAAGCAGTTGCCAGGCACAAAATGGACCTGACTAAGCATTTCAATCATATTAATCCACAAATTTCTATGTTGTTGCACCTGATTTACATCAGCAAGAGTATTGTCAGCTTCAATATGAAATAAGGAGCAAATTATTTATTTCAGTAGTATATTTTACTTGGAACAGGTTAAAAAGCAACAGACTACTTTTTGTTTTCATGAAAAATCCTATGTCAGCTGCTAATAACTTATGGTTATACACACTGTTGGTTATTAATGAGATGTAAAACCAAGGCCCTGACCACTTGTGGTTTTTACAGATCTCTGAAGAATTCTCCCTACAGCAGAAGTGTTAGGTTTGGTATCTTAGCCAAATCTGAAATGGAATTTGTACCTAAACTCCCACTATGTTTTGTGACTGAAAAATTATACTTCAGTCTTCTAAATGGCCATGAGAAAAAGACATGATGTTTGTTAGCTGTACTGCAATGTTAATCAGTGCCACCCCTGGGTGTACCAGCAGAGTTCTGTCTTTAGGGACGGCACAAAAAAGTAAGGAACTGAACAGCACCAATAGAACAGGTGTAGCACAGTCCATTTGGCGCACAAAACCACATCTGATGTGGGACTACTTACTTTAAAAATGAGCTTTAAGAAATCTTACAAACAGCTCTGAGAAATGAGAGCAAGCACTGAATTATTTGATATGCAGAGTCAGATGTATGAATCCAACATTATTTTACATGGGCCACGAGGAACTGCAAGGAGGCATGTTATTTGTTATAGCCCTTCTTGTTCATAATATGCCAGAGCAAGACTGACAATGATGACAGGTACAAAACATGAAAGATAACATCTTCTGCTACAGATAGGTCACAGTCCAGTCTCTCCCATAGTTTTAACACTTGTCAGGCCCAAAAATACTTTTCTCAATTACACATGCAATCGTACACTCCAGGCTGACTGAAATCTCTTTACAGAGGAGGAATGCAATTTGCGCGATGCCATTGAACCAGCTGCTGTTTTCAATTGGAAGCAAAAGGCCCCAAAGAAATAATTCAGAGAGATTTAAGTCATAAACCAGGTAGACCTAGCCCTAGATATTTGACAGAGACAGAAGGATCACAAAGGATATAAAATTTCAAGGACTCCTTGGCTACGTAGTGTGTAACTAAATTGAAAACATTACACTATTACTTGCAGAAATTCCACTGAAGGTAAAATCCTGTTGACCTCAAATCATCCCTAAAATTTCACTGGCATGCTGAGTCAATAATTTTCCCCAGGTTAGGATGCTGCCTTTGACTTGCTTAGCTGAACTACCCCTAAAAGCAGTTCACAGAACAGCTGGAGTTGGGAGGGACATCCACAGATTGCCTAGTTCAACACCCCCTGCTCTAAGCAGGTGAACTGGAGCAGGTTACTCTGGACCATGTGCAGTCAGGTTTTGACTGTCTCCAGGGATGGAGACTCCACAGCCTTCCTGTCCAGCCTTTTCCAGTGTTTGACTATCCTCACAGTAAAGAAGGGTTTTTTCTTATGTTTAAGTGGAATTTCCTGTATTTCAACTTGTACCCACTGCCTCTTGTCCTTTCACTGGGCACTAAGAGTCTGACTCCATCTTTATTCCCTCTGCTCAGGTATCCAATGGTAACTCCTGATTAGCGTCAACCCTATATAATCACTGGACAATCTACTGCTGCTGAACCCCTGTTAGTATAGTATCACAACTTGCAAGACAAGATCTGTGCCTGGAAAGGGGAAGGCAAGCCTCGCAATTGGCAGCTGCAGGTAGTCAGCCACACACAGTCAAAGTGAGAAGGTCCAGTAGATGAAAACCTCTGTATCCATCCGTCATGTTCTGCTCTCTCTCAGTCCGTCTGTGTCAGAGAAGAAAACTCTTGTGTGCTTGGCAAGCACATCACATTGACAGCAACTCAGCAAAGATAAGACTGAAGAAAAACTTAAAAAAAAAAAAAATCAACAAAACCCAACACACTATTTCCTTGGAAATATCAGGTTTATCAGGAGATTTGAAACTTCTGCTTCCCTGTTTTATGTAGAGGTTTCACCATGACTCATGCACTGTGAATGTTAAAGGGGAGCTTTCTCTGCTCCTATTTGAAAAGAATTCCCAAGAGAAATTTGTCCCTAATTGTTTTGCTTAATTAGAAGGAAAACACATCTACCTTTTCAACAGTATGAATAAAAATCACTACTCTCAGCTAATATTTCATTCCCTGTTCCTTCTGCTTTGATAAACCTACCAGCTGGCCACAGAGTCTTCCAAGGTAAACACAGCCTTAATCTTTACTGCACAAGGCCACAAAAATTCCATCTTTCCTGTTATGTGCTGTAGAGAAATGAAATGGGACACTGCTGTTGTTCCACTTTCCTGTGCAGGGCATCCTTTCCTGAAACAAAACTGCTCACAGAAGTACCTTCAAGGGTCAAAGAGATCAGTCTTCCACAGAGAACGGCTTTCAACCTTCCTTTAGCTTGATAGGTTAGGTAAGGATAGTTTCACTATTACTTTACTTCTTCCCTTAGTGAATACAAATTCTGATGCTTTGCTGCAAATAGCAACTGTCATTTACCCCAGAAATGGTGGCAGTTCTTAAGCACTGTATTTATAGCATGTGTAAAGTAATGCCTTCGCTTGGGCAGGTGCTATATAGATATAAAATACAACACAGTCACCCATGACATTTAGAAGCAATACTTAAGTAGAGCCTGGACTTCAACCTCAAATAGATTCCAAGGAGAAAAGTTCACACTGCAAAATTTGGGAGTGGATATCAAGCAGAGCTCATAAGCATTTACATCAAAGATTTGGTTTCGTCCTATCCTTATTAAACAGAACCTGCCTTCACTGAACTTGCCAGCTCTTACGGCAGCCAAACCTTTGCCATGGATATTTTAAAGCAAAGTATTTCAACACAGAAACTGTAGCTTCCAAACAATGTCTGTTTTAATGAATGCCCACTAGCCTCCGAATGAGTACTGTGTTTCTTCTAGCAATAATGTATGTATGACTATATCAGAATTAACCAGGACCAGTTTCTGCTTGCTTTTGCAATCAGAATATATTCTGCTTGCGGTCCAATACATTTCACATCAAGCCAAATTCATTCCAGAATAGACTGAAATTTAGTTGCACCAGATATGTATCTGGCCCCTTTTGCAAAAGCAGAATGAAGCAGTTCTAGAGAGTAGAAGTGATTGATTATAAGCACCTCAAGAATTTAGCATGCATACAACCTGTCCTGACAGAGCCCTGCAATACACAACAAAAAATTAGCTGAAGAAACGCTGCTTACAGTCCCCTAATGATAATTTTAAGTGCAGCAGCCAGCTTTTTTATATAGAGGACTGTTTCCCAGACTTGCCCAACCTTAACCAATTACTCTCACAATAGAATTGAATAGGATATTTAGAATGTCAGCCCAATTGTTCTAACTTGCCCCCTCTGCCATGTCCCAATTTTTGACAGGTTTGTTACTCTATTGCTATAGTGACTGCCATCCCTAATGGTTGTGATCAAAGTCATGTTTTAGAGGTCGCCTCCATTTGAAACAAGGGACATTTTTGTGTGAGCAGGGGAGAGAGAGAGAGAAGGGGCTGTGTGATAGGGGAGGCTCCCTTCTTTCTCAGTGTTGTAGTCTCCCTTCCATTTCATCCTGCTCCTAATCCGAGGACCTGCTTTTAATTCCCTAAGCCCCTCTCCTACTCCCAAGCATTCTATGCAAATGTTCATCTTAAAGGATTCTGGGGGCTCTGATCAATTGACTGGAAATTTTTTGCAGTTTTCACCCTGCGGCGATTCTCCCAAACACGTAACTGGAAGGATCCTACCCTGCAAAATTCGCTCACTAAGCCTAGCAAGCCATCAGCTACAGCCATTGAGGTATCATACACACAGTCTTACACTTGCCACTTATGCACAATTAGCACCATCCTGAATCCTTTCCTACAAAAGCCACAATCACCTTAAACAGATCATCTGACTACACCAAAAATTTCTCATCAGTAATTTTCAATCACCACAGCCTCTCTGGTGGAAAGGGCAGTGCAGAGAAAGCTCAGGCATGCTCAGATGTTTATACTGTTGTATTTGCCTAAGAAAGTTTTGAAATAACATTTCAGAGAGTAAAGAGTTTGCCTGCAAGAGATTCATTAATATCCCAGTATCATTATTGTACTGATAGCCCACTTGCTTTTTTTTTTTAATCAGTTGTTTCTGAACAGGATAGTGTTCATACACTAGAATTCCAAAACGTCTTTACACTTAATCATCTACTATGGCACTGGAACTTCAGTCATGCATATTCTAAAATAAATTATAATAATAAATTGCAGTACTCCAGTGTTTGCTTCAGTAAGCTAGAAAATCAATCATGCAAAGGCAAAAGGGAGAACATTTCTTTTTAAAATCTAATAGAATTTGGCAAGATTGCGTCAATCATTGGAAAAAGGAACCAGCATCACCTTACTGCCAGAAATAAGTTCTACCAAGCACTGACAACACATAAACACCTACCTTGGGATGCCCATGCAGTTCTTCGCTGTTTGAAAGGGTAGCATTGAAAGGCTCTGTATACTGATTAGGTTCTTTCTTCATCTTTCTCTCTCTCTTTGCTGCCGTAACTCTGAAGAGGCAAAACTGCTGACAAAGTAAAGTTGCCACAAATACCCAGGTGCACCCCTTCATTTTGAAAAGGGAGGGGCCAAGTCAGGAAGGGCACTCTCCAAACACAAAAACCTTCACCACCAATAACAGGAACAGATACAGACTTCTCTCAAAAAAAAAAAATAAAAAGAACTATTAAAGGTGATCCTCCAGGCTATGCAATGTCAAATGTGCAGCATGCACGGATGCGCTGGTTGCTGGAGAGATCTCTGTTCAAGCAGGACACATGGAAATGGTATAGATAAACTTGTTTGAAAATCTGGATTCACTCGAAGAAAGAGGTAAGTCCATTCAGCCTCTTGAAGCTTACATAAATACAAGAGGCCCTGGAAAGTCCTGCCACCCACCTTGAAGTGTCGCTCCCCCCCCACCCCCAATAAGTCTTCAGACTCGTTTAAAATGCACTCAACTATGAAACCTAGAGAAGTCAAATTGCTCAGGGCAACAGTTGCTCAGGCCAGAGCTGACAACACAAACTCATCAGGGGGGTTGTGAGGTTGTTCCTCTTCAACAGGAGATTTCACTTTCTGTCATATGAAGCATTGTGTTCAGTTCAAAGCAGGCTTGAATATGTTCCATCCATTCTCTCTTGAATGATACTTCCCTTTCCTCAGTGACAAGTCCTCATCCTTTCCATTCAAGATGCTGGGGAACTGTAATCCAAGGTTGCTACAGCCGCTGCTCTCCTGAAGAGGCTGAAAGCATCACAGCTCAGCCAAGTGCTCAGCCTTCTAAGGAGAAAATAAATTTCTCATATCATAAAAGTTAAAACAGGGAGAAGCAAAGAATCTGAGGATGTACCTAGGTCCATTAGGAACAGATAAATTTTTCCCAAGTCTAGCTTCTCTCCCTCTTTACCTGAGTTTATCTTCACTTCTCTTTAATGAGACCATGAGCAGCAGGTCCCGATGCCACAAGCAGCTGTCAGGATGTAGAATCTCGTGTCTTTTTCATCCTCATCTCCCCTCACACTAGGCAAGATTTCAGGTACCTCTGTCCATAGATCGCGTCTGATTTTTCTTGCTGCTCCTTTCCCCAGCTGCACACTGGCAAAACCCTCCTCAGCTTTTGCTTTACCTCAGCAAATAAGTACTTCTTTCCTGAATGAGTTTCCATCAACTTCAAGAAAGGGGAAAAAAAAAGAAAAAAAGGAGGAGGGATCACATTCTAATGAGCTGTCAAGCCTATTCTCTTCACATTCCTATTAGACTCACTGATAAGTGGAGCTGGCCCGTGTGCCAGGCAGATTTAAATCAATGCCCATTCCCTGCTCCCTCCCCTCAGCCCTATTCTGTACCTCCCCTTCATTATCTCAGAGAATTCACCATTTTTCTGGGAAGTTTGTAAAACTGTACATGAGTGTGTGGTAGAGCTAAAAATATGTGGCTTGGAATATGCACTCAGCATCGCACCACACATTGATGCATCAGAACTCTTGCTTTACACTCTATTTAGCTGTGTTCCGTACAACATTTTCCCCTAGCTCTCATTAGAGGCTGGCTCAGTGGGGGCTTTCTGATTTCTTTACAGGAGGGCAGGCTGTTTATTAAAAATAACAGAAAACCAAAGGCTACACATCTCCTACAAGCATTTCACAAGGGAGATCTTGAAGTACTTGGACAGTCTGCAAATCTTTGTCAGTTCCCCACCACCTAGAACAAATATTCCTATTCTTTCTACAAATATGGTTTGTGATGCAAAAATTTCTCGGAGTCTGTACCATGAGAAAGTCCAAGAATGATAAAAGGTTGAAGACCACATAATTTGAAGTCCCTTATGCAGTCAGCAAGCAACAGATCTGCTTTCTTTTAACAATCCCTTTACCATGCCTTCTGTAATCCAAGTAATAATGCCAGCACAGTTCTTCACTGGACTTTAAAGGCAGCCAAGGTGGATCAGGAGCAACAGCTCTTTTATCTATAGCTCAGGGAAACTGAGGCATGAACAATCCTAGCACAAAATCAAGAAATAGAATACAGATTTTTTTAATATATATTTTTTTAACAGCATCTTTTGAGAGAAATGGAGTTTGGGAAAGAGAAGAGAGTAAGAAGGGAAGTTACACAGAAGCTAAATAGTTAACAGCATATCACCCCTCCCCCAACTAGCTCACATTCCATCAAAACTACGTGGCAGACTTTATTTGTTAATAATATTTAACTTTCTTTGGCGCCTTCTCATACTTAAGCCTCTTTTTTTTCAGGTTAGTTGTAGACAAGCCATGAATTTGTAAAAGTGCACTTGATGACACATTAATAGGACAATCTGTCATATTGCAGCTAAACAGCTTGACAGATCCACACACCACGGCAAGAAATGACATTCAAGGCTGGAACGGGGCAACCGCTTTTTTGGGCTGCTGATGCAGGCTGCATCTGTCTGCCTGCAACATCTCCCTTCCCATCCCAAGGGCCAAATCCCAAGACTATATCCTCAGATTTGGGGGAAACAAATCCTTACTATGTTTGCAAGCACAAGGCAAAGTTACTTGATGGTCCAGTAGGACAAACTGACTGTAGCTAACTCCTGACTGCATACTTTTCCTTGTGTTGGGCTGAAACAAGTGTCAGCACAGTTGCTACCTCTCTTCCAACCTTCAATTCAGCATCTGTATTATCTATAGCAAATTGCACACCTTGCTGCTGCTGTTCTCACATCCGAGTCGCAGCAGTTCCAAAGCACATGAGTCTTGCCAATGCATGAACAACATTCAAAACCCATTTGCAAAAAAATAGGAATAAGCCAATGTTGCACTTCATAGCACAGCAAAGATCTCAAAGTGACTGAAAAGACAGTTTCTTCTCTGAGCTTAGCACCATTGCAGCAATAACGGGAACAGGTAAGACCGTAACAATATCAATTCTGCATGAGGAAAACTTTTAAGTAGGGAAGATATTATAAGAAGCCACATTTACATTTCAAAACAGTGTGTAAGAACCCAAACACAGTGTTTGCAAACACTGTAAGAAGTGTGTGTAAAGCTAGAGAGGAAACTGAAGAGGCTGGCAAGAAATAGGCAGTTTGATCTTTCAATCTCTACTTATGCAATTCACCTTTTACTCAAGATAGATCTTACCTAACTATGTTAAGAATAATATCCAAAGGACAAAAGGTCAAAAGCTAGGATTTTCCCAGAGTCCCCCACTGTAGATATATCGAACAATTCCTAAGCCTTGGTATAGATGGTGATTTTTTTAAGCCAATGCAGTAGAAGGCACATTACCCTTCACTGACATACACACACCCACCCCTGCTTCATAGCAGATAAAGGTCTAGAGTACTCCCATGATAGATCCCTTAGGTTTAAATGTGAAGTTTCCCGGGGGGGCGACCGCTCAGGATTGCGACCCACGCGGGATCGCGACGCCATCTCGTGGCACATCCACGGAAAGACCGAGACGCTGGGTGAAAGAGGGAATCGCTTGCTGTGATTCCTGAGGCGTCTCTTGCCGTGGGCTCTTTGGAGGGACCCAGGTGTGAAGTAACGCTGTCAGGGCAAAGCTTTATTCTACCATGTAGGCGATTTTTCCACTGAAAACATTATTTTTCTGGTTTAAGAAGTAAGAGCTGGCCTTGGCGAGGCAGCGGAAAAAGTATCCTCTTGTACACTATTTGTCTTCCCGTGACCAGGTTGCAGTATAAGCCACCAATGGCAACAAATTATTAGCAAAAATTATTCAGAGACATTAAAAATACCTTCTGAAGCACAGGGCTTAAGGTAACAATTCTAATGACAAATTATGAGCTTGCTCTTCTGAAGAAAAGACAGCTCATCGCTTGCTGACTGCTTACACATTTAAGGCAAGTTGGAGAATCCATCAGATGGGCAAGAAGCATCTTAATTCTTTGGCCTTCTGTATATGGGAGCATTTCCCATTTAATACTCAGCTAGATACACACTATCAACACCCACGATCAGGTTCAAAGCCAAATACTCGTGCAAATACAATAGAAGGTGGGTTTTTACCCCCCCTACAGAATTTGTCTAGGGTAGGGGAAGAACAACATCCTCGCAGCAAGAATCCTCTGTAACTACATGGATCTGAAATGCAGCAACACAGCTATCCTCATCTGACTCATTCCTTACTAACACAAGCACTAAAAAAACCCTGAAGCAGGGCAACTGACAAAATGAAAAGCACTAAGTCTAAACAATGGAGTTCAAACAAACTCCAGGCACAAGAACTGTTCTAAGTAAAAAAGGCAAATACCAGCATTATTAAGGAAAACGCATCATTTCATAAAACAAATTAGGACACAGCTCAGCCCTGGCTGATGTCAGTCAAGCAAAAAAAAAAATCTCACTTCCATCAAGTTATGAAGAAATTGCTATTACAAACAACTATGTTTTGGAACCACACACACAACTGGAATGCCAGTCCAAAAATCAAATTCTAAAAGTCAAAAGCAAAGGCAGCCTCCGAATAACATTCACTGGTTTACACAGAACTGAAGCTATCTCTAACTAGAGACATAGATAACTGAAGCTGTGTAGGTATCACAGAACTAGCTATCCAGATGTTAAGGGAACAGCGGTAGAACCAAGTCAATCTGTACTCAAACAGCAACTG
The DNA here is from genome assembly GCF_000737465.1 of Haliaeetus leucocephalus. Lineage (NCBI taxonomy): Eukaryota > Metazoa > Chordata > Aves > Accipitriformes > Accipitridae > Haliaeetus > Haliaeetus leucocephalus. The sequence goes on from NW_010972992.1 coordinate 6,299,233, forward strand.
CCGAGTTAGTAGCAAGGTTCCAGTATTTTTTTTTCTTCAGAGACTTCATCACTGTTGGCAAAAACAGTGAAACAGCATCTTACAGTGGCTCCTACGTGTCTCAGAGTAGGTGCTGAAAACAGGTACTACTGCACTACAATGGCAGTTGTGACATTTATGTCATTATAGAACAAATACCTCTCTGTAGAGAAACTGCATTATCAAACAAAAGATCTAGAAGTTACTACCTGTAGGTCACCCTGGAGGTGTTTTACCACAGATGTAAGGGATATCAAACTAAAGGGGGGGGGGGTAAAAAAAAAATCTGGAGGTGGGAGAGATGCAGTTTTGCCATAGTTTTTGTTTTCTAGTCCATATATATCCAGTTAGATTTCTTCCCAGTGATTCCCAAAAACAGTCCCACGACGTGTAAATTTTATCATGAATGTTTATTATGAACAAACAACTTTACAATGCAGTCATTTCTACTCCTCAGTACATGCTTGAAGTAAGATAACTTCCACAACCTCGAAATCTTAGGGGGAGAAAAGTTATGACTACATACAAATCCAGGATTTTAAAAATCAAGAGATCTTTAAAGGTGACCACTGAGACATCTTCCTATTCAAGCTGCAAAAACTCCCCACCACCTGCGTATAACAATCTTACAGAAATCTATGAAATTGCAGCATGAAAGTGAAGGGCCAGACATTTGTTCGAATATGTACTGAGGGACAGCTTTTAGTTTTATTACATTAAGTAATGCACTGCTTCAGGGCATGATAATATTTTTGCATGGCAAAGAATGGTTTACTCCATCTAATGACTTTGGTAACAAAAAGATCAGATACTGCATACTATTATAAATTCTTTTAAAAAACACAAAACAGTAAAACCTACACAAAAGGGAATAAATCTTCCGTTACCAAAGGCAAGGAGCAAGGAGATGTATCAAAATCTTGTAAGCCATAGGTGCGAGGGTTCAGTCAGCTATTGCTCCTAGCTTTCAACAAATGGCACCTGAAATGACTGTCAGGTCTTTCTCTGAATCCAAGGTACTGAAGAGAAACTGCAATTGGAAGTTTTGTTTTTTAAATACAACCAATCCTCAGAAAAAATGCAGCATGTCCAGGGTTTAACCAAAGTTTTTTTGTTTCCAATTGTGGCACATACTTAGAACAAGAGACCCACCTTCAAATGCTTGGGCGTAGCTTAAGGCCAACTTCTTGTCACATAATAAAATGCCTTTTATTCAACATCTCCAGATTTTACTAGTTCTTTTACCTTGGTTAGGTACATTCCACAAAGGATGCAAACACACCATGCCCAAGGTCTCCTTGCCTTTGTCTTCATTTACGTGGACAAATGAACTTCCATAAGATAAGAAGATAAACATAGACAACCAATTATAAGCTTCTGTCGGTAGGCGATGTCAATGGTAATAAAAGGCATTGCGAGAACACAAAAATGTTTGAATGATACTAAGATCTATGAGGCAGAACAGCCTCAGCTACAGGTCCATATGCTTTGAGAAAAAAAAAATCAGCCTGACAAGCAATCTTGAAAAATCCTATCACTGCAGGAAAGACACGACACTCCCCCTTCCTTTCCAGAACAACCCCAGACCAACAGAACATAATTGTTTCTAGATAGATACAACTGGTGCTTCTCTTTTTACAAGAGCTGATTAAGCACATACAAGAGGTAAATTAAAAAATAGTTATAAATAAGATTTGGTAAAACCACAAAATAAAAAAAAAAACCCAAAGATTTATAAATACATTTTAAAATCCAGCCTTTTCCAAATTCCATCCACACACACCTCATCTCCTCCTTCCCTTCCTTACCTCAGTAAGGACTGCTTTAAGATTTCTTTAGTATAGAGCTGTTCTGCTAGTTTTGGTAATTCCTACCTATTGCAGAGAATTGGTCACATTTATTGATGCTCTAAGCTGCATGGCTCATGGGTTAACAGTAGATTTTCGCTTACAATTCAAGATAACAAGGAGAAGCAGAGAGAGAAGAAATCTGAAAGGTAAAATAAAACAGTTTTGAAAACATTCTTAAATACATGAGGTAATATTTATTTGGGCTCTTCAAAATACTTAAAGTAAGACTATGCAGTGAGATGCAGAGCTTTTTACCCTATCACCTTTGACAGTTTGTTGTACCATTAACAGTGAGTGCATTCTTCCCCAGATGACTAGGCATCACTGTCAATTATGAAAGGCACATTAAGTTTGCCTCTGATGAAACAAAGCATTTGGATACAATTAAGCAGGGGGGGACGGGGACCAAGCAAACTGAGTTAAAAAAGTAATGGCAGACAGACTTTTGAACTACCCTAGGAGCTTTAGTGTTTATCCACAGTCCTGTAATCCCATGAACAAACATCGGTATTTCAGTCATCAATTGTCTGTAGGGGAAGTGATGAACTTACACCTAAAAGCAAAAAGCTTCTAGGATCTCAAGACAAATTAGAAGGGTTTGGAGTTCAGTTTTTGGGGGTGTGTTCCTTTTTTTAAGAGTTTATGCAAATCATCAAGTAAGCAAGCAGAACTAATTTTAAGGGTTTACTTCAGCTAGTGACACTTCAGATGAATTCAGTTGACTCTGAAGAAGCTGGTTTGTTATTCAGAATCATTTGTCTTTTTATCTTCACAAGGGCTAGGTTACTTCATTTACCAAAGCCCAAGAAATCCAGAGAAGATTTTCTGAATACACAAGCAACTCTCCATCGGTGTGTGCAATTTTATTATTTTTTCAACAGTGGCACCTTGTGATCAAAATTAAGTATTACAACTTTCAAATAGAACATCTCCCAGAATGGAAATCTGTAAGTGAACAAATCTAAAACAATACTGGATATGGGTATCCCCACTAAAGATTGATTCATATGCTTCTTCTTGCTAATCATTCCTAAAGGCTGACAGCTGCACTTCTTGTAGCCCAAATAAAACCTTCAATGACATTGTGACAATTTAGACAACACATTTAACACACATGGTGTTATTTTCCCACTCATCTAATCACTATTGACTAGATATGCAATGATGTTTTCTATTTTAAAAAAGAAACCAGCAATCTTCTGTAGCATCAATGTTCACATTAACCAAACCCTTATCAAGTCCACATGAAATCTCTACTTGAATCATCTCAGCACCTGTACAGACTCTTCCCTAATGAAAATAAAATATGATATGCATAAATTGTGAAATTTTAAAAATTGTTCAATGAAGTAAAAAGCCTTATTTGCTTAAGATTTTCAAATTTCAAATAACAGATGGAGAACTGCTATAAAAATCAAAGCACTAGAAATGTTAGCGTCTCATCAATAATGCTTTGACTTGTTTATGAGCCACTACTAGATAGTAGCAAGGACAAGAGGATCTGCGAGCAGAACTTCTTTTAGTTTTCTGACTAATCAAAGCTACTCCATTTCCCAAACATAACCCATGAGCCAACCAATGTTCTACCTGCAACTTGGTAAAACAAATATTTATCCCAGTGTCAGAGTCAGATGCCCAAAGAGTCCCACTCATTCTGCAACTACCACTAATTTGGTCTTGGTTTTCTTTTATTATCCTCATTCTTGCGCTATGCTTCTCAGTACATACTTGACTGTGTAGGCAAAGGCTGCAAAACCAACTATAACAAACAAGTTCGCCAAAGCTCCGCCTAAAAGTCCATGGTTACGATTGGCCTGTTGGAGACCTGGATGATTGGCAGGTGCCAATGGTACATGCCCATTAAGAAGGGGTATTCCATTCTGACCGTAGTGTGCTTCCCCATCAGGGACAACATCTGGTAAAGGGAGGGATGGAGGTCTGTTATTGAGCTCTTCTTGTGCTTTCTGTTTTTGCTTAATCTCCTGGAGAAAGAAAAAAGAAAACTGAATAGCTGGAAGTGAAAGTGGTGAAGCTATTGAGTGTTTTGAAAAGATTTCAGAACCCAAGTTCTTACATAACTTTTAGGAAAAGGATATGGTACACTTCTTCACGTTAAAGGTCTTTTAAACCAAATTAACTGCATTACATATATTTGTACAGTCTCCCCAACTTCTTCCCAAGTGGCCTACTACAGTAGTTGACACTAACAATCATTCGGCCAAGTTTATTTTTAGTTCACATGTACATTTTCCGAGAAGCCTTTTTTCAGAAATGAGAAATTCTTGCATGTCCAGCTTGTTTTGAATGCAAGACATTGAAAAAAAAAAAAAAAGAAAGCAATGATAGAAGCTTAGAAAGATTAGAACTACAAGTATTACATGTTAAAAATCTGCCTGTACTTGGAATGCAACAGCAGTTATCTATTACTGTATTCAGAGTTTCCCGACAATTTAGGTATTGGCAAAACAGTACTGCAGAAAGTATTTCCGATTCTCTGGCATTCCTGTAACTGGTAAGAAAATGCAATTAAAACCTTCAGTTCAGAATTATCTGCGTGAGGAAGAAAGGAAATGGAAATAAAACTTTTCTTTTCCTAAAGGCTGTCCCAAAAGGAGACAAAGAGAGAGAATGGTTTTTAAACTAGAGCTTTGTGAGTACCTTTAAGAATAATAATAGATGAATCAAAACTGAAGTTCCATAAGCACTCACTGCTCTGCCCAAAGAGGCCATTTCTGTCTGTGGACAATGTTTACTTCACTAGCTGGGCTCATACATTTATGACCTCAGGTTATCTCTAACAAAAACAAACATCTCTCAAGCTTAAGAAAACAGCTGGAAAAAGGCTCTCCTGTATCTTTTCCCTACTCTCCTACAGCATATATTCTTTGTGCAATAATTAAGACTTGCAGTTTGGTGGAATTTGTACAACCCAAAGCAGTTTGCCTGACAAATTCTATGCCTAGAATTCCAAACTACAATGAGCATCAGCACCATAATATTGTAACTCCAGAGTCACAAAAAAGAGTCCATAACAGAAAACTGTTCCCATTCATATGGTATGCAAAATATTAACTCCCAAAGTCTAAACAGCAGGCTGAAAGAACTGAGTTTCTTCAGTAAGAAGTTACAGGGAAGGAACCATCTTGAGACAGGAGTGAAGAAAGGAGCATCCTTCATTTGTAATAGGCGAGAACTTTTAGAGCCAAGTATCATCAGTGGAAATTGGCTAGAGAATCCCAGAGGTCTGAATGAAGTGAGATACTTTTTTTTTTTTTCTTTTCTTTCTTTCTTAAACTTGTACCATCTATATACTGTTGTCTGGCTGAAGGGTAACGATTTTCAGAACCTTATAAAAAGCAAATTTCTATATCCTTCAGCTGTTACCTAGACATGACAACATAAACTGTGTATCAACACACCTAAGGTTAGTGTTGTGCAAAGATACATACCCTAAAAACATATAACCCATTCTCAGAAGTTAAGCAGAAAGAATATAAGTTTCTAATCTTAAAGGAGAATTAAGAAAAAAAAAAAATAGCCTAGGATATTGATGGACCAAGTCCAGATACACAAAGATTAGTCCTACACAAACTCAAGAAAACACAGTATACAATTCTAAAATATTGGGACCGCAACCATGTCTGCTGCATGTGCAGCTCAGTCAAGGCTATGATACCAATCCTAAATACACACATTTGATTCTCTATACAATGGATCTTTGTGCAGCAGAAAAACAATTCCATTTCACAATTCAAGTTTTTAATTCTTACACACAGCAAAAGTGCCTTTTGAAAGCATTCCAAGATTGACAAAAGTAGCTACTGTCTGGGAAAAGTCCTAAACAATTAGTTTACAGATCTATACAGAGAAGTTGAAGAACTACAGAAAACAAATTTATTGCACAGATTAATTCCCTTACCTCCACTACTTCAGGGAAGAGCTCACAGAAGACTTTATCTTTTAAATTAAATGCTAAGCTTTGTGCAGCTAGCTGTCTTTTCTGCGGAGAAATAAAAGTTATCAGCAGTTGCATATAAATGAAGTTAATATACTTTAATTCAACATCTGATTATTTCCCAAAAGAATGATGCAAACCACTAGCCAACTAGTTTCTAACATTTAAAACTTCATACTTGTGAATATTATTCACTACAACAGACATTTCTAGACTTAAGTTATGTTCTCAATTCTTCATCTTATGAGATTAGTGTTCTGTACTAGTGTGCCTGCTTGGCAGACACTTCAAGAGGAAGGAAGGAGAAAGTCCTAACCATACAGTTTACTAAAAGGGATTTTAAGTTCTGTAAGAAATCCCCTCCCCATCCCCACACCGCCTCAAATTGACTTGATTCATCTGCCCATCATCTGTAGTAGGCAACAACATATTCTTTTCTGAGATATCAAAATGCCAGCTGCTGCTGCTGTTTTAACTTTGAGGTCACATTCAACATTCCCTAAGCTGACAAAAGGTGTATCTCACAGTCTGGAGCTTACTGTGAACTCTGACGTCTCTATGCTGCCCAGTGTGGGGCCCTTTTCCACCATAAAACTAAGAAGGCCTGTCAAGATCGTCGAGACTGACCAAGCTGGATTCCATGTATCCGGGTGGAAATCAGTGATTGAAAGACACAACCTTCAAAAGGATAAAACAAGCAGCGTGTTTTATTTTTGCCATTAAAATTATTACATATTATAGATATTACTAAAATGGTGTTAATTGCTTAAGTGTTAGAAGAAAATCCTTACCTTGTATTACACTTAAACCTTCCATTAGGTGTAATCATATAAATACTAGGAGGTTTAAAAGGAAATTCTCTGGGGAATATTAGTTTCCCATGATAATAGCCACCTGCATTACATAAAGAGATGAATTACTTATTTTGCATGAAGATGAAGTCCTAAGCTGCTACTCGAAATGGGCCAAATAAAACCCTTCACTTGTCTCCTTCTCCCCCTCACACTAAAGAGATCAAGCACATGATCTCGTGCCTCTAAAACACAAGAATAATCCAATCCTGCAGTAGATTTACTTTGGAGGCAATTCTCTCACATGCATATTACAAACAGTATGTTCTGTTGTCAAGTCTGTAATACATTTAAGGAAAACCAGCCAAAGTGTATTTAATACAATACAAATGGGTTAGTTTTCCAGAAACGCAGCTAACTGCAAATACAATCCTATGAAGAATCCAATTTCAAAAAGATTTTGAGAGGCTCCAGAAGACATTGCAAAATATGTGACTACAACAAATTAATAAGGCTTTTACATTCCTCACTTTCTCCAGAGAAATTCGTAAAGAGAATATATGTCTCAGTTCACTGAGAACATTCATATGTTAACAAAATGGGATGTTCTGAAATATATCTTTGACTGTCACAGACTATCTAAAGTGAGGTATCTGCTCTAAGACCTTTAGCAGTTACTTAGTAGGAAGTTACCTGCCTTCAGTTTAACCTAAATGTGGTTTTGTTAGAATCCTTGATAACAGAAAAATTACTAATAGACAGCAGTACCACTACCTCTTTTTCAACAAGCTATCACACAAGTCACAGACAGCTTTGAAACTGCGCTAACAGTTTTTAGAGCTATTTACAGTACTTATATTTTGCCCATTCAAACAGGCATGTAATTACTCAGGCATACCAATCATAACATAAAGCACATGCACGCTTTTGCTACATGCTAACTTTTACCTTCATAGGGAGTCATTTCAGGTCCCCGTACAACATAGTGCCTAAGACAAAGAAGGAAATTTAAACAAAATGAAAGCCATCACACAATCAGCTATCAATTTCTCTAGAAAAATGAAGATGAACATCACTTCAGCAAAAATTTCATACTCCACCTCCCAAAACCAAGATTCCCATACAATCTGTAGGACTGAGGGAGTCAGACTTGATGACCTGGAAAATCTTATTCTCTCCACAAGTAAGCGAACAGTTAATTCTAATTCTTACCATTCAAGGATATTAGATGGGAGGGGCTCTGCACAGATATAAGGCACTGGATCTTTCTTAATTCGAAGGTAGTCTTGTTTAAGTCTCTGTGTTGCTGTCGTTGGTGCTCTCTTATTACTGTTGTTGCTCATCTAGTTTTTAAAAAATATATATAAATACAATCTCAATACAATCTTAATAGACACAGAGCTACTATGTTCCAGATTTTTGCAAAAATCTACTTTACAGAATTTTTTTTAAAATATAAATTAAATTACCATACCTTTTAAGTGGCAAGAACCATGCAAAAATCTTAACTAACACAGACTCCTAAAAGACTCTGTATATTGTTAAAATGGGAAAACAATCCTTCCAGAACACTGCTGTTTAAATATCACAGTGAATTGCCACCATGAAAATATGCTGCGCTGTAGAACTCACTTGAACTCTTAATAAGCAGTCCTGCGTTTAGGCTGCACACACATCATTATGACACTATTTTAAAAGGCTTATTCTTTTTGAGTAATTAATTTCCCTATTCAGTTTGAATATCTATTATGTAAATTTGCCCACAATTTAAATTCATTCCGTGTTTCTACACATCCAGTTATTTGAAATAAGTACCAAACAAAAAACCACAATAACCTTATTACTGACTTTCAGGTGAAGGATTTTAACTTTAATCTGCTGCCTGCTTAAGAGTCAGTTGAATTTACAGAAGGAAACCTCTGAGCCAGATTATTCTCTTCCAGATAAACAAAGACCTCATCCAAAATGAGACAAGTCAGTGCAAAGAAAGGAAATTCCAAGCTGCTTACGAGACAAAGAAAGCATCAGCCCCTACAATGTACCTACAGAACATGTACCAATTAACAACTGCAATTTTACTCCCTTTCCCCCCGATAAATTTAGCAAGTTACTTAGCTTTATACATGGAAATTCAAGCAAGAACAAAAAGGAAAGATTTTACAAACAGCTTGTATAAAGAGATAAGACAATGCTTGCAATATGACAGCAGCATTTGACACATACATTCCTATGACCCTTCCTATTCCTTTACTTCGAACAGATAGCCAAGTACAATAAAGAAATAATATTTAAACCATAAGCAACAAGTGTATGTGGTCAAATATTCAAACCCTCCTCAAAATACAGGCGTTTAACCTGGTTTTTTTCAGAATTACTGTAAATCGTTTGAATCATACAGCATTTTTTCTTGAAGGAAGCCACACGTGTTTTTAAGTCACACCTCTTGAAATCATAAAATTAAGAATTCTTCTCCAAAGAAGTCAGCTTTGACTTCAAAACATAGATTAAATCACAGCCTTTTAATTTAACACAATTACTTGTTCTGAAGTCCTGCAATAGCGCCGCTCACTGCGGACTGCAAAAACACGCTGAATTATTTTACAGCACTAAGTATAGTTATTGGGATTTTAACACCCCCTCAAAGCCTTATCCGAAGGGACATTCATATCTTAAACGCGGAAAATAAACGGCAACATTAACAGAACGTTGCCCGCAAACCCCTTTTCCCATCTCGACAATCCAATTTACCAGAAGCCAGCAAGAAAGCAACCGGCCAGTGTTTAGACAGCCATGATGCGCCCAAGCCCTGCTCCCAGCCCGGCAGGGTGGATCAGGGAACTAAGACAAGGGCACCACAGGTCCCCGGCCCCCCAGGCCCCCACACCTGCCTTGTGGAACGACAGCCAGCGCCTCTTTCTGCGGGTAACCGTGACCCCGGCCCTGCCGGCGGCCGCTCCGTGCCTGAGGAGACGGGCAGCGAGCGAAGAAGGAGCAAGAGGCGACAACCGGGGAGCTCACGGCCTACAGCGAACCGGCTGCCCGCCACAGGTCCCCGTCAGGCCGGGGAAGGGAGGGAGGCAGCCGGTCCAGCCCTCCCTGCTCCTTCAGCTCCCTCATGGGCTCGCCCCGCCGGCCCAGGCCCCGCTCACCTCTCCCTGCTAGAGCAGGCCCCTCCACCGCCGAGGACGGCCCCACCTGCCCGCAGCCGGAGGCTCAAGCGAGGGAGGGAAGGAGGGAGAAAGAGAAGGGAGCGCCGCGAAGAAGAAAGCGGGCAGGGCCGCGACCCCCGCGCCTCCCCGCTGCGGCGCGACCGCGGCTCCTAGCCAAGATGGCGGCGCGGGGAGGCGGGGCCAAAGCAGTGCTGGCGTCTCCTTCCGGGAAGGAGCCGCCCCACTTCCGGGCCGCCGGTGCCTTACGCACAGCTCAGCTGACTTCCGCTTCCGGCTTCCCCTTCTCATCCGCGATGGCGGCCCGAGGGAGCTGGGGAAGGGGATGGTCCAGCCCGGTGCTCTCGGGACACGGTGGCCTGAAGCTGGCGCGTTTCCCGGGCTGCAGCAGGCCGCGCCGTTAGGAGGGCGTCGGGGAGCGGTGGCGTTGTCAAGGCAGAAGGTCAACCGCGAGGAAAAAAAAGTAGCGATGACGAAAGTCCGGTGTGCTTCGACGTCGCCGCTCGATTATTACGGCTTTGCATAAGATTGTATTTGGGAGGGACCCCGGGATTGTCTTGGTTTTGCCTTTCCTGGAAAAAGAATGGGTTGTACGCGGTTTTTTGCTGTAAGTCTCCTGAATCTTTTCTTCAAATTCCCAGTGTTCATAAAATGGATAAATCCAAACTCATTTTCAGTCATTCAGTACACGGACAATATTTTTTGCTCCAGGATTCCACCAGTAGGCCCATAAAAGTACAGCAAATCGTTTTGTACCATATTCGTGCATTTGTTGCTTCAGCAATGTTTAAGAAGAGTAAAGCAAGTTACTCCCTTATAGTTAGGAGGCCAAATGTGACAGGAAGACATAGTGTCTATTCACTCTTAATTTAAGATAGCGTATCCAGACCATCTTAGGAGAAAACATTGCAAAATCTTGCTCCATTGAAGTGAAGACAGCGTTCTCCTCTGTCTCACATCCTTAGCTGACTGTCTGGCACAACTGAACACAGCCCTTAAGGGATTACGTGAGATGCCTATGCTTGAAAGATTGTGGAGTGTTTTGTAACACACACAGTTCCACCTGGCCTTTACATCCTTCTTGGCACAATAAGCATGTTGAATAAGGTACACTAAAATCATATTTCTATGCCACTTTGTGCAAGACGGGATTTAGCAGACATCAGTCATGATGGTCTTTTTCTAAAGATTGCACCTCAGCCTTTATTGGCATGGTTATGCTAATCTCCTCTCTGGTGATTTGAGTCCAACTCGAGACTGAGTTTCAGATACATTGAATCTGAATGCTTGCATTTCCTGTTGTAGTTGTTCACACAAAAAATCACCAACCAATTAAATACTCCTCTTCAAAAGACTAAGTAGTAACCTATTTGCGGTTAACATTTAATGTTTTGGCATTTCGGTTGTCACCTATATACTGAATTGTATCCCAATTGAGAGGAATTTTTTGCTCGCTCCCTTCTGATGCTTTTCTTGCAGAGCTTTTGAAATTTGCAACTCAGATAATGTTTGTGAAAGGGAGTTCATGCGGTCTGATTATCCAAGATTTAATTTAAAAAACATAAGGAAGAGATTGGCTCCTGGTTTATACATCTGCGTTTAGCACTCTAGGTGTAGAGCATAACCACTGTACTGTATTCGTTAACTATTAGCATACGTATTAGTTTAAGGGAAAGTGTACCTCTGTTGCTGGGCTAATAATCTCACTTTATTGCCTCAGGTGAAACGAAAAGGCAGAAAAGAAAATGATTGAGTTGCCCAGAGAGTTTGCAACTCCCATAGACGGGACTGCGTGACTGCAATAAAGGCCAGAATTTTTCTTACCGTTCCAAGAGATGCAGGCATCTTCCACATGAATAGTTCCTGCAATGACCGCAGTTCTCCTCCATGCTTGAGCACTTCTGCACCGGCACCCAACAGAGGGCAGTGGCAGCTCACATACTTTTTAAACTCTTCATTCTGTCTGTTGCCAGAGTAGCATAGGCTGTTGTCCAGACTTGCACTCCTTGTCATGGGTTTGTGGAGATTAATCAACAGCAAGAAGGGGAAAAAAAACCCGGCTTTGATGTCAGTACCTATGGGCAAAAACCAAATTTGAAACCACCTATACGTTTTCAACTTCTCGGTTTCTACAAACCGAGGATTGCAAAATATTGTGTCCTCATAGAATATCTTACTCAAGCACGTCTGTTCGTTTTTAGTGGGAGTATATAGTTTTCATTTATGTCCCAAGCACTGAGGCAGGGTTGTTGATGCAAAGTGACTGTTGTATTAGACCCCAGAGAGGGCTACAGTGGTGCAACAAACTGAAATGATGTTTGGGCTTACAGAATCCCACTGAGAGATGTAACAATTTTTGTTACTTAAGCTTCAAATATGGACTTTTCCAGATGTAGGAAAATGATAGAGATTTTAGGGAAAAAATGCCAATCTGAAATCAAGAAGAGAGAAACTCACCAAACAAAAATATTTTCAGTTTGCTGAGGGGTGTAAACAATTTTATGGTAGTTTCATTTCAAATGTCTAATATTTTCCATGATTACCTCTGACTTCAATCACAATAGCAGGATCTTTCATACACAAAGTGTTCACATGTTCCACCTGTGGTCACGTCAGAACTTTTTGAGTTAGTGAAGTTTATCAAACTGTATCCTTTTCTTTGAACTGCATTGATTTTGGTGCCATGAAATGCTTCAGGGAAAAAATGGTTTGCTTCAAAATAGAAGCAATAGTTTATCTGTTCTGTTTTAATCTCTTACACTCACTCATCCTTATCTAATCTGAGCTCACAGTTTACAAATGCTTGAAGGTTTTGCAGAACAGAAGGAGCTCTTTATTATAAATCATTACTTCAAGATGTAAAGCACTGTATAAATACAAGGTATTATTAGAATGCTGTATTAGCCTACATGTGTTTCACCTAATAAATTCCCCGTGGCAATTTACGTAGTATAATACATACCTAGTTTTATACCCGTGGACTTGAGGACAATTACCTTTTTTTCCTCTGCCACACCATTTTGTCTTCTTTTGTGTTTACGCTAGAATTCCTACTAAGTCATCTAAGTCTAGAAATGTGAGAAACATGTGAACCTGGAGACTGTAATAAAGGCCCCAGAATGCTGAAGGGATTCCAGAGCTCATATTTACACCTCTGACATTCTCTCTGATGTTCCCCAACCCCAAAGTATTTCATGCATAAGTGTGTTGTAATTAACATTCCATTCATCTCTCTGGTATGTTATTCTCAACACTAATGATAGCGTAGAATGAGACTTCTCTCTCAGAGTAGTTTCTTTCTTCTCAGTTGTTTTCCAACATGCAAATGAATCACACTATAGAATTTCCTCTCTCCGTAACATATCTTTGGTGTACTGCGATCATGTCTTGAAGGCTTATTTTAAACCTGGGCTTGGGAAGTCACTAGAATTTCCAGATATGTGCTCTTAAATCATTAAGTGCACCAAGTAAATAAGTACATACTGCTAAATTAACTTGGAAGGTGATTAACTCCAGGACAGAGACAAGTGAGACAGTTCACTATCTCGTAAAGGTTGGAGTTGGTTTTTAATTTGATATGGGCCCCTCAGCAGGATCATGTGGGTAGTTACAGGACATGAAAACATCTTTATGTGCTTGTGAACACCGACCTTTTGTATTATTCTTTAAAAATACATAGCTGTCTGACTTTCACACTGCAGAAAATTTTCCTTTAATTGTAATAGTAAGAAGAGCATTGCAAATTTTCAGGACAGATACAAATAACAGGAATCAGATTTTGTTCTATTTGTGGGTGCCTTTGGGTAAGTCCTTTGCTTCAGTTTCACCATCAAATGAAAGTAGTACTTCATGCACTACTCCACACATGCAGTCAAATGAGTATTTTGAGGCTGACCTTGGTGGATGAAGAAATAATTTGAGAAAGAAAACGTACCCCAAGGAATGTAGTGAGGGTTAATTAATGTTCACAAGTACTCAAATGTAATCTTGTCCAGTAAATGTGGCAATGCTGTGGCTGCTGAGCGTCTCTCTTTAGATTGCCCAGAAGGACAGAGAACACTTGGAAGAACAGCCATGCCTCAAGGCTGCTCAGAACTGAGGATGCCGATGAAATAGAAAGTTCTTGCATCCCAGAAAGACATTTGACACATCCTTGGGGAGGCAATTTCCCCAAGTCCTGTTACCAACAGCCACGTTACAGTGGGATCAGGAGAGGACCTCCTCTCAGATGTACTCAATGGGCAGGTTTTTTTCCTTAGTTACCTCATGGCTTGACCATTGAACCCATTGCTGCTTCAGATAACCAAGATAGGTCTCTCAGCTTAAGTAGTGAAAAAAGCAGGAATCTCTGCTTCTGCCCTGAACACAGAGAATTACCCCCTAGGCACTTTACTAGTTTTTCAGCCTCTATAGCCTATGGAATTGGAAGATCAGTCAGTTATAATGGGCTCTCTTAGTTCACACGTCCATATAGTGTGTTCCCTGACACGTATCACAGTGAGACTACAGATCTCTATTCATTTTGTTTGCTGTCTAAAGCCACTGCTAACTGGCACCATGTAAGTATTTTGGATGTACAAAAGCAGAGTTTGCTAACTGTGAAGAGTTTACTGCCTACAAGCACAAGATGCATTAAAGAAACCATTGCCCAGTGAATAAAGGCAGGAGTGTTGTGTGGTCTCTCATGCCTGACTACCGACTACTACTGACTTGATGATCTTAAGAGTCTTTTCCAGCCTAAATGATTCTATGATTCTACCTCCAAGAACAGGGGACCTCAGGGAACTGAACCTGGCGGGCAAATCCTGCCTGGCAGCTTGCTGCATTAACAAAGATAGAACCAAGATTCAGAGCAAGCAAAAGCCACAGAGATCAGTAAAGAAGGAGGCTTAGGAGTGTTACACCCAAGTAGGAGAGATGTGGGTGGAGATTATCAAGCACAGTAAAGGCAAGGGTGGAGTTGGACAGAGGGGCAAGGAGCTTGGGTGGAATGCAGAAGGAGAGAAAAAGTGGGGGAAAAAATACTCAGGGGCCTCAGAACAAAGGGGACTGTGGCAACCTTGATCTGAATGGGCTGCAAGAAGTAAGTCAGGCACGGGGCTGAACCTTTGCAAAGCCTTGGGGAAGGAAAGAATGAACCTTTAGGATGTTGTTAAGGAAGAAGCAGCAGTTGAACAATCCTCTTGAAGAATTCATCCCATGAGTAACAGGTGATTTAGCTCAGGAAGCCACAGAGACATCTTGTCTTATTGAGCAAGGGAGCACCATTTATTAGCATGGCTATTGTCAGTGTTTGCCAAAGACAAGGCATGGTTGCAAGGAGCTCAGTGATGCTGGTGAAGCCATTTTTCATTTATGCTAGATAAAATGTGTGTTCCAGACACTGTGATCTGAAAAGCTTTAGTTAGGATTTTGGGTTTGTACTGTGTTTAAGCATTAATAAATATTGCTGAACTGTATTTACTCCTAACTTTTTAATGTGTACTTCCTCATTTTGGGGGAAAGCAAAACTTTTATGAGTTTTTTGGGTTTGTTTGTTTTGGGTTTTTTTTTTTGGGGGGGGGGCGCTTTCAACAAAAGAAATTTGGAATTCTGAGCCTTATTAAAGGCAGAAGGATATTTGCTGTTCAGTTTATAGTGAATCTCCATCACTGATATCTGAATGTGCTGCAGTTGTAACTACCTGTGTGCAGATGAGAATGGCAACACTGAGAAACTAAATCATTGTCCCAGGGTCATGTTTGTAACAAAGCACTAACTGATCACGTTTTCCACTGTCTGGGCTTGCATTCAAAGCAAGAGATATCTTTGACCAATAATCCCTCAGAGATCTTTTTATAAGAGTACAGGATATTAATGCTAATGTCTTGGCCGGATTTAGTTCAAGTAATTATATCCTGCCTTCCTGAATTCCCTTCCAATTTCAAGTGCATATGAGATGCATCACTTCCAGATCTAAACTATGAGCAATGGCATTTGCATAAAAACATCTTGCTGCTTCCCCATCTAAAAGTAGTTCCATGTCATTGATGGATGAAACAATGTAGGGAGGTTTTGTTTTGGTTTTCTCATAAAGTGCTGCTAAGGTGGCTCTCCTTTAACTTTTGGCCAAAAGGCAATTTAGAGGGGTTGTATGTTTATTTGTTTTTCTTATTTTTGGTTCTTTGTCCTTCTGAGGGGTTTTATTGCTTTAACTACCATACTGGCTTTTACTGAGTAACTTCCCTTCAGTGAATGTTTTGTCACCATAGTGCATGTTTGTTTCATAGTAGTACAGAAGTATGGTATATTATTACCTAGTAGAACTATATTATTTTGTAGAATTCCCCAAACCCTTTTATGCCCTAAGAAACTGATCCTCTTTTTTTTTTTCCAGTGGAAACCGATAACTCATTCATAAATAGCTTCAACAAGGATGATTACCTTGAGTTTCAGAGAAGGGCTATGGTGGTTTCTGAGTCTCACTGATTCACTGTTGATCATGAGGAAATCATTCAATTGTTTTGAAGCTCCATTTTTCTTCTTCTGTAAAGAAAGAATAATATTATTTATCTAGCTTTACTGGAAGCATGCACGCTTAATCACTTGGTGAGTGTCACCTATTTTGAGCTCTCTGGACTAAAGTTTCCACATCAACAAGTGCCAAACATGAATCATAATCTTTGTTTCCATAATCACTGCTATCATGATAATGATCAATGTTGTTCATTTATAGCCCAGATTAATATTTCCAGCCATCCTACTTTTTGTGATTTACTTCATTTTCTACTGTCTGAATTGGAGAGGCAGCAGGCAATCGGACAGCCTTAGGTGACCCAAATAAAATGACAGGCAATTTAACCTAAGCACTGATAAATTCCTGATAAACTTGCTGAAACCAGAGCTTTTTTCCCTTTGATTTCCTCTCCTGCCTGGCTAAGGTCGGGCGTGACCTCCTTTATGATGATTGACAAGGAGATAGTATTACTTAGAAAATAATTCTGGCATGTTTCTGAGTCAGAAAGAGGAAAGGTCAGTCCTCTTCCCTATTTATTCCACCGGTACTAGGTAAGGAGCTCCATCACCAGGATCCAGTTCCCATTTACCTCTTCATCCTGTGTTTCCCAAGCAATAATTGGTACACAGCCATCAGTGGACATAAGTGGCCTTCTAATGACATCACCCTAAGATGCAAAGACAAATAGCATGACATAACAATTTCTCCTTACTGTTCATCACTTTCACGCAGAGCCTTTCACTGTTTCCGCATGCTCTTCTTTAGTATTTGACATTTGTATGATTACATTGCTCTTTATATCCAAAGCACGGCATGCCTAGTATTAGAACGTTATTAAGCTATTACCTTGTAAGATGGATGTATGCCTTCAAAAGTCATTATAATGGCTGTGGTTTCATTACTGCTGAACTTCCTTTAAAGCCAGGTAATCTCTACACAGATCTCTACAGATAATCATTCTTCACAGAGACCATTTGCAATTTCAGAGCAAGTTTTTGTGACAAAATATTTTTTCTTACTTGTTTAAAATATTAATTTAGTCCTACAGGAAGATCCTGGCTGAGCTGACCAGTGGTTTGTTTTCCTTTGATTAGACACAAAATGAGCCTCATTGAATGGGCTGCTTTGCTAAATTTCTTTGACAAATACACCTCTGCCTTGACCTAGAGGAACTGTCTCCAGTGCTGACAGGAGGAATTGAGCCTTTCAATGATAAAATGTTTCCTTTATAGAGTTTACTAAGCAACACAGAGCACCTGCTAAACTTAACCTGAGCTGTAAATCCTTGCTTTCCCACTCCACCTTCTGATCTGTTTTTTCTCCTTTATGTCCATAAAGAGAAATGGGCATGCACTGAATGCCACCAGAATGGTTGGAGCAGACAGAGCGTAGAAGCACATGCAATCTTTTACAGCCAGATTCTGATCAGTTCAGGTGTAGATAAACAGTTCGCTTAGTGATGCAAGCTTTTTGAGATGCTACAGCCTTGCAGGAAGACACATCTTTGAAGAGGAGGAGGGAAGCCTTTTGGAACCATTGGTACAAATAATGCTTAGAATTTACATCTGCCAGCATGGTCTCTGGGCAACTTAATAATAAATATATGCCAGACATCACCAGAAATAAGAGCAAGGCAGCATGATTTCCTGTGGCACTCAGAATAACAGAATAATGTTCCATCTCACAATTTACACTGAATATTCATGACTGTGTCCTAGAGAGTCTTCTCCTGAGGGGTCCTCAGGGCATATTCTGAAGTCTGTGACAGATGAAAGGTAATCTGCTTTTGTTCATCCCAACAGCACAAAAACCCCAATCTAACCCTCTTTGTAGCTCTACTATTGTGTTTAATCTTTAGTACCCAGATATGTGTAGTATATAGTATTCTTTGACAAAGAACTAACCTAGCTGCAGTGGCAAAGCAGGGCATGGGGAAGCAGGGAATATCTTGAACAGAGTTTCACAGGTAATTGCTGCTGATCTATGAAGTCAGAGCCAACATTCAGGTTTTTAACGGAATAGAGTATGAAGTTGATATTTACTGCCAAAACCTGCTGGAAGACTCCAGTCAAAAGTGCCAGGGTTAATGAGGAAAACCAGGGTATTTTATGTTAAGATGCTTTTCAAAATTAAATAATACAAAATGCATTACTTGCATTGTAGGCCTAACTGTCAATCCTTGTGTGACGAGTGAATGCATTCTCTCAGAGAGGAGAGAGAATTTCAGAAAAAATAGCAGGTAAAGGATACATGCCCTCATGATGTACATTCACTTCTGGAGGCACATTAAATGGCCTGCACGGCAAATGCAAATTACAGCTGTTCTTGATCTGTAGAACTCTTTATGACAAATAGGTCTAGAAGTGAAAATAATCTCAAGATCTTATCCTCTCATGCTAATGAAGTGAGAAGAAAGTTTGTTATGTTAAGCAATGAGCATTGCAAGGAGCTCCTTTGATGAGGATGAAAGCTAAAGGGGGAAATATATGGGATCTGATGTAGGCAGCACCCCTTGCACAGCTCTGGAAAGTATCTGCAGGATAGTTAAATGCACAAAGAATTCTGTCACCTGTTTGTCTAATACAGGAGTAAGTACTGATCATGTTAAAATATCAGATGAGATCTAGGAATATCTCTTAAAAACATATTTTTAAATACTGTAGAATGACTACAACCCATCCTGTTGCAATTAATAAGCAGTATCGAAGCAATAGTCATCATCATGCTTACATGGCAGCTTACATCACCAAAGCTTTATACAAACAACAATTAACCCTCTCAACAATGCTGCAGAGTGTCATTATGTCTGTTTCAGAGATGAAGCAACAGAGAGGCAGAAAGATTTGCCCAAGATTACACGGCAAGAGAAGAGAAAAGTTCAAGAGTTTAAGGCTTTCAAGTTGGTATTTCTTTGTTCATGTTGTGGCAGACTCTACCCTCGTCTGTGGGTGGAGTTTTGTATTTATTGCCATTGCTTTTGCAGTTCCAGTGGATAGGGAAAATTTACTATCTTCTTGTGACATTTGTTTTTCATTTTGGTTGGGTTTTTTTTTTGTTTGGGTTTTGCTTTTTTTTTTTACACGTGCTAGAGACTGGACAACATTTCCTTGGCAGGCAGGGACCCTCCAGCAAACAGGATGTAGACTTTGAACAAATGGTTGTGAAGAGTTTGTAGACGTCTGCCTTTACTTGGGTTTTATATGGTACTGATGGGGTAAATTCAGTGAGAAAACATCGCTAGGCCAGGTTAGCTCCTTTTAGTTACAAACCATTCCTGATCTAACATTTGGGGGTTGCTTGGGGACTTTTGTGGAGGGTTTCTGTCAGTGCTGAGCAGACAGATCAGACCAGGAATATTTGTGCTCTTCAGGTGGACTATTCACTCCACATTACTCACGGTGAGGTACGGGTTGTGGAAGTCACGTGGCAGCATTTCTACTCTTTGGTTGGCTAGTAAAGCTTTCCTGGGCATGAAAAAAATGAAAAAGAAGTAATTAATAGCAAATCTTGGGGCTTACTGGCTAAGTACGGTGCTTTCCATGTGAATAAGCACACCCCAAACATCAGACCCAGAGCACAGGGACGTTCATGGGTTTCCCAGATAATCTTCTGCAAGTTTGAAGGAATCAAAAATAAGTCATCTATGCAATCCTTACATCGGCATAGCATTTTGGATTACCTTTGGCATTATTTAAAGGTTACAAAATTATCTCTTTTTTAAAGCCAGGTCTTCTTTTCAGCCACAATACTTCCCCGAGTGTTTACGTGCACTCAGAGGATTATTACTACGCTTTTTAAAGTTTTCAGCACCGGTAGCCTTTATAGAGCTGTTTGTATGTTTGTCATTGGGGCATCGGGGCTATGACTTTGCAATTACTGACTCAGGCTTGAATAGAGCTGTTCTATGAGAAGGTGAAGGAATCCTTCAGAGGTTGCTGATGGAAAAGGTAGTACTGCACTTGAATTTAAGCCAAAAAGCATCCATCTAAAGAGGTATGACAGCTGACATAGTCACTTATGTAATAGTTAGTTTCAGTTACTGATTTGCTAATGACTGTTTTGCCCTTGCGCAGTTTGTTCCCAGTTTCTTCATTCCCCTCCTTCCTAGCTGCCATACTGTAGTACCTCTTCCTCTTGTTGACATCTGTTCTAGTTCCCAATACGAAAGCCTGAAGTTACTGGGTTGATTAACCCCAGTGAATTGCTACCAAGCATTGCATTGCAATCTCTCTCCGGGGTACAGAGACGAGTAGGGATTGCCAGGGGAGACCTGCTTGCCTATTGCCAGAAGACAGGAGCCAGAAGTACTATCTACCACTTTCTCCAGGAGCTTGGACAACTGCTTGGGGAGATTTTGGCTTCATTTATGATGGAGTAATGGTAACTGTGATTCCAGGATGGTTGCATCTTGCATGTCCACAGAACTGATGTTCTCCAACCTCTGCCAGCCCTAATTGCATCAGCATTCCCACAGATACTGCCTCTGAGCTGGAGTAGGATTAAAAAAAAAAGAAAATCCACTAGCAAGCAGAATTTCACCAGCCTGTGAATCTTTGAAATTGGCTGAGGGTTTGTCAGGTCTGAACAGGTGAAACAGCATCTATGAAGGCCTGTGACTAAAGAAACAAGAACAGAGAACAGGAAGAGAAACAAAAAAGCAGGTGTTATCCCAGAGGGATGACAGGAGCAGCTACAGACTTCTTACTCAGAAAGGTGAGTGAGTGGAAATGAATGCTTGGTCATACTGGAAGCAAGCAGGGTTTTGCTACTGAGGCTGCATTTTTAACCCTATGCGCCTCTGGTGGAGGCTTAATGAAAAGCAGGGGTTACGTGGGGCCTCTTCATAACAAGGGGTGTAATTAAGGAATATTTAAATGGCTGATGACTAGCAGAATATGCATGTGCTCATTGCTGTGATTTCTGGGGTTTGTAAGGATCTGCCAGCTAGCTTTAGCCTTGCTAACTCAGACACTGCTGGTGATAAAACCGGAGCATTAGGGAGCTCAGCACAAGTTAAAGAGTGTTTACCTACTTCCTTGAGCAGGTTTGGCAGCCTTTGCAACACATGAACCTGCTCTGGCTAGATGCAAACCAGTGCAAAAGGGACGGCGAGGTACACCAATACTATCCTATTTCTGCAGGCATAGCTCACTCTGGTTTCAAGATATAGATGCCCTCAGCCATGGCTCAAAGCATCGCACAATCAAAGCAATGAATGTTGGGATTCCCAGAAGAAATTTTGGTGAACCGAGCTTCAACACAGAGATTCCAGGAGACGAGGAAAACACCTGAAAATCAGAGTCAGTTCAGGAACATTTAGGGCAGGATCAAAAGGAGACATTAAGCAATGTTTGGAAGCTCTCTAGAGCAGGGACTGCCTTTGTTCTGCCTCTTGCATAGGACAAGCTGCCAGCACTGCCATAATGTGCCTGAGTACCGCTCCTTTCTCCAGTAGGACAGCAGAGAAACAACTGTGTTCTGCTTTGAAAAGATGACAAAGTGGTTCTGGCTAGTAAGAACTGGGGAAAAAACACAGGAGGCAGAGCCTGATGCATGCCGCTTCAAGTCCATACACAGCACAGCCAACCAATAAATGCAAAGAGGAAACACTGGGAGTTTCCTTTTTCTATAGTTGCCCGCAGAAGTTTGTCTGCCTTTGAGTGGGAGGAGGAATAGACTGGCTCATCCAGTGGCCATGAAGAAAGCACCGTGAGTGAGTTTCCACAAAACCAGAGGAGACAAGTCACGCTGATTTCGGAGAGGGGAAAACTGGGTTGGTGCGCTGTGTCCTGTGTAATGAGAGAAAATGTGGGAAGATGGTTTGACAGAGTAACCTGGAGCATTCCAGGAGAATAAACGCCATTCATGCAGGAACGAGTGACGTGAGTAAAGCAAGATTTGCTAAAAATCAAGATTAAACTGTAGATCTACAAAGCCTGCTGAAGGCAGGAGGGTACAGGATCTGCTCCGTATCACTTCCACTGCTGGAGGAAGTGGATGCCAAAGGCTGCTTTTCGCAGCTCACAGACTGAAGAACAATATAGAGAAAAAAGTGGGGAATCTCCAGAAGACACAGGCGAGTTGAGGAATAATAGAAAGTAATGAAACACTTAAGTGTGAGAGGGCGATAATATGAAACAAATGCAACAAGGGAGAAAGTTAATAACTAAAAGACAGTTTGTGCGGTTAGTGGACAGCAAATTACAGTGAAGTTTACAGTGTGGTATGGCAGCAGGGAAAGCTGCTAGAAGTGGGGGGATTTTGATGTGTCATTTCAGTTTGTTAATTTGTTTTAGGCCTCTCGGTGCAAGCAATTTTCAACCCAGGGGGAAAGTCTTCATGAATGACTAGCTAAAGCGTTCTCTCTTGTTCCTGCGTAAGCCAAAAAGCGTGTGATTTACGTGACTAGGAAAAGCACTCTTATCTGTCTGATCAGACTCAGCTCACTGCAATTCAGTGTTCTCACAAGAAGTCCAGACACTGGCACCTCTTGTTTTGTCCATTTAAAATGATATTGGACAAAATATTAATATTTGAGCTCTAGAGGACTAGCCAGTCACAGCAAGAGGGACTGGCTAGAGATTATCACTAAGCTTCTCCAGTTTAATCTCTGACTCTTTCACTCAAGCCTGTAACAACAGCAGATGTAATAAGGGACAGGCACACTGTTCAACATGCTGAACGTTGTCTGTGCTGTTCATCTGCTTAGTGTCTAATAATAGCCAAAGTCAGTGTTACGAGAGAGATTTGCTCTAGAGAGAGTGAAACTTTTTTCATGTGCACCAGCTGTAAGGAAATATTCAAGGATAAAAAGAAATTATTGCCTGGTAGTAGATTTCCCTAAGTGCCTGACTCCATTCCACAAGGAACATTAATTCACTGAGTGACTCTTTTGCCCATGGGAAGCAGCTAAAGTCTCTTCTCTCTGCCTGCAGGATGCTCCTTGTACCTCACTTTTGTTACTCTGAGCTGCTGCTGATACTGAGACAGGCACATATTCAAAAGCATGTTTGTACAGTCTGATTTTCATTTCTGTTTCAGCAGTCTATCAAATAGGTGAGAATTGTATTATCACCTATGATGAGCATGCACAATAATGAAGGCTAGTGTAGGGTCAAGAGTGGAGTTTGGACAGTTCCTTTAATATGTGACAGCAATGTAAAAGCTTAAAAGCAAAACGACAAAATTGTTTTGTTTACCTGTACTGTTTTCATCAACTAAATGGGATGTTATTCCATTAACCTCAACTGGGGAACAAATTGCAATTCAGGGAAAGGGGCTTGAAAACTTACAGTGTGGGAGGCATCCTTCTGTGTAAAGCATAACATGTCCAAAGAGTGTATTCAACCATTGACATTTGCTGCTGCTACACGGGGCATACAATATACTTACTCCTTCCCTCCATTACAGTACTACAAGCACTAATAAACATTCTCTGCCCCACTGAAAATAATTATAGAATAGCCTTTTTGCAACCCTGAAGGACTTTCTCGTGAACGTTATCTCCACAATCTGTTTCTGTATTTTGAAAGAAACGCCAACTTACTTTTTAACCAGCGAAAGAGTTCTCTTCCCCTCTCCTCCCAGTTCGGGATACGGGATGACAAACGAGCAAGTGCAAACAGAAATGGCATCTTGCTTGAGGGACAGCGTTGTCTGCATATCCAGTTCTTCTCCATTTCCTGCAGGAAAAATTCATGGCTGCCTCAGAAGGTATTGTTCTGATGTGTTGCCAGAGAATCTCTACACAGAGGCCTGCAGCCATAATGAAGCAACAGAATTTGTCTTGTGTATGTTCATTGTGCAATAATTTCATTGTCAAGGATTTATTGTTGCCATTTTCTATTGCACAATATAAAATGAAGAGAGAGAGAAGGGTGGGGGACAAATAAATGGACGTGACAGAATTAAGTTTTCAGTGTTCT
Organism: Haliaeetus leucocephalus; assembly: GCF_000737465.1. NCBI lineage: Eukaryota > Metazoa > Chordata > Aves > Accipitriformes > Accipitridae > Haliaeetus > Haliaeetus leucocephalus. Next base: position 6,323,435 of record NW_010972992.1, read on the forward strand.
GAGTTTTTTAACAAGAATTTGACTACTTCATCAATCACTGACAAGGGGCTCTGCTGTAGCTGTTCATTCAAGAGCCAATTGGATTTTTTTTTTAATCAGAAGTTTAATTTTTACACCCCAAAATACTGTCTTTTTTTAAAATTTAAAACATTTTCCAAATACTTTTTGTGACATTTCCTTTTAATACCAAAGACAAAGAGGGGTAAAACACGTTAATAGCAGCTGTTTAGCAGGATTCGCGTCTTTTAGAATAATCATTTTAAAATTTGAGATAAACATTCTACATGTTTTGTTTTTCTAAAACAAAATCCAGCACAAAGCAATTGTTAAAAATGTAAACAGGACTGAAATTAGTCAAAATCAGAAGAGTATGTTTCCCCTGATCTTCATCCTTTCTCCCTTCTTTGTGAATTCAATTTCACAAGAAATTTCAATTGTCTTTGCGAATGAAAGTATTTTGCAACTTCCAATGTCATAGAAAATCCAGTTCCAGCCAATTTTAAAAGGCAGGCAGAAGCTCTGCTGGTCCAATTTGGAGCTCTAAATATTATCCATATCCAGAGTATTAATATTTTCATCTAACAAGCTTCTTGTAAAACCATTGCAGAGCTGTTTTCCAACTGGGCAGATGTCAGTACTAATTATGCAAGCAATCTGAGGTGATTGTGTTTTAGTAGTCCCAGAATTCTGAATCTACTTCTGCATTACTTATGCAGACTTTTGCAAGTCTTAACTAAGCAATATTACAAAACCAGGGTGCTCCAATTTAAATTGAGTATCATGGTTGATTAGTCTATTCGAGTCTCAACATCTGAAAAATTAAATTCTTAATGGGTATGGGATAGCCCACTACAGATGAGCAATATTCTTGGAGAAGCAGGAAGAAATCCACTGCCACGTGTGCCTTAGACTGAGTAGCTGATCGTTTCAGATTACACTGAGGTATGTAATTCCTCAAGCACACCTGTGGAAACCTTAATGGCTTCAATTACTAGTGATCATGCAAGCCTCCGGAAACCATGAAAAGAAGGCAGAAAGCTAGTTCCTTGGTGGCAAAGTTCAGAGCGGAGTCTACCTTACGGGGTCCATGGTTACTTCCCTTGGTATCTGTAGAAATTATGGCTAAAAAGCTATTCTAGCCATTGCAAAAAAAAATAAATAAAATAGAAACAAACACACCACCACCACTCAAACCAACTTTAACTCAAGTGTAACCTTAATGTTAACTTGTTTGTCCAGTTCATTCATTTCCTATTATTCCCTGGATCATGCTTTGAATAATTTTCATGATCTGTTTCTTAAGTCCTGCCCCTTTTGATGTCATCAATCTGATCCATATAGGCTGGACAGCTCCTGATGTATCTTCAGTTAGAAAAGAAAATCTGACAGCTTTGGACCAAGACTTGTCTTCTGTTCAGGATAAAGCTGAAGGCTGAGTTTAGTGGCTACTCTAAACACTCAAAGATAGAGTTTCTGCCAAGGTACAGTGGGGTGTTTTGCAATTTGGTCTTAGTTGCTTTACTGTGTATTTCTGTATATATGTATGATTGATATGTAGATATAGATACCTATACACATGGTTAAATATTTGACTACATGACATTTGTGTGTAAGTGTTTAGTATGTGTTGAGCATTGAGTTGCTGTGATAATAGATGAACGTATACTTGTTTGCCACTGCTGTTTAACTTCCACTGACTTTCTTATAACCTGCAGCCTCTCTCCAGGCACTTACCACAGACAAGACAGGCAACTGGTCACTGTTGCTGTTACATGTTTTGTTAAGTCCCTGACTGCAATTGCTATGTTAAATAAATTAGTGGTAGGCTGATTTGGGAAACCAGTGGAGAGCGGATGTTCTGTTGCCTGTACACGTGTGTTTTGAAAGGTTCCCTCTGGGGTTTTTTTTCCATTATCATAGGCTTTTTCATTCTAGTTATTCTAAGAATGCAGATTCAAAGGGTATGAACTAACTAGCCATAGCCTTAAAAGCCCAGTCAGAATGTATGAAAACTGTGGATTGTCTCTGAAAACCATGGTTTGAATATTTACAGATGTTTTTTTAGATTTGAAATTATACATAGAAAAATTGTGTTTGATAGATTTGATTTAGCATTCATTTTTGGTAACTCTTAACTTTTTTCTACTTGTTCTCATTAGAGCAAAGCTGACTAGTGAGATTAATACAACAGTAACAAACTAAATTTTCCTGTTTTAATCTCACACAATTTTCATTTTTATCTTAAAATACCATAAATATTTAAGGACTAATTCAATGTATTTCTTAACATACACTGCAGGCTTATTTTCATTTATTCTTATCTCAATAAAATGAGAAAGAAAGAACCGAATAAGATAAAGGTTGAACATACAATTTAGCATATGAGTTTAATCTGCAAAATGTGTAACAGTAGGGGGTAGCAAGACTACCATGGTTTCGTTTCTGGAGTTTGCCACAGGTAGTCCTCTTTGACGGAAGAAGCATTCAACTGTAAGCCTTCAGCTGTAAGGCTGGCTGATAAAATTTGTAACCAGTGGTTCAGAGTACTATGGCTCTGTGTAGTCTGCATGGGAGTAACAGTTTGACTATATAGGCACTGCAGAAAATCAGTGGTACCTTGTAGCAAAAGTGGAATTGCTCATTTCCCCCTTCAGTTTTTTATCACACCTGTTTTCTTTCAATTGTTCATGCCCCTTTTTTAATATTTCACTTTTCTATTTCACTTCCTGTACTTGTTCAGCGGCAAGTATATCTAAGAAATTTGAAAAATCATTTCTCGTGCTTAATTATAAAAGTATAAAGGAGACGCATATGCCTTTGAGTTAATTTTGTATTATTGTTAAACAGTATCTTACAACATACAAACATGGTATGTGTTGTGGGCTTTGGGGAAAATGACTTGTGATAAACTGGGTTTGCTTGTCAGATAATACGCTTTCGTGGGCTATGTTAAAGCTAATCTGGTATACAGCTTTTGGAGTGCTCTTCACTGTTTAAGGGTTATTCCTAATCTTTCTGAAGAGGAATCTCACTGAAGAGACTGTCTTAGCAGTTTGTAACTCTAAAATATCATTTCATATGAAGTGTCCTAGTCCAGGGATGTTTGAAATAAAGCCTTGATTTAAAATGGGGAGGTCTAGTTGAGGATGAAGGCACCGCAGGTCAGGGCAGTAGTGTGTATCAGCTGAGCTATGGTACCTCACTGGCACCTCAGACTGAGCCACCACCAAACACTTCAAGACCCAAAACTCAGTAAAAGGCCTGAGCTTTCATTTCGTTATCACATAGCCCACCTGCAACAATTCTTCAGTTATTTGTGGGCTCCTCGTCTTGTCTTCAAATTCTGTTACTGTGTTTATAAGATTTTTATTTGGAGTTAAGGTTGGACCAAAGTGGTGTACTCAGTAAACTTCTCTTAATAGCATAATAGGTAGGGTGATTCACAGGGTGCTGTAATGTTGGAAACTCACATATTACAGGACTTGATGTCATGTTCAGTAAGTGGAAGTATGTCAGCATTAGTCCGATGTCCCAAACAGGTACTAAAACCTAGGAAGATGTCCTAGGTCTGTGCTGGCTAAAATGTATGAGCATAAATAATGTTTACACTTTCATCAGTATAAAGTCTGAAAGTATCTAGAGCAGCACAGTAGATGTTTTACTTACTGTGACAAAGGAGATATGGATTTTGGTTTCCAGTTAAGCCACTCTTCTTGGGTGATTTTCAGTTTCTGGGCTTCCTTTTCACTTCTGTAAAATAGAGAGAGGGAGAAGATTTTTAGATTCCTGGAAGAAACTATTTATGTAAGAGATAGGTGGGAAAAATTTTAATAGCAGTACTTAATATTTCTGTGGCTTTCAGAAACAACCCAAGAGCATTCTGTTTTAAGTAGTATCTGCAGTGCTTTATCCATACCCTGATTTGGTTAATCCCCTCTGTGGTTTCAACTGAGGTGGTGTTTTTCTCCACTTCCTTTCCTAAATACCTAATTCTGCTCATCTGAACTATGAAATACCTACCATATTTCATCTTGGAAGTGGGTCTATTTAAGGGATGGAAGAAATTAATCCTGCTTACCTCTGTTCTGCAGAATGAGAGATTATATAGCAAAAATTAAAGCCAGATCCTAATTTGTCCCTTTCCTGCACTTGAAAGTTGGATTTATCCCGATTCCTTGATATAAGGATGAAGCCATATCGCTAGTGCTGAGACAGTCTTGTTTCAGGCCTATAGGCCATGTTTCACTAGCGATATACTCATAATAATTAATTAGTTACAGATCTGTATTAGTTACAGATCTGTATTAATGCACAGTGACACCAAGTTTCAGAATTAAACATTGGTCTTAGTGTTCCTAGAAGGAAGAAAACTACACACCCCTTTGGCCGCAGACTTCTCAGCAGCTTGTGTATTAGTCACTTTACCTTTGCATATCCACACTAACACAGAAGTCATAGTGTAACTGTGCTAGAATGCCTCGAGTTACTTCAGCAGCAGCGTGCAGAACATTTGACCTCTCTGCTACTTCCTGGTGTCCACACTCTGGAAAGACAGATGAGTCTCAGTTCACAGTTATTTTCAGCTTTTGCCAATAACAAATTCATTGGTGCCCTGTTCGAAAGAGTCCACAGATTGGCCATGGTCTTTCTAACAAGCTAATAAGATTTTTTTTTTTTTTTCTTTTTTATTGAACAGAAACAGACTTAGAGGATGGAGCAGGAAGCGGCAAGAGAAGAAGAGAAGAAAGAAGGCTTGATTGAGTTTTATGATTCCTTCAAGGACATGTTTGAGTTCTTCTGTAAGAACACAACAATCCATGGCACCATCCGCCTTGTATGCTCAGACAGCAATAGGATGAAAACAGCTTTTTGGACTCTGCTTTTACTTGCCAGCTTCGGCATGTTATACTGGCAATTTGCGCTTATGTTCAGCCAGTACTGGGCCTACCCTGTTGTCCTGACCATGTCAATGCATTCAGAGCCCAAGATGTTTCCAGCAATTACCATCTGCAATCTGGACCCGTACAGGTAACCTGTGCTGTCACCTTGGCTGTAGTCATGTTTTTACAGTCACAAAGGTTCAGGAAGGGTCAGCAACCTTATGACTGAGGAAGCTGAAGGTAGAGGGAGGTCCCTCTGCCTCACAGAGGTGGAAAGGGACTATTGTTATTTCCAAACTGGTTTTAAGATAAGATCTTGTTAGGAATTGTGCAACGGGCATGTAGCAGTTTATTTCCTGCACTGAGTCAGGATAGAGGAAACTCTACCTTGTGACTCGGTTCAAGCTGCTAACTGATTTTGTGCTCCGATAGAAACAGTCTTTCCCTGAAAAACACGGCTACTGTGCGTATTCATTCCTAACTAAACTACTAATCTCTGGAACGGCGCATGCTAGAGCTGGTTCTGCTTGGGTTTTTCGTACGGCACGATGGCTTTAAGGAAACGATAGAACTTCTGTGAAAGTCTGTGGCTCTGCTTGTCAAACAAGGCTCCCACAGTAGTGGCAAGTTATCGAGACATTTCAAATTACATAGTAAAGGAATTACGTAATCTCCTCAGAATAATTATCTAATTGACTGACAGGAAGTCCAGTTTGTGCAGCTCATGCTGCACAGCTACAGGTTCTGAGGTTTTCAGTGGAAAATACAACAACTGGAAATTCAGCTGCTGGAGCTCCTAATAAATGAATTTACTGAAGTTAGGTATGCTAAGCATAAGCACCATGATTGTTGGCTTTTCTCAACACAGACATCAAGGTCTGCAGAGACCAGGAGAGCAGCCTTTCCATAGATACTGCGAGGGTACATAAAATAAAGAGCTGTTGTCTGATAGAAATGTGGATATTCACAAAGCGCTAATAATTTTGTTCCTTGCAGATTTGAACTGGTTAGTGAACATTTGGTTCAACTGGACCACATGGCAGAGGAATCAATCGCTTTTTTGTACGGCATCAACACATCCGCCAGCTTATTCCACGTGAACGAGAAAAACATCCGCATAAAAGACTTGTCAAGCACAGGCAACCTCAGCAGATCTAGCTTCAAGCTGAGCCAAAACTTCTCACTCATGAGAATGTCTGACCACAGTAACAGGTCAGGGAAGAAGCTTTCCAGCGTGGGCTTCAGGCTGGTAAGTGCGTGTCCTTGTTGAGGCTTTAACCCAGCTTCAGGCACGAGGAACGAGGACCAGCTGCTCCCTGAGGGAAAGGGGCTGAGGGGGACCCTCTAACCTCGGCAAACCCTCTAACCTCGGCAAACCAGCAGGAAAACCTCACACACAGATGGTGGCCGGGTCCAACCAAGGGTCCGGCTCATCAGGCAAGACGAGGGTGATGAGGCAGGTTGAAGTCCAGGCCGTGAAGTTAGCCCACCGGGTCAACAGGGTCCGCAGCCAGGCAGGAGGACAGCAGGGGCCTAGCTGGAAGGCGGCAGCCCCACACCGCAGCCCAAAATGGGGCCGAAGGAGCTGGGCTGAGCTTAAACGAGCGCCTGGGCCCACGGGTGGAAGGTGTGGGTGGAGGACACAGCTGAGGCTGCTTCGGGGCCGTTAAGGCTTAGCAGTGCACTCAGGGCCCTGACGAAGGTCTTGCTCAGGAGGTACATTCCAAAAAAACTGAGTGAAAAAAAATAGATTGTGGCAGTGCTGTGTGAGGACAACTTGGACGATGTTTCAGGAGAGTCCATCCCAGCCTCTAACCATTTGTGCTGATTGCTAGGATTCTTGTGAAGTGAAAAAATAGCAACATCAATAATCGTGCACAGCCTGCCCACTTGTAAAGTCCTTCTGGCAGTGACAAATTCAGTAGAGAACGGTAGCAGCAGGCTATGGGAATCATTGTACCCCCTTTCTAAAAATACACGGAACATCTAGACTTAGCAGCCTAGAAATAACAGAAACGATGTGCGAGGATTCCCTCAGTGTCTAAATGCTGTGGCACCGGGGGTACTAGAAATGTTGCAGATAAAACAAAAGATGGCAATAACAAATCAAGAGGATGAATACAATAAATGTGTGTCTGTGACTTCAAAGAAGGCAGCAAATGCTTCAGGTTCTTCATATCAAAAACAGGGTTAGCGTAGATCTAGGAGCAGAAGCTATGAGAGAGAGATTGATGTGGCTTGAAAGGCCAGCAATTTTTGCCTGATTATTATCATCCTTCCCTATCCTGAAGCCCTTCACGAGGCACACTTTCACCAGAATCTGTGGGTGTTTACCTAAGTCCTGAGTAAGAACAAAGAAAGCGTCTCAGGACTTGGCTCATGATTCATGGGCTGTAGAGGATTCCCACCAGCCCTGTCCTTCCTTCTCCCAAGGTACTTGAGTTTGCTTGTCTTCCCTCTTCTCCTGCCTCTTTTCCCCTGCACTCATTCCTCTGAGACGAAAAAGCACACCTTATCCAGCTTCAGGGAGAGAAGGTACTTAGCACATAACAAGGTGACCTCCAGAGGTCCCTTCCAACCTCAGCCATTCTGTGATTCTGTGATAATTAAAATGATCAGAGACTTCACTTTCTGAAAAAATAGAGGTTCCCCTTGTCCCTGTATCCAGTATTGCCTTTACTCCCTGATCTCTGTTACCCTAAGGCTGTCATGTTCTGGCTGTGCTGAATGGCTCCCTCTCTTCTTCCAGTGCAATGCCACAGGTGGGAATTGCTTCTACAAGACCTATTCATCTGGGATGGATGCAATTCTTGAATGGTACAGGTTTCACTACATGAATATCATGTCCCAGCTACCAGTTATAATCAACATTTCTGACCATGAGGAGCAAATAGAAGATATGGTCTACTCCTGTCAGTACGATGGGGAGCCCTGCAGACCCAGGTATGTTACTTCTTGAGGCGCTAATTGTGATTTCAGCAGAACTCAGGGACTCGGGAGACTGAAACTGAGCCTACAATTTCAGGCAGTGCAGGCACTGCATCTCATGGCATACTGCCAGGCTTAGCCCTTGTTGGAGATCTGACTGAAAGAACAGCCTTTCATGATCAGAGCATGGGGCTAGGAACCTAGAAATTAGCGTTCTGCCATGACTTACCTCTGTGACTGTGAGTTAGTGTCTTAGGGTGTCAAAGAAGCCTGAGAGAAATTCAGCAGGAATTAAACCTTTGCTGATATAAAGATGCATTGCCTGTACTGAATGGTACATGATGAATGTCTATCCGCATGAGAGGAAAGGAGCAGAAATCCTCAGATATTCAATATGTAAAAGTGGGATCTCTTTTTGCTGTAACAATGAAAAGCGGGGAGAGAAGTGGAAGAAGGTTCTCATGACTCTACTGTAGCACTTGGCCCCTGAGCACAAGGATTGTTCTCAACTATTTTGCCAGGAGAACTCAGTTAATAGCAAAAGGGTCGGATGGTCTTTTTGCATCCTTTTGTCCCTAGAGGCAAAGAAGTGAGCTTGCTGCACATACCAAAGGCAAAGGCATACCTTCTTTTTCCTGCGTGCCTATGGTCTCCACTGTTGGAAGCTCTTCCGAATACAACTGACATACACCATCCAAGACAATGCTGTGCCTCAGACACACGAGCCATTTGCTGGCCTTCTTGTTTTCAGCTGATGACTTGAACAAAGTTAACAGCAATGCACCCATCTATGACACAGAATAAGCAGCAGGCAAATTTAAGCGTTTTTCTGAGCACTTTCAGCAAAGGGGAGAGGGGTCTGCAAAGTTTGTTGTAGATCATTTTATGAGATAAGGTACTGTTTTATCTTTCCTGGAGGCAATTGACTCTTACATTCTTCTGCACTTGGTGTTTCTGATGCTGTCATGTAATGTATCTTCATCAGTGCACTTCATGGTGAGCATTGTCACTTTTGTACGTCTGTTCACCCAACTCTTCTTAAGAACTCCTATAAACTGGGAGAATGTGGAGGCTGACTTGGCCAGGGAAGTTCAGCATGATCATAATAAGTGGTACAATTTTTAAGAAAACAAGGAAAGAGAGGATCTATTTCTCTTATTGATTAGAGCACAGAAGTGGTGTTTCTCCTACTGATTAGAGCACTGAACTTCAACCTGCCTGGTTGTTGGAACAAGCAGGGAAAAATTTAGTCTGCTTGGTGGAAGGAAAAGCAAGTCAGAACTCTGAATTTGACTTCTGTGTTTGCCACTCTAGCTGTAACCTTGGGTGAGCAGTGAATCCTTGTGCACCTGATTTTTTTCCTTGTCTCCAGTGAGTTAACAACTCTTTCCCATAGGCACTCCTGTACATATACACAAACACAAACCACATCCTATGTAGAAGTAAAGGTATTGCTACACTCATAATTAAAACCTATCAAAATTTCTCTTGATTTCAGTGACTATGTTCACTTTCACCACCCAGTCTTTGGAAGCTGCTATACTTTTAACAGCAAGGGAACAGACTCTTTTTGGACAGCTACAAAACCAGGAATTCCTTACGGTATGTTATTTGGCAAAGGGTGGGAAGAAGAGCTAAAGTTAATATAATTTGGCTATGGATTAAGTATGTCTTCTATACATGTCTTACTGACATATAGCCCTCTCTTCTAGTCTAGTGGCACAAATTATTGACTGTATTTGCTTGCTTCACTAGCCACATGTATATGATAGCCATATCAACCATATCTTAACTTGTAGCAAGCAGAATATTAATTTAGTTTTCAAGCAGAATATTATTACAGTTTTGGAATAGGCTGGTGCAATTACTACCTGACCACTCACCAGGTCTCTAAAGAAAAAGAATGTCTCTTCTGCGAGCTAAGACAGCAGTTTGATCAGTGCTGAGAATTCAAGACATAGTGGTATTCCTATTTTGGCCCAGAATAAGCCATTATATGCTTCCCTTTTCTTTGGTTTACAGGACTTTCCCTTATCCTGAGAGCAGAGCAGAAGGATCACATCCCACTCTTGTCTACAGTCGCAGGTGTGAAAGTGATGATACACAACCACAATCAGACACCATTCCTTGAGCATGAAGGCTTTGACATCAGACCAGGCATTGCAACTACCATAGGCATTCAGCAGGTTAGCCACTTGCTCAAGAGCATTGTTTCGTTTCCTTCTGATTGCAGAAAGTTGTGATGAGCTGAACGCTGTGACTGACTCATACAACGGACCTGTGAGACTCTTGTGTTCACTTCTTGACTGTGCATGTATATTTATGCAAGCCCCTCTTCTCTCTTCACTGTGCTCAGTTTCCCATGGGTAAAACAAAATTATTCCAAATGTGCAAGTGGCCTTTTGGTCCTCAATACATTGCGGCCTGATTTGTTTTACACTGAGGCTCTTACACCTCTTACATTTCGTTCCAGCTCTAGACAGGGGGCTACGTGTGTATATTAGGATGAGAACAAACATTCTGAAGTGATTTAGTTATTTTGACATGATGAGTTATTGCTTGTCAGCTGAACCCTAGTGACTGACCACGTGCACTCTCCTACCTTTGCCCTGTTACTGTATATGTTTTATTAGCAAGGTATTGCTGAGCTGTTCACGTATATTACTACACTTCCTGTCCTTTATATGATGCTCCATCCAGTTAAGTTTAGTTGGTGATGGCTAGGTCCAATTAAAACTCCTAATCACTCAAGCCTCTTTTCTGTGTCCACAGGATGAGGTGAATCGCCTGGGTGGCAATTATGGGAAATGCACAACTAATGGCAATGATGTGAATGTTAAACTCCTGTACAACAACTCCTACACCCTGCAGGTATTGTCAGAGCGGCTGGCTGAGGCCCCAGTTTATTCAGAGTGGATGACTAGCAAACAAGTCATACCTTACTCTCCAGAGAGCTTTTACACATCAGCAGGTTCATTGCTGGAGATAACAGAGAGATTCATGCCCCTCTCAAAAGAAGCTCACAAACAGGGTGTTGTAACTTGGAATGTGTTTTACTGAGAGCGGGATACTTAGTCCCAGACACTGGGGCTCCTCCCTCCTTGTAACACAAGAGAGATCAGACAGTGAGCCAGCCAAGGCAGCTGGAAGGTTCTATCAGGATATTCTTGGCCCTTCAGGTCTTTATTTGTGTAAGTAGTTGCTCCTGGCTCTAGGTGTTTGGGCTGCTTAGCTGAGATGTTACTGGGTATAATGAAAAAGGGAGCTGGGGAAAATTCTATCATCTCACCGAGTTCAATACTGTTTTCAGAGGTAAAGACAAGAAATGAAAAGTGAAAACCTTTTGCATCATCATACTGTAGTAACGGCTGGTGTCTTTTTGCAGTAACAAAATCTCTACATTGGCTCCTACCAGCTCTATGCTACAGACTGAAGATGTGGGCACTTGAGAATTTCAGGCTTATACAATCTTTTATGACTACTTTATTTTCCAGGCTTGTTTGCATTCCTGCTTTCAGCACATAATGGTTCGAAAATGTGGCTGCGGTTATTACTACTACCCACTGCCTCCTGGTGCTGAATACTGTGACTACAATAAGCAGCCTGCATGGGGTAAGAGCAAAAGACTGCTGTCCTGTCATTGTCGGAAAGGAACACCTCCCTACAGTAGTCACTGCTTACATGACTCCTTAGATTACGGCCCTTCTACTTTGTGCCTGTTTCCTGCTTAGACTATTTCCTCGCCTCACTAAATCCAGCCAGATGTCAGACACCTTTCTGTGTATTTGCCTGGGTATCGAGTTAGTGCATTAAAAATCTTGATGCTATCAAGCATCCTTCATTAAGTACAATAATATACGGTCAAGCTCTTTCGTGTTACCAATATTGGTGGCTGTGCTGGTGTAAGACAAAGCTTTGAATGACTTCTTTTGGTTTTCTGGTTGGCCTATCCTCAACACAGCCTTAGAGGGGAAGGCATCTGCATTGCACACAGGTGATTAGCTTGGCCATCTGGAACCATTCTGAAGCGAGAGTGAGGCAAAACCAGGTCTCTCAGAGAGTGCTGTATGCTCGGAAGGCCAAGTGAGGGCAGAGGTTTTGGTAGCTTTCCATCTGGTAGCCTTCTATTTCCTGAGGAAGTGTCTGAATGTGTTCCTCCCATTTCTTTCACCAGGTCACTGCTTTTATCAGCTGTACAACAGGCTCAGAAATCATCACCTAAATTGTTTTGACCAGTGCCCCAAGCCTTGCCGGTAGGTCACAAACTGAACCACAATAAATGCCAGCTTGCAGAGGAAAATTACACCAGTGGAAATGTAGGCAACTTAGTGGAAAAATGTATGGACCAACGGGCTGACTGCATTTTGGCATTTTCTGAACCAGAGATTTCAATTTGATGTTTGAACCCCAATGCTGAGAAAGGAAAAAGATGACAGCATTAGACAAATTAAATACAAACTTTTTGTGCGCCTGACAGCAGAGAGGGGAAATTGTTTTAATCACACTGAAACATTTTATTAAGCCCAAACCAAACTGTTTGTGTCATTTTTCAATCTATATTACTTTTCTTGGTTTACCTTTTTTATTCTAGGTCAATTTCAAAACGGAAAGACATAATTTTAAAGCAAAATATCAAATATTTTGGTTTTTAATGCATCCAAGAAAAGTTGTCAGGACTTTGAAACAGTTCTAGTTTTCCTCCTGACCTGAACGGTTTTCAGGCAACCTCTGGTTTTATTTCCTAAGCTGATTTACAAAGCTTTTTCCAAGGTTCTCAAGAGCCACCCCCAAACTTCTGCTTTGCGCAAGTAGTTAGCATTGTTAAACTCCTTCATGTATTCACTTTTAAATGCCAAGAGTCATAGTGATCATAATCTCCATTTTTATCTTATCAGGGAATCACTGTACAAGGTGTCTGCTGGGACAGCTAAATGGCCATCAGCGAAGTCGCAGGTAGTCCATACAGACAACTGCTGTCTTTAGAGGGGATACTGTATTTACTGTGGCTGTTGGAACATCAAAGTTAAGGGTGAAAATAATGACTTAGGCAGCAGCAATGGACATGGCAAATAAAGCAAACTGGTCCCAAACCTGGGCCCAAGGGAATGACCCTGTAGTTAAGGTGCTGGAATAAGATGCTAGAGAGGTACCTTCAATTCCAGTTCTAATCCGAACTTCCTCGTGCCCTTAAGCAGTTCACCTCACTGCCTTAGTTCCCACCTACACAATGGTGCTAATGACTTTCTGCTTCCAGTGGGTGTTGTGGTGTAACAACTCACTTATTACTGTTTGTGAGGTGCTGCAGGGCTGCAGTGGAAACTCTCTGAGTCAATAGATGACCTCTTGCCGTTTCTCATGTTCTAATGTTAAATGGGCATTCAGGCGGTATGACCAGGTAATTAATTCACATGCAATAGGTGATAATGGAGATGTAAATACAACCGATACATTTTAAAAGAGGAAATTATTTGGTGGGGTTGCTGTTAAAGGCAGAATTTAAGAACTAGAATACTATACACACCTAAAATATCAGTGTGCATTTCCTGGCTATTCTGGCAAATATAGCTACTACTTGATAGCTATCACTATGTGATATAAACCAATCAATTACATCCTTTTTTATTATTCACAATAGCCATTTTATTGCTTATGAAATCTGCATTTACAAAATATTAAATAAAAACTCAGAAGACAGGATTGCAAATAACATACATATACTCTGCTGCAGGACTGGATCCGCCAAGCTCTAAGGCATCAGAATGGATATAATTCTACCAGCAACAGGTTAGTCACTGCAAGAAGGTACCCCTGCTAAAACTATGGATTAACTCTTCATCCTTGCAGAATGTGTAGATGTTAGTCTGGAAAGGGAGGACAAGAGAAAAACGTACAGGGTAATCCAATAAATTTCCCAGCTTTCCTCACAACGCTGTAAGACAGTCACTTCTGTAACTTTTCCAAGCTCATGTTAAACACCCTCAGGAAAAAAGCTTGAGTGAGTGGTGAAACCTACTGCCTAGCAATCAGCGTGTAAAATCGAGAGCAGAATGCCAGCAGTACCTTCCACCAGGTGAATGGTGTGTGGACATCCCACCATTGCTAACCTCTCCCTTTCTCCAATACAGGAAGGATATTGCCAAGGTGACTATCTTCTACCAGCAACTGAACTACCAGTCCGTGAATGAGTCTCCTTTACTCTCAGTAAGTTGCACTACGTCAGCTCAAAACATCGTTACCTCTCATTACTTATGGTGTGCCGTGTATGGTTGGAGGGAGGGTTATTTACAGCCCCCAAGATGGGATGGGATTATTCTTCTTAAGGAAGGGACTTGAAAATTTCGCATTTTACACAGTTACACAAAATTACTCCCCAAATGGCAAGCAGCTAACTGACCTGCCGGAAATATGCAATAATTTCATGTTCCCAGAGCTCTGCTGTGTTTGATAAACACAACCTTTTGATTCTTTCCCCAGGAGAATCTGCTTCTGTCCAGCATGGGAAGCCAATGGAGTCTCTGGTTTGGATCCTCAGTGTTGTCTGTAGTTGAAATGTTTGAGCTGCTTATAGATACACTAGTCTTGTCTCTGCTCTTCTGCTACCAAAGGTTCAGGTCAAAGAAGACATTGCAAGTAGCTCACGCTCCTACCATCCCCAGCGTGAGCTTGACCCTAGAAAACTACCGAGTTGTGCAAGAAGAAGCTGGAAAAAGTGATGATTCTGCTCATACTCACCCTTCTGGAGTGACTACTGCCATGGGCAACAACAGTGACCTGCATCTTCACCCACTCTCCAGCAAGGTGGAAATGCCCGAGCTTTGCCCAGATGTGGTGCTTAATGGATTTAGATACTCGAAGGACAGCTCTTCGGAAGGGCAACCGGATAGCTAAGGATGTGTTTGTGTGCACAAAGTGGGAGACTTGAAACTCCTCTAATGCTCAGGTGCTGTCAGAAAGATTGCAAACAGAAACGTTCCGGATCTACGATCTGTGAGCACCTAAACGCCACACTGCTGAGCTTGGCAATCCTCCTCCAGCTATTACAAGTTCATTATTAAACCATCCGTGTGTCCTGGATTCAGGCATCATGCAATGTTCTTTTGTTCCTAATGAGTATCTGGGGAGGGGAGAACTGTACTTCTACTCTCTGGGACAGTCGTCTTGAGTCCTCATAAAAGCCTATTCATAGCTTTTAACTTTTAAACCCTTGTGAGGAAATCAGCCTGTGGCTTCGGACAGGCCCATCTACATTTCACAAACGTACTCAAGAGAAAAGTCAGCCTGGCTGTTAATGGAAAGATTTCCAATGGAGGCTAAGGAGCGCGTGCTCGTATCAGTCGGTGTTGTCTTGAGGATAACAGAGCATGTAATAATAACAAGAGGTGGCTCTGATTACAGCTTTGCTTCCAAGACACCTCTCTGTCCTTAACCTATTACTGTTGCATTTTGAGGACAGTGCACGGAATACTGCTGCTTAGATGCTTTTAGACTTAACCCAGATTATTTCAAATGAGACTTACTACCTTAGAGGAAAGGAAAGAGAAGAAATGGGGTTGATAAGTTTTTTATGTCACAGACGAAGCATCTGCTTTATTTAGAAGATTAAAACATTGCTGCATTTTTGTTGCAGTCCATTTATAAATAGAGATGTTTTAATGTTAATATTTGACAGTAACTTATCTGTACATAAAATAACACATTTATTTTTGATGAAGATGTTTGCACAGGAGCATTTTACCCTGTTATAATCTTGTTTATGATTTTCTGTAGAAAACAAGAGTTAACAAGAAATCAATGAGCTTTGTTTTGTAACTTTTTTAAATAATAAAATGCTCTGAATACAGACTATGACTGGGGGTTTAGTTTGACTTTGTTTTGCCTTCAACCGATATTTGGGTTTGTTACTGCCTAATTGTTACTGCTAAGCGCTGGGTCTGGAAAAGTATTTTTCAAAATGTCCAGACCTTACTTGCAGAAGCCTAAATGCATAGGGCCAAGTCATGAAGAGAGTTTTGGTTCCAGACACAGAGGTGGGATCCTCATAGCCTTCAGTTTGCTGCTGACATCATTGGAAGCCAAGCACTAAGATACTTTTGAAAGACTCACTTTTTTGCTTGATTTGCTTAATTTTTTTTTTTTTTTCATTCACAAGGAGAATCTACAGAGATGTAGACCAAACCCAAATGAATTGTGCTGTAATACACCAGCCAAGTTACAATGAATAGGAACATGTGGGCTCCATTGGAGTGGGTGATTCAGCCTTTTCCCTGGGTCTTCTGCACTGGGAAATACAGCTTCTTTGCTTACTGGCAAGAGTGATTTTATGCAATACTGTAGTCCGAGTGACCCTGTTGAGAAAGGATACCATGAAGAAAAAAAAGCACTAAGGATGAGAAAGAGAGAAAAGGAATTAGACTTCTAAGTAGAACATCTGGGCATGCCCTGAGAATGCAAAATTCAAGTGGATGCCATGCAGTCATTCCTGAAAGATTACAATGCCTTAGGTATACACACATCTATATATGTGCATACACATACACTTGTTACCACTGGGGCTAAATGGGAAGGCTAAAGGTTAGCTAAAAGGAAATTGGTGAAAGTATCTTTATACTGGTCCCAATGCCCAGAAAAAAAATCACTGCAGAATTCTGCATCATGTAATGCAATTTCCAGGGGGAGCCAATTTTGGGACAGAGGAGTGCAGGACCGAGGATCAAGTGGCAATGTCTTGTCTTGTGGTCAGATTTGGAACATGAGGGATGTGGCAATACAGGACAGGGATCTGTTAGCAGGGGTGTGTGCTTCAGTTTATACGTGTGCAGACCCAGAAGAGCAAGGGGTGTTGCAAGCCTGGAGGGAGATGCCTTGGCAGCATGGTATGCGAGTGGGTAGGGAATGTCCATCGGTAGCATGGGGACATAAGACTGGAAGAGAAAAAGGGTGTGGGGTTCACTACGGGAGAGGGACATGCAGAAAATTTGCTTCACACCTGCTTGTGCCACCTTTAGTAGAATAAAATAATGGTTTCTAAGCTAGTGGAAGCATATGTAATAGGTATCCAGTTTGAAGGTAGCTTAAAGCAATCTTCTCTGAGGGTGTGGACTAATTTTCAGCTTAGTAGCTACCTCTTTATTACAGAACATTCCCGAAGCCTGCTGTAGTTGAGAAATCAGCCATACAAATTCTTCATTAGGGTCATACCTTAGTGCTTGTGATATCATCACTGAAATATCTGTCCTATTTGGAGCTCCTCATATCTGAGCTGTGCATTTCCAGCGTGGAGCAAAAATCGAGGCACAACTGGGAGTCGCTGTTACACTCAGAATCCCACAGCAATGCTATAGAAAGGTGTAAATCCAGAGTCCCAACTCCCTACTCTAGCTGCCAGGCTATTGCCCTTCCCCATTGGAAAGCTCCTATGATAGCTGCCACTCTCACAGAAATTAAAGCTAAGCGGCAGGAGATGCAGCACGATGTTTCAAATCCCTTTCCCGCTGCAAGCTGCGTGGCAAGCTCTTCCACAAACGCGACCAGAAGGCTGCCAGTGGTCCGAAGCAGCAGCTGCTCTCCTGCGAGCCCATCCCTCTGAACCAGAGCCCAGCCCTTTCCCTGGGTTTGCGTCCCACCGTGCAGCTCCGTGCTCACCCAGCAGCATCTCTCCTGGGGTCCCTGTGTCTGTGACAGCTCGTGAAAGCTGCGTTCTGTTGTCTGGTCCGGGAGAGGTTTGGAGGTTTGTCTCTTTAGGAGAAATATCTTGTCAGAAGGGCCGAGATGTCTATTAAGCTGCCACATTGCTAGTGTGTTTCATTAATAGCATTAATGAAATTAGAGCGTGTCTTAATCACATGAAACAGAAGGGCTGCCAAGAGACTTGGAATCCTGTGTCTTTTTGGAGAAAAGTTCATTTAGCTTCCTCTTTTCAAGCCATAAACCCGTGCCAGATAAATTTCATCTTTTAATCCTTCTTATACTAAAGTGCTTCACTGGCTTGTAAAGATCTAGAATCAGAAAAAATGAGGAAATGTGTGTGAGTTTTAAAAAAAAATTTCCTGTCTTTATTGTTCGTTCATAGATACTGTTTGCATGTGAGATTTTTTTTCACTCCCACTTTTTCAAAAAAATGCATTTCTTCTGCCATAAGATATATTACATTTCAGCACATCATAGTTTATATATATAATTCTGACAATACACTTTATTATGTCATGGTGCCTATACCTGTATAGTCCACACATAACCTTTTATTACTTTTGGTAACTATGACATACAATAATAAAAATGACAAAAATAATACTGAAAGCCGTGCCTTACAGAAGAGTACAACTCTCCTAACAATGAGACGCACAACTAGCAGGAGATAGAGAGCCCCGGAGGGAAAGAGCTAGATTCTGTTTGCCATATTGCTCGTAAAGTCTCCGTGGAGTCGGTGTTATATCTCCTGGTCCATGTTAAACCACATGTCTCAAAGCACTCAGCGGTGGAGGTATCTTCAGAGGTGAGTTACGCAGCAAAATGTTTTGCCAAAGGTTTTGGAGTGGGCTGGCTGGGACTGGGAACCCTATGGCTTAGTGGTGGCTCGGTGCTGTGTCCTGGGTGGCCTTTCTCCTTTGAGAGGAGGGGACGTCTGCATGTGGAGGGCCTCGTGCCACAGGGAATTGCATCCTGACGCCATCGTGGGAAGCTGGTAATTCCTCAGGGCACGGCAGGGGCTGCCCGTTGGTGAGCTGAGCAGCCTGGCTCCGGTGACACCGCCACGAAGCAGCGTAACTAAAAGTCTGCGACGTTCACTTCTCGGTTTTTGGAGCGTTTCAGACTTGCTCTCCTCCTGGCGTGCTCAACGGTCAGCACCGCTTCCCTGTACTTCATTTTAGGGGCAGGCACTGTTGCAGTATCCTAAATGCTAGTGTTTGCATACACCCAGGAAGGGCAAATTTTCCCAGGAATAGCAATGTGGAAAGGGCATTGAGAACTAAAAGCTCAGCTTGACCCATTTTAAACTGCGTTCAGGTACCGCAAGGCATGGGACCTAAGCCTACAGTCTGAATGCATACCTATTCTGGAATCACCCCTGGAGGGTCTGTCATCTTCCTGGTCAGGGCACAAAAGCAGACACCAGGGAAAACACAGGTTTCTAGCAGAAGCGTGTCTGAACAGAGAATATCTTTCTTCAGTAGCTGAGCTCGGCTTGGCTCAGCCGTAAACCTGCTCAGACGTTTCTGCCGGTCTGCGCTCCTGGAGCTCGGAGCTTGACCTTCCAGCAGAAGGTCTTGGCAGAGGGAGGGAGGGGGCTATCTGCAGGAGTGGCTGAAATGCAGGCTCCTCCTTTTGAGTTTCTCGGGGTTGTTCGAAGCCATGTGAGAGAACTCCCGGAAGATGTCCAGGTAGGTAGCATCTCCTGCAAAAATACACAGGAAGAGGCATTAGTCCCAATAGTTTTGCTTTGCCTTGCTTTGATACTTCCCACCCATGGAGATCATGGTGCATCAGGCCATTTTCACTTGGAACTCCTGACTTTCATCTATCCAGATGAAAGAAAGAGCTCTACACGTGATACAGAGACAGAGCCCAGCTTGTTAGCCTTGCACTGCCTCAGAGGGTTCTGGTTTGGCTTTCCATTCTTTGTTAATTAGAACAGGAGCCTGCATACGTAAACATGCTCTCGGGACTCTTGCTTCACAATCAGATTTGGGATAATTCCTCCCTTTTAATATTATTGGTACTTTTTTCCAAAGCCCAAGAGAGAGTAGCCTTTTAAGGCTTGAAGGAGAGAGCTATTCTGGAAGCTGAGGGCTCTGAAAAAGGTCTTTCGTTGAGCCACTTGTGCAACAGCAGAGCTTCGTGCGGTCAGGAACATAGGGCTTGATATTGGTTTGCTGGAGACAGCGTTCCGCCGGGAACTGAGATAAGGTAATTTTCTAGTCGGCTGCCTTCTCCTCCGGCAGCCAGACTTTTCAGAGCTTGTTGTGGCAGGTACAACATCAGTCCACCTGTACTGGAACAAAACAACAACCTGTCGAAGGGCACTATCAGATAATAACAATTCTCCGTGACAGCTGACTCAAGGCCCTGTTCAAACCACAAGTGAAGGCAAAGAGTTCAGGTGTCCCAGCAGTGGTTCTGTGATAGAATCTCCCTTGATGCAGGAATGGTTTCAGATCTATGCTGCAATTCTAGAGATAATTAGGCACCCGCATCCCATTAATGATATATCTGCTTGTACGTTTGCTGCTTGATGTTCTAGGGCAGTTTTTGCCATGGACTGGGCTACTGAGCTCATTTTTACCTGGTGATGAACCCATGTAGCCACAGGGGAAAAGATAAGTGAAAGATCCCAGGTATTCACCTACCAGCTACCTTAGTCTTTCATACAGAGCTCTGTGCCCTTTGTTTGACAGAAGACATGTCCTGGAAAGTCGCTGAGAGGGTAGACCCACAGCTGCTATGAGCTGCATAGCTCCAAGGCACACCATCCGTCAATATCGCTGCAGTGCTGAGGGATGAGAAAAGCTAATGCAAAAACTTGGTTCCACAAAGCCAAGTCGATAGCAGGATCCAGTGTAACTTCATATTGCCACCCAAACTGGGCTGGAGAGAATGGTCTGAGTGTGTCCAGCTAGCTGAGAGTGGACAGAGAAGGCTTGCAGCTTCCCCTCACTCGCCTGGCAGTGCTCCCTACCCTGGAGGCATCTTCCAAGAAGCATTCCTCCAGCTACTCCTTTGATGCAAGCTCGCAGGACAGGTCCCTCCGTGAATGTGCCGTCCCCTTCCACCCCAGCTCATGGGGGAGCACAACGGGATGTGAGAATTGTCTCTTTTCAGCACATGAAGAGTGTCCAGCCCAAAAGGTCTCGAGAAGAATAGTCTTCAGCATTATCCACAGGCAGGTGACAAAGGCTTATAACATGAGCCTTATCGTCAGGCAGGCTTTGATCAGGATATGTTGATTTTCAGGCACAGCAATGCTCAGCAAACGTATGGTTTCATGCCTGCCACAAAACCAACTTGACCTACCTGTTAGCTTCTGGTTATAGTCACTTGAGCCCCTGCTTAACTGGTGGGACTCAGCCTGTTTCCACTGCCCCCACCAGCGCTGTCCTGTGCGTACAAATATATCCCAATGCTACGGTGACTTCTGCCTTGCAGCCTGTTAGACCACAGTCCTCTCCCACCAGGGACAGACCCTCCACGACCCACACAGCCTTCCAGTCTCTGCGTGCATCACCCCAGCTTCCTAGCATTTCCACCTGCTTGCCTGCCACCTATTCCCCCCCACCTTGCCTAAATAAAATGTAGTCCCTTTTGGGGAGAAGGAAAAAAAACCCCACCCTTATACAAAACATAGAAAACAGGTAGCTCTTCTATGAGGACAAGAAAGCCTCATCTCTCCAGGGTTTATTTAGAATGAGTCTGCTGTTGAATTGTTAAGCAGACCTGGCAGCAACAGGTAAGCAAGCGCTGAACTGGCTGAGTTCTGGTGTAGAGACCAGGTAACAGCTGGTACTTCTTCTCTTTGATCCTGACTTAGTTTTGACACCAGTGGGATGGTGTCAAAATGGCACCGTTAGGTAGCAGGATAGAGAATTGCTATTACCTCCTCCCAGTAGCCAGACCAGGTTGGTAAAATCACGAATATATCCTTGTTCAGTGAGATCACTAATCCTCCCGTATACTGGTAAAATATTTGTTCTGGCAACACTCAGATATAACTCCAATTACAAGGATCCTACTCTTGTAGTAAAGTATTAGTTGCAGATTTTTGGAGATATTTAAGCACTTCATCCTCATTAACTAAAGAAGAGACAGTCTTTTGGAGATCTGGGTTTTTGTAATCGCATTTCAGTCTTCAATGTATTTATCCTTGTGAGGTTGGGCGAGACCATAGTCTCCCCTTCAGACAGAAAACAGAAAGGTAGTAAAATAAAGGGGTGGCAGTGGGAATCAGTAAAGCCATGTGTCTCCCAAGCTCTGTGCTTATAAATTTACTCTAAGACCATGCAGCTCTCCTTCCATAAATGCCTTAAATGATTGTAATGCTCCTGCTTTCAAAGTATCCTTCCTACTTAGCTCTTTCACTGAGTTCACGAGCCTACCCAGATTCATTAATTGGGATCTGTTTGTCCCTCCAGGGGAAAACAGAGGCTATTCCACAATTTTGTTTTTCTGCATTTGTTTTCCATGCTAAGTATGACAGAAATCATGAGGCCAGGCCAGTCTTTCTTTTCTTCTTCTTCTTTTATTTTTCCGCCACAGACACACAGTATGAGAGAAACCAGTGGGGGAAGGATTGCACTGTGATGTGTGGGAAATGGTGGTCCATGTGCAGAAGATTGGTATTTTCATCTAGTGCAAGGTCTCCTTTTACAGGACAGGCATCAGCAGAGCTCATAACGTATCAAGCATTAACTGATTCAGGTACTCTGAAGAAACATGAGTGGGTGGGTTGGGGTGTGTGTGTGTGAGATCTGAGCCTGTCACCTTTACCCCAGCCTTCTTCCAAAGCACCCTGAAATCACATTATCACAAGACAGTGTCACAGAAACCCAAACAAAAATGCAGAGTATTTATGTGGCATTCCAGTCTATTCACTGCCATAGAATTCAAGCTGTGGGTTGCAGAGGAGAAGGAAAACAGGTTAAAAGGGCATGGTTTTCTAGATCAGTTAATACAGGCAACAAGGCAAGAAACCCTACATAAATAAATCAAGCCAAAGAAGGAGGAGGGAAGGAGTTTATCTAGATTTTTATTAACAGTGTTTCAAGAGACAATAGAAGAGAAGGGAGGGGAAAAAAAGGCAGACACCACAGCAACAGTTTTAAAATTGTACAAAGATAATAACATACAGAATATCCGGTTCCATAGTTACAGTCAGTACAGGCTGTGTAGGGAAAGGGGGAATTAAAAAACGTGTTACAAAGTTGCACTGAAAGCAGGCAAGTGAAGGAGGTTAATAGGTTATAGCGTATTTACAGCAAGTGTCAGCCCCTGGTACAGCAGCCCAGCCATTCAGTGTGTAACAGAGCCGTATTAATCAACCACACTTAGCAGCTTTGACTTAGCTGAAGAACTTCTTTCTCTCTCTGTGCTGTTTAGATAGGAAGGTATGGGAGCCTTAGCCAGGAAGAAGCTGGCTGGGCTTTCTCATCTCAAAGGCTTTCACTCCAGGCTGCCAGCCTATGTAACCCTACAGGAAAAAAGTCTTACTCTATTTCTGTGATTCAGCAGCCCCAGGTCTCACGCAGAGGGCTCCTAGGATGGGGAATCCACACTAACATTCGTCTGCTGTTGGAGGGACACGATGGATGGAAGTCAACCAAGACAGGTCTACAGATCCAGTGACAACCTGAAGACAACCCCCCAGCTGCTCCGTGCGTGTCACCTCTTGGAGCACTGGGACGTACAAACTAAACGCACTCCTTCGTGGCCTTCACTGCGAGGAAGGTGCCAAGTGCCGAGATGTGTTTGGGGAGCAAACGCTCCTACTCCAGCTAGCCTCTCTAGCCATCTCAGCTGCCGCACTAGGAACACACATGGTCCTCCTCGTGCCTTGGAAACTATTTCGGCTACTACCCCCACCTCTGTCCCTCATTCCCTCCCCAGAACTACGCAGCTGCCCTACCTTGGCACTAACACAGTGCTGGGCATACAACTCCGAAGGGATGTACCCCAGCCCAAATTCCCTACAAGGCTGAGGAACCAGCAGGCAGACTGATATGAGTCACATTCCTATGGAAACAGCACTCTGTATTTTGGAATCTCAAAAAAAAATTAAAAAATTGTTGTTTCTTCAGAACTCCCACCCTCCCTTCTCCTGCTCAGTCACTTCTTCCCCACACCCCCTTCTCCATAGAACAGCACGACACACTCTTACACACATGCGTGCTCACACAGATGTTTGTCATCAGCTAACCAATGGTTTAATATCACATTTAATCCGTTGATCCTGTTTTGTCTTTGGTTGAAAGCAATAATGCTCGGGCAGTGAGGAGAGAGAAGTGGGTTCAGGGACAGTCGAGCAGCACAGGAACAACACAGTAGTTTAGCAGTAGACAACAGCTGTGTTGTGGCCACCGGACAATAAGTTAATCAGTGCATTTCTTTAGGAGGTCTTGTTTTTCTCTTGCATAAATAATGACCATTTTTGCTGGTCTGAGATGTTACTGATCTATTTTATGCTGATCACAGTCTCAGCTTGTCAAATCTCTCTTTAAAGAGATAAATTCTTCCAACTCCAGGTTTTTCCTCTAGACTGCTCAAAGAAATTTCACATTGCAGAGACCATCTCAGAGACAACAATATTAAAATAACCTGAGGCTTCCCTGGATGACATGTGGAGAGGGAACACAGAGGGTATCATTTCAACCTGCCAGCAACCTGAACTCATCCCATTTGGAATCAGAGACATGTGGCAGACCCCAAAGATTCAAACCTAGACTACCTGTCCAGGCACTTAGTTACAGGGTTTGGGTCAAGTCAAACAAAAGCTAGGACAGGTATATAAATATTCACCCAGATCTCAAAAACTCAAAAGATGACAGAATCTGCATGGCTGAGGCAATGGTTTGGGTCCATTTGTGTTTTGACGATGCCTGGCATGTTGCTTTCTAGACAAAGGCAAATCTCCTCATGTTAACTGTGGTTGCAACCAAGTTACTATCATATAGATAACATACG
Organism: Haliaeetus leucocephalus; assembly: GCF_000737465.1. Classification (NCBI taxonomy): domain Eukaryota; kingdom Metazoa; phylum Chordata; class Aves; order Accipitriformes; family Accipitridae; genus Haliaeetus; species Haliaeetus leucocephalus. The sequence continues at coordinate 6,347,911 of NW_010972992.1, forward strand.
CACTCTTTGAAAAGAAAGGAAGAATGAAGAGAGAGTAGTTTTGGCATTAGATATTTCAAACAAGATTTTACAACACAAATGCAGCTGTATTTGAAGAAGGAAAAAAAGAAAAGTGTTCAATATCCAGTCTTCCCTGTAGCCTGGTTGGCCATTTACTTTGCTGAAAACAAATTTTCTGTAAAATTTCCCCACTCTCCCCTCCAAACTTCTATGCACACACACGCACACACACCCCAATCAAAAAAAAAAAAATCAAATAAACACAGAAAACATTGAGAAGTGCCTCCTTAGCATTTTTTTCCTGGAGAACTTTTTTGTTTTAGAAACTGCAGGATGTACTAAAGTGTTTGATTATATTTCAAACTAGAGGCATTTAATGCCTCATGATCTGTATAATGAAAATAGAAAAGGGGGGAAGGGGGGGAGAAAGGAAAATTGTGGGGGGGGGGAAAGGCAGGTTTTGAAAAAGATTGCCTAACAATGCTACAAAAAAATCCTGACATTAAATACAGACAAACTGTATTGAATAAAAATTGCACTAGTCCTCTGGGCACATCAATAATAAATTAAATACTTAACAATTTCACTGATTAAAAAAGACAGCACAAAATCCATAACAAAAGAACATAAACCCCCCCCAATACTGTATGTAGGAAAAGTGCACAAAGTTGCTTTATACATTGAATCTAAATAAAGTACCAATACATGTTAAATAGATAAATTGTCTTGCAAGACACTGCTTTTTGCATCAGTATTTACATATGCTTTAACTTCATGTACTTCAGCAGTGAGTCTGAGCTCCAATGGACCTACCTGTACATGATTTTTGTATTGTTCTCGTGAGCCACTAATGCTGACTGTGAAATAAAATGACCCAAAGTGGAAGCCATGTCTCCAGTTCTCACTGGCTTACAGAAAGGATCAGTCATATTTCTAACTTCTCATAAAAAGCTGGAAAACCAATTGGGGTGTTTTAAGTTGCTGTACATGTAAAAAACATTGCTAGACAATGACCATGCTGAAATTCATTAACAGAGTAGAACCGTGGCAGTGGTGAAACATCTATTTCACTTTCAAGATCTTTGAAGTACCCTGAAAAATGCCAGCTTTGATTCAGTGTGGCACTTTTCTAGGAAACTTGAGGGGACGTCAGCACTGACAAATGTCTAAATTGATGCAGATCAGTATAAAATGGGATAGGATTATGAAAGAGAATTCATTACAGAGAATCTCTCAGTTCCTAACCCAGGAAGCAGAGCGAGTTCTTGGCTGTACTCAGCAATCTAAGTGCTGGTCTGGATGCCGCAGGCTGATCTGCATGATCTAACCATAAGCATAGCACAGTCCTGCTGAAGGCAGACACATACTTAAGGGCTTTGCTGTATTGCTAGCAGGTTCAGCACCGCAACTCATTTCCCTGGACAACAGCACCCAACGCCATCCGAGCTCTGCACAGAGCAGTGAGGTCTGCAGGGCACTTCACGCAGGTGATTTGTAAGACTACAGATTTGCTCCTGACCCCAACTCAGACCGACAGTAACGCTACCACCAGCTGCAGAGTAAGCAGGCTCAACTGATAAGGAAGGGGTGTCAAATGGGGCAGCGACACCCAAGTGAAGGCACCACCCTGCTCAGTGGGGAAGCCCATTTAAGTTTAGGATGCCTTGGACCAGAAAGAGGACAAAGTCCAATGCAAAGGACCGAAAGATGAAGCTCCACGAGAATGTAAAGCGGTAACCTTCTGTAATCCTGCACAAGAAACGCTGAGTGGGCAGTGATGCTGGCTATACCTTCACACAGGTCTCAGGAAGAAAGATATTTAACCCAGGGCATGTTAAACGCAAACTGAAGGAGACCATGTAGCAGCACTGCAGCAACAGCTATGCACAGTGCACATCTGCCTGCATTTGGTATCACTTACACAGGTGTATGCCCAGAGTCAGCCCTCTTCATTCAGTGATATGACTCCAGAGTCACATGTGGGAGCTACAATCAGAGCACGGTCCCTACTCACAAAGAAATTGTCCTCTGAACTCAGGATTTATACACCCTAGCGTTCCTCTGAAACTGAATTGCAGCAATAATGGCATTTCATGCCACACTGCTTCATCCCACATGCGGTCCTGAATCAATCCTGAGGGTGCCACAGCTGAACAGAATACGAATACAGACCAAGGGATCTGCCCTCTGCCAACTGTTAAGGGCACATCCTACAGCTTCTACTCAGAGAAGAGTTCAGAAGGAGTATTGCCTGGTCAAAGACTACAGAAGAGTTTCAGACCAGGCATTGAACAGCTAAGGCGGCCAAATGCAAGTTTGCATGGTGCACTCCCTCTCCAACCCATCAGCGTGCTGTGAATCGGCAGGTTCACGCGAGCCAGGAGTTACACAGCGCAGGTTCAGCAGCAGCACGCTGTGTGCAGAGCACCAGCCTCCTGGGACAGAAAAAGTGGAGCGATGGAGAAAATGCTGTGAAAGGCATTGCCAGTGATAAAAAGGCTGATGGGGCCAAGCTCATTAATTTTTATTTTCCAAGATTGGTGGAAGGAGATTGTTTATTATTTAGGGAAGCATGAAAGGCCCTGGGATCAGATTTTGCACTGCCATCGATCTGCAGCAGTTTCAGCACAGTCACTAGGACCCTTTCAGATTCACAACAGACAATTGGGACTGAGATCAGAACTCAGCACTTGGTACTGTGCATCCCAAATCTCCAAAGGGAGCAAGAATGAGAAAGCAACAAGACAAAGATGGACTTCAAGACTGCACAGACTGTGGTCTGGCTGCAGCAAAACCTGGGACACCACTTTCCTAAGGAAGCAGGGACTCTCCTTTGAACTGAGAGGACACCCTACTAGACACTAAGTGGAGTTTCTTTATTGTTCCACTTTTAGATGTGTGGGTGGACACTGACTGCTGTTGGTTCAGTCTCTGAGGGCAGTATCTTGGGTGAAGAGCCGGATCACTGTTGCTCCAGTATCCGAGGACACAATTACGTCAATAGAAACAAACCTGCAAAGGTTTAATCCACTAAGGGCTGCAGCATGACAGCAGCCAGCATACAAAAAAAAGTAAAGAAGTCAACCGTGTATTGGATGAAAAACAGTATGATTGTGGATCACTGCTGATGTAATGCAGGAGGATGGGGAATTCTGCCTGGTATTCTTGCATTCCTTGCGAGATCTTGATCCCCTCAAGATCCCAGCATTATCCATAAGGCACTATGGCCCAACCCCAGAGCCAGCAGCCTAGGTGCCCAGGCAGGCTAAATACCAGTTGTGGACTACCACCCACGAGTCCTGAAAAAACTCTAACATCAACTGCAGTTGAGGGCATTCTGAAGAAGTTCTTACAGGAGCACACCTCAGCTTGGCATCCAAACTCACAGCCAGAGGATAATCTGCCAGTGGTACGCGTGCTCTGTAAGTCCTCCTGAGACAGGATTACATGGCTGCAGCATCTCTGCAGAGCTATTGTAGCATGATCCCTGTAACACAGACCATAAACATAGCAAAGTGCTCTAAGTAGAAACAAATTCCCCCACTCCAGCAAAGAATACTACAGGAAAAAGGAAAGAAACAAAAAGAAGATTCTGCCAGTCATTGGAACTGGGGAACTCAAAAGCCCCTGGGCCAGCTGCTGAGATGCCCTACTCACATGCTTCAGCATGCGGGGGGAGAGCACAGAGGGATACACATGCAAGTCGAAGTCTCCTTCACAGAGATGCTAAGTCAGAAATCGGAAGTGACCAGGAAACAAACTGAACCAAAGTCAAAATTGCATCGTGCAGCCAGCCATTTAGGCAGTGGGAGTTGGATGTGGCTTTTCTTCCCTGACACAAAGCCCATCGCCAGCGACAAGCTTCTCCCAGCCTCAAAGAATTAGCACTGCTGCTTCCATAACACCGTGCAGATCGCATCTTGGGCCTGGAAGCAGGCGAGCTATGGCTTTGACCAGCTAACCACCAAGGGCGAAAAAAGGGGAGCGTGGCTGGTATAGTCCTGAGAGCAATTAAGGTGAGTAGCCGTCGCTCTCAATTCTACCCCTTCCATTGTGCCTTCTGGAGCAAAATATCTCTGCCCCACAAAACAGCCTGTTCCTGACTTAGAGGTCATCTTTTAGTTTTCTAAACTGGCCCCAGCAGCTCCCAGTCCCTGCAGCAGTCCCATGAGAGAGCAGGCTGCTGGTCACGCTGCCAGGACAGAGGGCTCCATGTCAGAATCCCTTCCAAACAAACTGTTCAGACGAGAACTCAGTGCATGGTAACTACGCTGAAGCAGAGACAGGTTCATCTGATCGTATTGTTGGTGGGTTTCTCCTGGTGATAGAGGGTTTCCTTTTCTTCTCTTTCTTTTCTTTTTTTTTTTCTTTTTTTTATTTTTTAATGCTAAACTCATCTCCCATACTTTTCACACACTCAAGTCCACACGCCATGGTCTGTGGTTATGCCCTAGAAGTCTCCTACACAAAATCAACCATCCAGTAGTCAAGCATGAGAACTTAACGCTAACAGGAAAGACCCCTTTTCCTTCCTGTGTGCATCTCAACCTATACGTGCAGGCATCAAAAACAGACCAATCTGCAAGAAACACCAATATACCAAGGATGGGGCTCTCAGGGCTTCTAGAAATTCAGCCCAACTTCAAGACAGCAAAGGGGAGGTGGGGGAGTTGTCACTAACACTCATCTATATTAAGGCTGATGAACTCCTGTATACACTTTCTGTACTGCAGCTCGGTAGGGCTGTTGCTGGGATATTGACCTGGTTGTCCAAAGGGGCCCTCTGCTTCTCGCATTTCCTCATTCATTCGAGCCAGACGCAGCCTAGAGTGAAACAGAGAAAGCACAAGGGAGAGAGATTTGGTTATTCCTTCCCTGATGGCTATTTACAGGCAATGTTCCTGTACACGTGCACTGGAAAGTCCTGGTTGCACTTACAAGGTAACTATGTCCGCATTGGCTGCCTGGACAGCAATACTGAGCGGGTCCTGCCCGTCACCATCCACCGCATGCTGATTTGCCCCTCGCTTGAGGAACAAGCAGACCTGACTGCAGAAGGGAAAGAAAAGACCGTCAGAACAGAAATTCCAGCTCCCCCCCTCCACTGAAGTGGGCAGAGGGCACTGTCCTTCCATAGGCAGGCACAGCTTCACTTCTATTGGTCTAAATCAGGAAATGCTGCAGCAGCACGGAGAAAGGAACGGGCGTAAAGGGGCCCAATTACACCCTATCTATCATCATGGGGGCAATTATCCTTAAGACAGTCACGTTGTTGACGCGTTATAAAAAGGCATGCTTTGCAAATAACCAATTAACCAAAACCCAGCTCCTTGCCCACCTCACCCCCATTACTCTGTGTTAACGCTGAATCTCAATCCAAGGGTGATGGAGCATGTCACCGCGATGTGCAAAGAACTTACCCAGTATGCCCTAGGTATGTGGCATGATGCAAGGGAGCTCGGCCTCGGCTATCTCTTTGGTTAACATCTGCCCCATTCTGCAGCAGGAATTCACAGGCTATCAAGGAACCCTGGCAAGGTAAAAGGGAATTACTAAATAAATTCAGCCAGCAGTACTGAGAGGATGCATGAGCACGTACCAGGCTGTAAGTTGCCCGTTGTCAGCGCGCTCTGAACTACAGTCAAGACCTCACATTCCCAAATGTGGCCTCCCAGCCACTAGCACAACATACCCCCTTCACAGCTTGAATCAGAGGAGTTTTGTTTTCATCTTCATCATTCACCCAGTTGATCTCAGCACCGTGTGCGAGTGCTTCTGCCATGAGAGGCAGGTTTCGGGCTTGTGCTGCCTTGTAGATCAACAAGCCAGGATGCAGCTCCCTCAGGTCCTCCAAATCTGATGCTTCCTGTTCAATCTCTGCTTCACCGCTTGACTCCTCTGACACCTCACACTCTAAGAGTCAGAAAAAGATGGAGAGAGATGACTCAAAAGCTTTGCATTTCCAATTTCATATATTCCCTGTTGTTCTCGGCACCAGACGGTCCTGACCATCCATCCGGCCTTAGCACTAGCCACCTCCCCACGCTTCCACCAACAGCCTGTGCTACCCACCTTCCTCTGTCACGCTGTCCACCACAGAGCCAAACACCAGGATATCAGTGCTGCCATCCGTGCTTCCTCCAAGTCCACTGTCACTGCTCAGACCTGCAGGGCCAACAAAAGACAAACCAAGCCCATTTTAATACACAGGCAGTCCAGTACCAGGCACAGCTGAGACCACAGGGGAAAAGGGCTGCGCAGAATGTCACACACACATTGCACCGGGCACTGCTGGCAAGGGAGATGGGGATTGCTATCCCATTTAGCCCCACTCAATAAAACTGCCCAAGGAAAAATTGCAAAGCCTTATGGTGTCCACGTCCCCACGCTGCCCTTCATGCAGGGATGCTCCAACATTGCCATGGCACTTTGGACTGTTGAGGACAGCCCTTGCTGCAATCCATGAGGGACGCCGTGACGTAGACTGGAGCAGAGCAGCAGCAGAGACAGCTTTGCAGCAGGATATGCAGTGTCATAAGCAAATAAAGACACACCTCTGCTTTTACCACTAATAATCTCATTTTCCACTCTATCCGTGCTCTCCCCAGAGCTCTTCATTTGGCACTGGGGCACTTGCCAATGCATGGCTCTTGTGACAGGTTATTGACCATGACTGGGCCAAATAATATCAACACTGTGTATCTCAAGCCAAACTCTTAAAAGCATTATCCATTGGCTCATTCACCTTCACAGACATCCCTTCCCTTTCCCCACAGTGCTTCCCACCATCCCTGTTTAGCTAGTGAATGTTACAAGGCAGCTGACTACATACAAGAAATGGAGTCATGAAGAGATGAAGCGACTTGTCCAAGGACACACAATGTGTCAGTGGCAGAGGAACTCTGTACCTTTTCCAGCTTGCACCCAAAAGTAGTCAAGAAAATGACAGAAAGGAAAGAAGAAGTACATGCAGGAATTGCCCCTACGGGAACAGGGATGGCACATCACCTTTGTCCTGAGGGATGCCCAGTCCCCTTGGGAACTCTGGCTGGATTCAGCTTCTTGCTGCTTTTAACTTCCCAATGACTGTAAGGTCTGGGGGTGTCTGTCCTCCCAGAACTCAAGAGGTTAAGTCCCCATGACCTACCCCAAGACCTACCCTCAAACCACTGATTAGAAAGAAAAACAAGCCAGGTTGTAGCTAACAAAATGTTTCCAAAATATGAACCTAGTAGTCTTTGCAAAGAGTAATAGCAGGAAAGCCTGCAAGAACTCAAGATCTGAGCCTTCGAAACCACAGCAGAACAAGACACCTTAACCTTAAAGGCTATTTGTTGAATTCTTCTGAGCAGCTACAGCTAGGCCCCATATAGAAAACAGTCTCTAAATCAGTGGTCCTGAAATCATGGCTCACAAGTAATGTTCAACAGCCAAAGGAGATAATGAAGCTACAACAGAAAAGGTTTAAAGTGGCACATATCATGCATATCTTTTTTTGGATTTGCTTTCAGAAAAATCATTGCTGTTTTTTGTAGAAAGCAAACATACTGCTTGGTGAGACCGTGCTCTCCAGTATGTCAGTACAAGTAAAGAGTGACTCCAGCGAGGCCACAGGGCACTACTCTAGATTTACATCAAAGCAAGAAAGGAGGATCTGGCTCATATCACATCAATATTAATAAGTCAAATTCCCAGTTCTGTTCCCACTGAATCAGTGATAGAATTCCTATTTTCTTCTAGAGGAGCAAGATAAGGCTGTTGAGCAACTCTGAAGTCCTTCATCTCCCAAGTATTGTTTCCATTGACTAATAACACTAAATTCCTCGAAACTGGAATAGCCCTTAAAGCACTGATTCAGACAAGCACTAAACCATCTTCTTCATTGATTTCAAAAGATAACATGTATTTGTAGGAAAGCCTGTGATCTTCTGCTGTGCTGACTCAGGACCGTAAATATTTCTCTTAAGTTCATACAATAACAAGCAACTGAACTAGTAAGTTTTAAAAAGTTACCACTCCCCAGCTAAATATGATAATGGACCACATGACTAGTCTGTGACAGATGCTGGGCATTTGAAATAAACACTTCTTACTCCCTATTTGCCATGAGATCCCACCTGTACAGGATCCTTTATCTCATCTGAGGGAGAGTTGTTCCTTTAAGATGTAGTAACTTGGCTGCTGGAAACCCTAGGAAGCTTTTTGCCTTTCAAAAGCCTGCCGGCCTGTCCTCCCACAAGGGACTGGTAATGTATGGGTTCCAATCATTTGGCTGAAAGAAAATACACGACTGCCTCTGAAGCTTGGTTTGGAACAAGTAAAATTTGGGTGTCTCTTTTGCTGCTAGCTGCCAGAGCGTCACCTTACCTCCGTCCAGGAGGAACGGCGTACCGCTCCCACCGGGACCAATGCCACTGCCACTCCATGGGCCACCTGTTAGCGGATGCTGCATAGAGATGTGGCTGGCACCTAGAGGAAGGTGGACGGAATATGAGGGGAGTTCATTGTCACAAACACAAAAAGAAAAATTGTCCGCAGTAAGACTTGCTAAAAAAAGGAAAAAAATTAAAAGCCAAAACTAAAACCAGAAAAAAAGCCAATGGAATGCATGGTCTGGGAGTAAAAGATATTGGGGAAAAAACCCCATGGACTAGAATGCAAACACCAGGGACTGACTGGATAGGATATTAAAATAATAAGTGCAATAAAAGAGCAATGGGTTGGAGTTTGTGCAACTGACTCCCCATCACTCTTCTGAAACGTTTACCCTCTCTCCAGTGAGGCCAATACCTTGCCTTAGGTCTGGTACAATGCACATGCCCTAGAAGAGCTGGGAGGTAAAGCGTGCCAGAAGCAGAGACACTTTCTTTCTTTGTACTTACTGCGTGGGCCGGAGCCAGCACCAGTGTCAAAGTAGGAGAAGAGCGAGTCCAGCTCATCAGGGCAGAAAAGGGAATCTCGACGGAACTTCCTCTCCAGTGTAGCTGCTGTTTTACACAGAGAGATTTTGAAATACATCGTTAATCACATGCAGATGAACAAATGAGACACATTTCTACAGCCGTATTTACACAGACTGAGCTTGCATCTCCAGTGCACCCCAGATGTGTACGGTGCCATACTCATGCCCACGTACACCATCAAAATATAACAAAGTGCTGACCATATGTGGTGATACGCTGCAGACCAAGTCATCCCAGAGCATTTTGAGCAGCCAGAACCCTTCATAAGCATGGCCTCTCTTACAGACCAGGCAGGTAAAAATAAAAGGATTTGAAACTTATTAAAAAGCAGGAAGCTGGAATACAAAAGAAAATGCACAAAGCAAGCTTAGAAGTTGCTGGATCGCTCTAGTGTAATGATCTCCTCCTTTAGCCACAAGAACCTCCTTAAACAGAAGGAAAACGTTAGGAAATGGCTTTAAAGACCTGTGTCAACACAGTTTGTGCAACAGCAGTTTTGCTTATACCTCTGGCAGGTTTGCAGGTCCTAGAGAAGACGGGGCCACACATGTTATTAGGGCAGTTGTGCACACACCTACAAAGAGTGGTGGGCAGGCCAGCACAGCTCTGCATGGGGAGTGGGGCAAGGGAGGTTCCCACCTGATGACAACATGGCTGGTGATGCATTGCCTGCTTCATGGCGGTACTTTCTACGAGCTGTGGGTGCTTTCGTGGTGCTGTTGTGCCTCTGGCACTTCTTCACACACCAGCGTCGAGGTTTCCGCTCATTCTCTGTTAGAGTCTCCCCACTTGGCAGCTTCTTCAGGAATTTCTTCTCCACATATTTCACCTTGATCCAGGCTTCCTTGTCCTGCCTAAGAGAAGAACAGCATAAATCTGTACACAGGCTCATGTGATTCGCCTAAAGCAAACAGCCACAAGGAGATGGGGCTTCTCTGCCTCATTTTATCAACCCGGCTTGGAGTCCTAAAAATCACTGAGGCCTGTATTAAGAAGGGAGAGTTTCTCAAACCTAGAAATACCTCCCATTTCAAAGCAAAACTAAGAAGTGTGGGGTGTAGCTGAGGGTAGAATGAGATGTTCAGCCCTAGGCAACACCATGTGCTTCAGTTACATGTATTTGAAAGGTCTCAGAGCAGGTGTAAACCCAGCAAGCCCTGGTTCCCAAGCATGTTTCACCAGTTTGCTGGCTGGTAATGCCCCACTGACCTTTCTGAGAGTCAAGCTCAGGCTAGCTACAGAGGGAGTGTGTTGAGGTAGGTGTACTTGAGGTGGTTTGGGCCCTCAGTGAAGGGCCAGTCACACTCTTAATCTGACTTTCCAGACGGCTTAGGGTACTGGGTTTGCTGTGTGAATGGATAGGTTTCTACAGGACTGAGAGGACCACCGTGTGCACTCAGACTCACCTGGAGCTCCCTGCTGTTGGTTTCTTAAGTCCCAACTCTTCACACTGTGCCTCATAAATCTGATTCATGGTACTGTTCCCCAGCTCACACATCAGCTGCAATACAACAGGGAACAAATGAAATCTTCAGGTGAGGAGCTACCTTCCCTCTAGTCTAGCCTGCCACCAAATAAGACTCCCTCCATGTCCACCATTTGCCTATCTCTTGCTGTTAAAAGCCAACACTCACTTTCAGTAACTCTGGCTCCCAGGAATCCAATGTGAGAGATCGGACCTTGGAGCAGTGAACACCCAGACTCCTATTTATCCAAAGGGAAGAAAAGTGAAATGGTTACATGCCTCAAACCAGAACTTCTCATGCATCATAAAATGAACAAGATCAATCCAGTTCTTATGTATTTATCTATATAGATGTAGCTATAGCAGAGCGGTATATGCATATACAGATGTACCTGCACACACAGGTACCGCAGCAAGCAATTACTTTTGAACCTATCTGTACAAACATTATAGTCAATTGTAATTCAGGCTCCACCATTTTTTCCAGGAGCTTGCAATCCATCCCTGGCTGGCAGCACAGAGCACACAGGCACGCAGTACCTGTGGATACCAGAGCACTCAATGCACAGCAGAATGCCCAAGTTGATACTGGCCCAGCGAGGATCCGGCTGACCACAGTCACAGCACTGGTCATTCCCGGGTATGCTCTGCACTCTCTGCAAGATGGTCTCTCCTTTCACACTGCGCTCCCGGGAGTCAGTAGCAGAATCAATGCTGCTAGTCGATGGGGAAGCAGTCCGGTCCAGTCTCTGCAGGGAAAAAAGGGTTCTAGGATTCTGCAAAGCACTGTGGAACAAACCAGAGATTTGCATAGCAGAGGCACTGATAGGAAGCACTACCTGAAGAAGAATAAACTAGGGCTAGTCCAAGAAGGGAACGGGTAAAGCCTCATTAACCTCGGTTAATTGCCACAAGACGGCGCTGCACCCCATCCCTGCTCTGGGAGTGCAGGCAGCATGCAGACCATTGTCTGGCAAACTACTTGCTATCGTGGTACTTTGCTTGCACTTGTCCCAACTAGGGAGCAAGCTCTTCCCAGGGGAACATAAATTCCTAGGGGAACATCAATCCAGAGTGATGGCAAGAAAGTGAAGATGTCAGAACAACACTGATTTAAAACCTTGCCTTTCCCCCAGCCCAGCTTTATAAGCGTGGCTTTGGTTGGTGAACAACTGTTGCCTTTGAGTTAGCACTGGCCTCAGCTCCCTCCCTTGAGTGCAGAAGAGTATTTTCAAATGGTCCACCCACAAACACTGGACCTGCCACAGCCCAAAAGCCCACTCTCAGGGCTCTGAGACACAGTTATGGATCCGTCATGACCCCCTCACTCACTTCAATATAGTAGCTGTCAGGACTCTCCCGGTATGCAGAAGCAATGCTAGCTTGAACAGCCTGAATCCAAGCCTGACGCAGCTTCTCTGAGTCAGCCTGCAGCATGCAGCTCCTGTGAAGGAAGGAAATGAGTTGGAAAGAGCAAAGGGACAGGGTGCACGTTTTGGTCAAAATTGTTCTACTTCATCCTCAGCACAGACATTCCAATGGGGGCAGCACCTTGATTTGACAGGCAAAGGGGCAAAAATTAATCCTATGAGCTTGTACTGTCAAAGGTGTTCCTGCTTCAAAAACTCCAGGCAGGTCTGCTAGCTGTTTTGAAAAGCTGACCATTGCCAGTTTCACTGTCTATATGCATATGTCTACATGTGGTCTAGATCTGGCTTATACTGATGTCTGACAAACTTCATAGGGACTTGAGTACAGGCAAGGGTATCTCCCAGTCAACGTTTAATAGCCCAGGGCAGCATCTGCTCAAATCTAACCTCTTGCAGTTCTGTGCACAGTCCAGCTACCATGAGGATGGCCTAGGGAAGTCACCAAACTTACTTGGTAGGTGAGACGACCTCAAAGCAAAACCTCCTCTCTATATCTTCACACGGCTTGACAGTACAGAGCCGCAGGTCTTCCACCACTACCGTGAGGACATCCTGAAAGAGTGAGAACAGGTGGCTTTGTTGGCTCCCTGAATCTGTGTCATAACCAGGCCTCTCAGAAAACTCCTTCCCAAACCCTGCAGGTTAGCATAAGCTGAGCCCAGAAAGAGCAGAGCCAGCCCACCACCAGATAACTCTAGGGCAATAGGAAGGGGTTATACAGAATTAAAGCATAGGACAACATGCACATGAAGTGGCAGGCTTACTGGGGACTTCACCAACTTCCTCTGCTGAACAGGAATGTTTAGATCACCACAAACACCATCTGCTGCCACTTAGTACTCAGTACAGTCTAACTTGGGAGCACAATAACGCCTGAATGGGCTTGCTGTCCCCCTGATCCAATTCCCCTCCCCACTCCCCCACCATGGTGCAGAAGTCCCCAGCAAAGCAGGGCACCAGACAAGCTGGCTAATCTGCCAGTGTTATCTGGTGTAGCCTCACTGACCTTTAGCTTTTTCTGGTACACCAGCTGACTGTTCTGTATGGAGAACCACCTCCTGAGGGAAGACAGACAGACAGAAAAAGTGAACAAGAGAGCTACAGAGAGGCAGTTTGTTCTATGGCAGAGCAGGATATGTCTCCATTTAAAAAGAGTGTAATTTATTCCAAGAACCTGGAAAGTAACGTCACAAGAAAAGCTCATACTTCTCCAATACCCTCCCTTGGAGAACAAAGGATTTACAGCCTTAGGGAATGACTCCTGGCATTGAGATGCTGTGATGGCAAGCGTTCTAGATATGTCAACGTATAGGAAGGAAAGATGGGAAGAAACAATGGAGTAGGACAGTCCCATATTATGGCCTACGATTTCTGGGGCACAAGCTTGTGTGTGCACACTGGCCCCAGTGTAGGTAGTAAATCCAGTGCCTGTGGGACATGTTGCATTCGTTAGGGCATAGTTGCACTTGCATATATATATGCAGAGTGGTCATACTTGACATTTACTGGGGAACTTGGATTACTTGCACATGCCATGCCAGATGCAGTGTGCCTGCTGCCTCTCCAAGCAGGGCCATCATAAGGCAAGCCAGAAATTCCTTGACACCATGAAGAAACTTCCAGGTGGGAAAAAGAAAAATCCATCTCAGACTAACCCAGAAAACCCTGAAACCAGGACACTAGCAGCTCTACAAATAGCGTTGGAGAAAATAATACTAGTGAGTTGTACATCTTGCTGTTTATATAGGCTATGCTACCGACCAGGCTGATTTCTCTGTAGCTGCTACAGCCTACGGGAGGCCAAACAGTGCCAAATCTCCTGTTTCCTACGGCTAGAGTATGGACAGGTGTGTGTGAAGGGAGTCTACCTTCTTAGGAGGCAACAAATCATGAGCTAGTAGCTTTCCATTAAAACAAAAGCGACTGAAGGTCCATGTGATGCTGATAGCAGAGGTAATTCCCTGGCGTCTTAATCTACGGTGCTAAGTCCAAAACCCCAAGTCACTTCCTCATTCCAAGATACAGCCTAAAATTTTGCAACCTGATCTTCATGGAGGGCAATGGGAGCCAGGACCACCGCTAAGCTTCAGGAAGAAGGTACTGGAATACTTGAGCATAAAGAGTCAAAGAGGCTTGCAGCAAGATGTTATTTAGAGCATGTATTACATACTCTCTTTGCAAAAGAACTAGGTTCCCCGATGTCCTGGTTTCAGCTGGGACAGAGTTAATGAGATGAGACAGGATTCTCTTTCTTTTGTCATTGCTGAAATATTAAACAGATAAAAGACAACAAAAGGACTTGACATGTCTGTGGAGAAATGAGAAAATACAGGTAACTGGAGGCCATCCCATCTATGTGGGAGCCCATTTTGATGAGCTGATATCACTGATGCATCGTTCTGAGCTGCTGTGACAGCAGCAGTCTATGCTCAAGAAGCTCTGCTGTCACATGAAGCTGAGTGGAAAGTTTGTCTCTCAGGTTCCAGTCTCTGCTCCTGCTCCTTCCAGCTGTGCTCTCCTGCTCACCACCCCAGAGCATGCATTTCTGCCTGGTGCTGGCTTCTATCCCAACATCCTGAACTGTGGGTTTTGCTGTTCTCTTTGCCTGCCCCCTCCTGCTCACATGAGGGGGAGGCACTAACAGTGAATAGCTGAGTGACAGTGAGAAGGTGATGAGTAGGCTACAGGAGCTGTGAATAGCTAAGACGTGAGTAGATATGGCTAAGAGTGGGTGGGACTGAGGAGACAGAGATGGCTGTGGGGAGGATCCAGGCTGTGTATGACTGGGATGTAGGAGGATACAGGGAGGATAGCTGGGATTTGGGGGACAGGGAAAACTTGGAGCCCTTGACACTAACATTACTTCAGACATCAAGAAAACGAGACAGTCCCAGAGGGTCACGTTCCCTACAGGATAAGTGCCCTTTGGAGTGACCCTTGAATTCACAGCCAGGGTCCTGCTAGGAGAAGGGAGTTGCCTGGAACCATTCCTCTGTATCACAAGAGTCAAGCACAGGTCTTGACATTAACCTGACACACTTTGGAACGACCTTCTGCCCTGCAAAAACAGGTGGTGTCAGTGAAAGAAGCCATGCTATGGACCGAGGCTATACTTTGCTTAGGAAACACCAAGCAGGAAATCCTAAAAGGTTGATAAAAATTCAGCTAAGACACCTTCCCAGTGCAACAGCTTGTGAGCACTGAAATCAAACACCGTGATGCACTGTGTTATAGCTGCTGTTGTGGTTTCTGGTTCCTCCAAGTGCAAACTGGAGGACCAGAGAGCCTGAGGGGTAACAAAATTATACTAAATTTGATGGGAATCTCCTTAGTACTATGGGAAGCTTCAGAGAAGGAATCACTTATCTAACCAATTCAGAGATCTCTAATAATTTCAAACCTTTTTTCCATGCAAATACAGGCAGTTTCTGTTCATATCACAAACTGTCCACTGAAGCATTTAGCGTTTATTTATTTCAAAGTCTAACAATTTCAGCATATTTCAGCCTTGCTGTGGTGTATGCTTTGAATGTATCCCGTAGCCAAGTAAAAGATCTCTTAATATTGTATCATTTCCCTGTTATGTGAGAGGAGTAAATGTAGGTCAAAAAGGCATTGATCTCATGCATTAGAAGCTCACTGGAAGGGTTTGAATCCTTTTGCACAGCCACGTATGAAGCCCATTGACTATCTCAAGGGAAACTAAACACACAAATATCGAGCAAGGCTAGAACATGAAACCTCTGCTTCCACTTTCCCAAGGTCTCTGGCAGCTGCAGAGACTCCTGACTAGTGCAGGAGATATATGAGCCTGGCATTCCCAGTGACCTATCAGATGAAATATTTATAAATTATTAAGAGCAGGGTCAGTGCACAGAAAGCCATTTCTCAGCTCCCAGCAGCACAGTTGATATTTCCATTCTCACATATCTCCCCGTCCCAAAATAGACAGGTTTGATACTCATGGCATGTCCTGCTGTGTTACTGAGGTATTTCTCTTAATTGTTACAAATTTACAGCTTTCCTAAGGCAAGACTCAAGCTGCATTGTGCCCTGTCTTCCCTGCATGGAGCCTGGTCATTCTTCCGTTGTGCAAGGCACTTTTTTTCCTAGCATTTACTAAGACGCAGCAAAACATGAGCTGGCTCATTCCATGATGCAGCCTCAGGGGAATATACAGCTTCACAGAAAGAAGCATACTTGGTTTTGAACAGGAAAATAATAATCGCTTACATAAACTACACAGCATCTAGCTCTTTTAGTGATTAATGTACATGTCTTCAACACACCAATATCAAAAGACCTGCAAAGCAAGTGGCTTTGCAAGCTCAGCACATGACTTATAACGTGCTGGTAGAAAATTTGTGGTCTTAAAACACCATTGCAATAAAGCAGATACTTACTCCTCTTTTTCTCTGAGCTGACTTGGCGCCACATAGCCAGGTTAGTGTGTCGATAAGGCTACATTAATCTCTCTTGAGATACTGTTTCTCTCGGGAGAACTTACGCAGATGCAATTATGCTAACATGGCTTCCGGTTCTGAACTTACTTGCAGCCAACAGGTTCTGAGCAGAATCACAGAGTCACTGCAGTTGAAAGGGACCTCTTCAGATCTAGTCCAACCCTCCTGCTCAAGCAGGACCAGCTAGAGCAGGTTTGCCCAGGTGGTTTTTGAATATCTCCACAGATGGAGATTTCACAACCTCTCTGGGCAACCTGCTCCACTGCCTGACCATCCTCGCAATAAAAAAGCAGTTTCTTGCGTTCAGATGAAATTTCATGGGTTTAGTATGTGCCCAGTGCCTCTTGTCCTGTCACTAGGCACTGCTGAGAAATCTGGCTCCCTCTTCTTCATTCCCTCCCATCAGGAATTTGTATGCATTGAAAAAATCCGCCCCCCTCCCCAAGCCTTCTCTTCTCCAGGCTGAACAGTTCCAGCTCTCTCAGCCTTTCCTCATATGAGAGATGTTCCAATCCCCTTAATCATCTTCATGGCTCTTTACTGGACCCCCTCCAGCAAGTCCATATCTTTCTTGTGCTGGGGAGCCCAGAACTGGACACAATACTCCAGATGTGGCTTCACCAGTGCTGAGCAGAGAGTAAGGATCACCTCCCTCAATCTGCATGCAAAATGCTCCTAGAAGAAAAGTCTCTGTATACAGAAACTATGAAACCAACCTCGTTTTAACTATTTACCTTTTAGCTGCTTAGCTCAGAATCCTTTCAGTGATGATAACAGTTGCTAAGATCTCACTAAAAGTGAAGTGTGCTCCTGTGCAGGCAGTATTAGCTGTGTTCAGAGTCTTAGCTCAAATATCAAATGGAATATGAATTATTACTCACCGATTCCATGTTTTGAAAGCATTGCTAGCTCTCTTGAAGAGGTAGCCTTCCATCACCACTCCATTTGGGGCATCAACATTAAACTCCACCTTCGAGTCATCATAGGAGAAGTCCTGCAAATAGAAAGAAACAGACTCTAACATGACTGCACTCTCTAGGACCAAGATGGAGATAAGCCTAATCAAAACATCAAGAAGAAAAAAACATCTATATCAAAATCCTAAGGTTCAGGCAGAGCTGTCTCTCACAGCATATCCCTATGCCTTAGTGGGCTGCAGCCATGAATAGCAGTCATGAATTATGCTCATTCCAGTAAGCTTATCTGTCCCTACTGTTTGCAGGGAAGTATTATACATGCTGTATTTCCCCCCTCTGGTAGTTGATAAGGAGAAAGGCAGGCAGCTTATCATCACAAGGGCTAAAAATTCCCAAAATCTGGGGCAGTCTGCAATGGGAAATAAAGCAATAGAGATGCTTTTCACTGGCCAAGTGAGATAGCAATGCTCCTGCCACCTCTCTGTTCTGCAAGGGGCCAGGAACAGAACAAACCCCAGGCTTTCCACACAAGGAAAACAGGCATGATAATTTTTAGAGGGGAAGACTTATCAATTCCATTTTCATTAGCTATCATCATATGCCATCTCCAATCTGTGCTCACTCAATTCTCTATGCTATGCTACTACTCAGAGCTGATTTGTCAGGTTTGGCACTGATTCATCAGATAGATCTCATGGATTCTGACAGCTGGTGAGCAAGACACAGAGCAGAGAGAATAGCAGCTGCTTTCACAGAACATGGGATCCTTCTCCCTGGGCAATGGTCTGCCTCCTTCCCAAGAGAAACTAGGTCATGAAACCCAAATGACTTTCCCCCCTAACCTGGGGAACTAAGGCACATTGTCTCTTTGCCCATCAATTCCACTCTAATGATGCATTCTACCCACACCTCCCCTTCTCTTGAGTGCAAATATTTCCCCCTGTACTACTTGGTTCAAAGACACAACAGTGCAGTGAAAACAGCCCCATTAAGTGCCTTTCCTAGCTCAGCATATGAAGACCCTTGTGATGCTGTGTTGCTAGGCAACATGCACTTCACTCTCATTAAGATGAGTTATTTTCATGTTCAGAGATGCAAGCTTGCCTGGGAGGTGTCATAATAAGAATAATACTAATACAGAAGGAGGAGATGTAATGGGACAGGACTGAGTCATTCCTTGGAAAGACAGCATGATGCCCAATTAGACACTAGAAACTGCTGTAAGGCACCCAATTAAGAGAGTTCTGCTCAGCCCCAAATTTTCTTGCCATTAAGAATGTGAATCCCATGGGGGTCCTCTTCTGCATATATCTGTCATGTACGTGTTGCAAACAAAAGCTAGAGGGAATTTTCCTCTAACGTATAGATATTTGAATGTGTGCTTTTTGTAAAGCTGCTCCAAAGTGATGATTCTATAAATTTTTGAGAATCTGCACTGTTTTATAATAAATAATGCAAACATCCAAAAATATGGACCTTGTTGAAAAGCGCACAGCAAGTACAGGGTAAAACCCTTCGAAGCACATCTTAAAAATGACCACTTAGCTGTGCTTCACTTTGTAGAAGAGGTAAAAATAAGGGGGAGGGTCTAAATATAATCACCTGACTTCTTCAGCTGTCTTTACATAATGAAGTAGTGTGATGGTAAGAAGGATATATTGCTGATGAGTGCAGGAGGAACAGATGGGCCATATGCGTCACTAGAGTAAATCCACTAAAAACCAGTGGAGTCAAGCCAGGTGTGACTTTAACCTCATTGAGTCTGTATTGTATTACACCTCTCTATAAATTGAATGGCTAAAGCAGAACAGCTGAAGGCACATGGAGCTGTTCCTTGCTTTTGAAAGAACTCTAACCTGCACCAAGCCCAGTTTTAGAAAGAGAAAATTATACACAAAACCACCAAGCACATACACAGCTAAGACAACAGAGAGCCATCTGGATGATTGTCCAAACATAGAAACACATTGCTGGGAAGAATGGCTTATGTTTGCATTACTTTGAAGATATTTCTCTTCCTTGTGCTCTCATTGGTTAGGAAACATCCCCAGGACAAATTCTGCTCATATTTCTGCTGGTGTAATTCCTGAGCAACTCCACTGCTATCAACAGAACTGCTGCAGGGCACTTGAGGGCAGAATATGTCGACCAGAGCCGTAAGCTGGATTTGTAAAGTAGGTACAAATCAAGGGAAAGATCCAAGGGATAAGGACCAGTCTGCCTCTTCTCCCCAGGGCATGCAGCAGTCTGAACCTCAGGGCCACTTTGTTCCATTCCATTGCAGTCTGCTTGGAAGCACCAGAAGTCTTTGCTACAAAGTTATTGGGAGTGTTGAGAGACCAAGGAAGCAAGGGAAAGGGGAGGGTGAAAAAATCCAGAAATTAACACCTGATCAGTATTGGTTTTCCTTTCACTGCCAGGCAAAGGCCAAAAGGAAAATGTACAGAAACGGCTCTGGAGCTGAAAGGCAAAAATCACAGCAAGTGCAACTGTGAAACTTCCAGCACACCAGAGCAAGCTTAAACAGTGGATTCCTGGGCACATCTTCTTGCTGTAGCCCATACAGGGAACCTTCTTACCACAGCCATTGAAAAGAAAGGACAAGTTTCTGGAAAAAAGAGTTACAAGAATATCTGTTGAAACCTGATTCCAGGTCAAAGCTAGCTTAGAAACTGTCTGAGGAGATTATCTTGCCAATGGTGTTGAAACATCATGGTAGTGTGTGGCCACAGCTGGATACACAACAGATGTGTGACAATGAATCCCCTTAACTGGCAGACCTGCCCCTTAATGTGTCCCTGTATCTGTTCTATTCATTGACACAAGAGGATTTTGATCCTGTTAATTCTGGGAAATAAGTCAAAGGGTCTGGGCTGATGGACATGGCTCCTGCTAAGCACATCATCAACTATGCCACCAGTAAGTCTCTCTGAGACTCTTACAAGGGATGCAGCGCATCTGTGGACCGTCTGAGTCCACGTAGAAATAGGAAATAAAAACCTTCTAGCCTTGTAAGCCAAGCCGCGATGTCTGGGAGGTGCTGGTGGAGGAGGAATGTGTCACCCATTCTACAACATTCAATGTAACTTTCTTGATTCAAATCTTACCCTTGACAAAGCAGGGTAAGAGAGTGCACATGTATTCTTTCTCTTATCCCCTCTTTTTCCGTTTCTTGCTATACATGAGATTTTAATAAATCACCTTTTACTGAATTCTTCCCACCATTACAATGTACACTGAGTAGGCAAGTCTGCTCTGAATGAGTTGGGACTGATTTATTAAGTCTGCATTTAGCATCTCGTTGTCTCTGTGATATGAAAAAATGCTTGACACAGAAAAGGCTTCCTAGGATTGGGATCTGAATGGCTTTGGCTACAACTGCATATGCAATCATGATTAGCAACAGCAGTGACACACTGGATCACACATTGGTAAAATAAAATCAGACGTCTTCCAAAATAAGAAACCAGATCTCTGCCATCATCTGCTTCCCTATCCTTCACTGACTTTTAGTAAATCACACCAATCTTGTCTCACTGTCCCCTCCCCTTCTCAGTCCTGTCACTCTTAGTTTACACTGCTGCCTGGGAACTGATATTCTTTTAGAAGTGACATCACAATGGTTTCCATGGGAGCACATTGAATGCTGCTGAAGCAACAATGAAGTAACACATTCCAAGAGACACATCCATAGGGATGTAAAAAAGGATATTAATGCAGACACTTTCAAACCAGCAAATGGAAAGCAAAATCTCAGCACAGGCACAGACCCATGAAAGAAGAAAAAAGAAAAAAAAACAAAACAAAAAACCCCCCACTATTTGGAGGTTGCCTCATGGCCCACTCGCTTAAGAACTCCCTTGTCCATCTCCACACAGCATGCACAGAGACTGCTTGCATTGCAGAGGCCAGACAAGCTCTTCCAATTGCTCTTGTGAAGCCAGCTTTTCATGCAGAGAAAATGGCTGATAAAATTAAATAAACCTCCAGCTTCAGTGAGCTGACTTAATATGAAGAGCAAAGATGCTCCCCAACAGCCTGGAATCCTTGGGCAGGGCAGGAGGGTGTCTTAAGTAAGGAGCCCTGCCTGAGAGCATACCCACTGAAGTAGGAAAGTCTTGTTTAAAGGTTCATTCCTGTTCCAAAGAGCACAACACCTGGCTGCGAACAGATAGAACCTTTCTCTAAAATACCAAGACCTTCTTAAAATTCTTTAAAATACATCACTATGGCAATGGCCGTCCCTGAAAAGCCATAGCATTACTCCCTCACTGCATCAATTCTATGTGGAAATAATGATACTGTCCTTTTCTGTACAATGTTTTGATTTCTACTGATAGAAGACACTATCAAAACTAGGCAACCATGACCAGTGAATCATTTCAGTCCAGGTGTTTTTAGATATTCAGAGAAACGTATCTTACTACCAAACTTCCATGTTATTTTATTGTGAAATCAATACCATTTAGGATAAGCGACAACACATGCAATACATGCTTTCCCTCATAGAAGACAAAGGCTTTATACAAAAGTGCCCTCTCTACTTAAGTAATCAATGATGCTCAGTATTTAACAATAATATTACGTACACTCTAACAGTATCACGCATCAAAAAGAACTTCTCCTGGAGGTGAGTTGAAAGCTGTATGTGACAAGTTTGGCTATTCGATTCTAAAGAGAACCTAATTCAGAGGAATATTCACATTCCCTAAAGATGCACACACACCCCTTCCACACAAACACTGGTGCATGCACATTCTGTTCTCTTCTGGTGCCTGAATATATTTCAACCTTTTCTCTATCTGGCTATTTTTACCTCTGTGTATATACTGTGTACAATCCAAGACCCTCAGAGGCAGATGGAATTTGGAGGAGGGCTTCCCCACCTACATTCCCGTTCTGCGCAGACAGCTTTCATTCATTCCGGCCAAATCTCATTTACAGACCTTTTGTTTCTCGAATTTCCTAATGCCAAATGATCTCCCTGCTCTGCAGATTGCCAGCAAATGATGCACAGAGATCTGTGCCCTGCCCCAGAGCTTTTCCATCCCAGTAACAGAAACAAACACATTTGCTCTCCTGCAAATACTAAAGCTGTACTTGCTTTTGGGTCACATCAGCAAGCAAGGTCCTACAGGCACAATCCTTGCTCCCCCAGGGAAAAGTGCCCTCTAAACTTTCTCCCCAAGTCAAACCAACCCTGCAGGAATCTCCTTACCAGGAGGTATTCAAGCCTGCCGAAAATCTTCATGATGTCAGCTGCAAGGGAGGTTTTGCTGCTCTTGCCTAGAGAGCAGGGAGCAGCTCTGTGTGTCCTCTCTCTCTCTCTGTTCGCTCTCTAGAGTAGCATCTCTGCTAAGCACCGTGGGCTGGCAGGGAAGGAGGGATTTCTTTTTCAGCCCCTTCTCCTTTACCCCTCCTACTCCTTTTGGGGAAGCTTTAAGCTCTGCCGTTGGCTCCTGTCAAAGCAAGGGGCACTAGGGGAAGGAAGTCTGCTGGCCTCTGGGGACCACCTGCTTACCCCCCCTCCTCCTGCCTCCTATTCACAGTCAATCAGCTTAGAGCAAGGGCTAATTATCATACAGCTGTCATGGAGGCACAGAAGGGAGTGGGAGAAGCCAAGCAACACAGAGCAAAGTTGACAGGAAGATGCTCACCGAATGCCTCCCTGACCTTAACAGAGCCAGGCTTGTGTGCCTTTAGCAGGGTCGGCTTCCCCCAGCTTCTTGGAGCAGAGCCACCCTTTGGCCAGTAATTCCACCCCTGCTCCACTGCAGCCACAGGAATCGGGGTGTTGAAGTGCCATATGGCCCCTGGTTTGTTAGCTACCAGCTGGACTAAATGAGGCAGAGAGCTCTGCCTTGGCACTTCATCCTCCCTGTGCAAACGGGCAACAGAAGCACAGTTGCTTTCGCCACTACTCCGGACCAGGGAATAGGTACAAGTCTGCAAAGGAGATTTTACATTGCCCTGTATTCTTCCACTTTCAGAGACTGACCTGTCAGTTTTGGTGCAATAGAAGGATTCAGGAAGGTCAGGATCTGTGAGGGAGAACCGGTTTAAACGTTAACATTTCTCTCCTCATTCCCCATTGGAAAAAATTCCTAGGCCTGCATGTTCCAGTGCTAAGTTCTCCAAAATTTTTCTCCTAAGTGGTCCAATCTACACCAGGCTCTGTGTGTCTTTGTGCATCCATCTAAAGCAACTGAGCCCACATAAAAACATACAACCTCATTACACGTGTGATTTAAGACAATTTAGTTCAACGCACAAGAGAAACGTGGGAAGCTACAAGACTGTCTCCTCAACTTTTGCAGAAATGTATTCCATACCGCAGTCCTTGCACACATGCATCCCACACACTGTCAGGAGAAAGGCACCCCTTCAAGCTGAAGCTCTCCTCTCTCTTTACACAACAGAAGGATAACTCAAATATTTATTGTAGCTCATAAAAATTGAGACTCTTCCTTTCCCTCTTACTGATTTTATTGGAACCCTTTTTATGTAAGTGAGCACTATTTTCATACAAAGTGTGAAGCTGCAAATGGAGATCTTTAAGGCTTTGGAGCTGGGAAGGCAGAAAGGGCAGCAGTTAAAATGACAGCTTGAAATGATAGCTGCCCTAGAAATCTGCCTCAAAGGTGGCAGATGTTCCGTGAGGGAAGATGGGGAAAGGGTGGCATAGGAAAGAGGCACCTAAATTACAGTATCAAAGAAAACAGTCAAGATTTGCACTGATTTTTTTTCTCTCCTACCAGATTTATTTTAATTAAAACAATAATGAAACAAAATGCCACAGACCACTTCCTTATGAACTTGGCTCTTCGAAGGCTGCCCTCCATGCCTCACAAAGCTGCCCAAAGACAATTAAATTCCCATCTTCAGAATCTGCACAGCTCCCCCACCCCAAGAACACTTCAAAATGTATTATTTAAACTGGATTTCCTCCCTTTTTGTCATGCCTTAACAGGCTGTTTGGCAAGACACTGTGTTGAGGAAAATAGGATACTTCTGCCACCACTCTCTAATTAAGCACAACTAAATCTCCAAATTTTTCCAGAGACCAGAGGGTATTCTGGGCTCATCATGAAGACATATATTCAAAGAGATGCTCTGCTCCCTTTGGAGGCAGCGAGATGCTCACCAGATGCAGAGTGCCATGCTCCATTGCAAAGGGAGGAGCAACACTGACTCAGAGTAGCTGAAAAGCAGTCTCATAACATTTCCAGGCAGGAAGCTTTAAATCCTAAATTGCAGTAGGAATGTTCAGCTCTCTTACAAGCTGATGCACACAGAGAGACACAGCTCTATGCACATGCATCCTGATGAAGAGTAATTGCTCCTTCTCCCTCTTGGAACCTGACCTCTGCTTCATTCCCTGCTAGTCCAGTCAGCAAAGCCACATAAAGAGATTTAACTGAAATGCACTGCACTAGAGAGATTTTCCATGTTCCCTTGAATGAAGTCATCACTCCAGCAGAGTCCCAGGGGAGCTGAGAGTTCACAAATGGAGTTACCCCTCCCTCAGAACACTTAATCAAAGGGAGCATATGCACAGGCCGATTCACGGGGAATGTCTGTCATTCTGTTTTCAAATCTGGTTACGTTCCCATTTCATGGGTTATGACACTTTTGAGAGAGAGCATTAGCAAGAAAACAACAGCCACTTAGATTCCTCCTGTTGAGAAGTATTGATCCACACAAGTGCCTGCCAGATATGGACTCCTTAGCGATTCCTACTCAGGACTTGGTTCATGAACAGCTATTTCTCAGGGCTCTCTGAAATCCCCTCCTACTGTGTCAACAGAGCATGACAGTTTTTGTTTGAGAGTGTGTGTGTGTTGAAAGTCCACCAACACCCTCTGTTAGGAGCCTGTGCAGCCAATTCACCTCCCACCAGATCCATGGTCCTCAAAGGCTCCCAGGCACCAAACACGCATTAAGTGCCAGCCAAGTACTGCTGCCACTGCAATACTGAACTCTGAGTCAAGACTGACCACCATACAGAGTAGAGGAAACTGAAATCTTATTTTAGCACAGGACTGAAAGCAACTTTGATGAGGATGAAACTAAACTCACTTGAACCTGGGCTTTAAAATTACATCTCCAGTGTTCAGGTTACAGCACTAATGCTATGGCAAGGTTTCTTTGTTTTGTTTTCAAAGGCAGGACTGAGTAAATATCCAGAGCAGCAAGGTGCTAATTCTGAGAAATGAAGATGTCAGAAGGAAATACACGTGGGTACTCACCTGCAGGAGGGTCTGCAGGGGCAGGTCAGCAATCCATGAAGAGAAGGAAAAGAAAAAAAAAATTAGTTGATGTTTCTTCAAGCCTTAGATTTGGAATCATTCCCAGATGAATGGTCTGGAAAATCAGAGCCCACATTAACCAAAGATGCCTCCTTACTGAAGGCTCAGACTTGTTTGATAATAAATCCTATTATCTTGCCCATTCATGGAGGTTACTCCCAATTACAGCAGGTGAGAAAACACACCTAGTGGGTTACCATAGCTCAGCTGAAAACAGCTTGCTCAGCCACAACAACTCTATTGCTTGGGCCCCCATGGACCTTTCCAAAGTTACACTGCTCAAGGCTGTAGCCATGTCAGATCACACGAGCTAAGCAAGAATCATCTGAACTGCAGTTTGGAGCAGACTTGCATGAAAGGAGTTCACTGCAGCACACTCCTCTCAATAGCAGCGTGGAGTCCTGCTCTCTCTCCCCCATGACCCGTTAACATCACTTCAGTGCAGTGTGAGCTCCCTACGAATGAAGAAAAGGCCCTGCAGCAAGTCTTGTCTATGGGTACCAAAGCAGTGCATCCACTCATTCGTCTGCTGGATGACTTAGCAGGGACTCTGGCCATCTGGTTGGGTTGGGCACTCAGGCATGCTGCCATATTGCTGCCTCACTACAGGGCAAGGCAGTGAGAGACAGGGAGAAGTGTCAGAAGGGACACGCTAATACTGCAGTAGCTGGAGATCACAGGGCTTGCCAGATAAAAGCTAGCTTGCTCAGCCAGAGGAACAATGCGAGATGTGGAGGGGAGAGAAGAGAATCAAAAAAAAAAAAAGGGTGGGAGAGAAGTGCTCTAACCTTTCCCAAAAAGCAGCTCTCCTATGCAGTCAAGTTGTTTTCAGAGGCAATTGCAAACTACATTCACTCCTTTATCTCAGAGCCATTTACAGAACATGAAACTTTAAATCCTCCCACATCCTCAGTAGCAAAGAGGGAGACAAAGCATAGAAGAAAGGCTTGCTCAGAAGCAGAGCAGGTCAGCTGCAGAGCTAGGACAACAATCCAGGTGCCCTGACCCACGGGGTCCTCCCCATGTCCCTCTCCGTTGTGTACTCAGATGTATCAGTAGCTGAATGCCCTGTATTTGATCAGGCCTACCTACTAGCTAGACCTCCCAGCATCCACAAGGTTATTACTTTCACCTCAGCAACTTCTGCTGCTACTGCTCCAGGCTGTGAAAGACTAACCCGGCAAGGCGCCTCATCAGATGGCAGTTGCCACTGTGATCCGGACAACCGCACTGATGGAGAGAAGTGCTGCTTGCACAAAGCTGCAGCCCCAGGACTCACCCTCTGCTGTATCAGTGCATGCTTGTGCTCCATCTCCCTCTTCTCCACTGCAGAATCAATCACCAGCTGGTCCAGCTAAAGGCAGGCAGGAGAACACCAGGTATAAAAGACAGGAAGGAGGTTTAGGAGCCACTGTCCATCTCTGCTTCCCTGCTCTGGGATTACACCCGCCCTACCTAAGATTGTAAGTCCCCACAAGAGCAGAAAAGGGCTGTGTTTGGGTGTGCACTGAAAGTAACCATAGCTCTTGGCTGTCACCCCGTAGTGCAGCATGGCTCATCCAACATCCAACAAGCATGATGCTCTGACCGCTCCCTGATTACCAAGTATGGCAGCTGAATAGGAAGGAGGATGTCCTTTCAGGGTGAAGGGGTACAAACAGGTAGATCAAGTCAACCATATTCCCCGTCTCCTCACCTCTGTGGCTAGTTTCTTCATGTAGGGATCTAGTTCATGGAGAAGACTGTAGCCCTGCTGGAAAAAGGTGTACTGGGCATGCATGAAGGACAGCATCTGGGGAAGGAAACAACAGCAAGGTCAGAACAGGTTCTGGGACAAAGTGAGTGTGAAAAGTCCTTATTCCTTATTACCCACAAACAAGTCTCTTCAAGGTCTAACCCTTTCCCTTCCCAAAGCAATCTATCCATTAGATGCCTCTCCCTCTTCTTTCTTCCTCTCACAAATCCTTCTGCACCATCAGGTAACCCCTGTTGTGAGCACAAAGCAGTGTCCTTCACCCCTGAAAGTCCCCTCCAGTTCTGGCCTGTGGAGTATCTTGCTGGTCCTTCGTTCTCCCCTCTTGTTAGCATACCTGCAGCCCCCAGAGCAGTCTCAGACAGTATCTCCAGGGCAGACCGAGGAGTCAGTATGTCGACCCATGCAACCTGAAATGGAGAGGGCTGCCTTTCATTGAGTCAGTGAGAGCAGCCACAGGAAAACACAGAGAGCCCTTACCGCATCCAGTATTTCAAACTTCTTCTTGGCCTGCAGGACGTTGATCTGTGAAGGAATCGAGATAAGACTCTCAGCATCAGCAGCATTAAGCAGTCCGGCATAGAGATCTACGTACAAACAACTTGCTGCAATACCCCTAGCAGCAAACCACAAACTATTCAAGGACAGTTCCAGAAAGTTAGTTTCTGAGAAAACAGTTCTGGTGAGTTCAAGGTGGAATAAAAAGGGAAACAGCATAGATGCATTTTCTGACCTGGGCTGCTACTAATTAAGGTCACTGCTAGATGTATGGCTGTACATAGGCTGACAACAAACAGCGACCCCAGAGTGCAATTTGGTATCATATGAAGGAGATGTTTAATCTATCAGGTCACTGCTTTGATTTCTCTTAGCAGGCTGAGAAGTACCAGTGTAGTGTTAGGGTTTTTTCAGTAATTGTAGTGAAGCCAGCTGGGAAACTGCGGTACCTGTGGGACAGCTAAGTTCTCAGTGTGCACACCCTTTGTACACCCATTTTTCTTGGAGAAAAGTGCATGGCTGACTGCCTGCCCTAGAGACCATCACACCCCTTCCACACAGAAGCAGCAACAGCTCAGTATTTCCTGTGCCAGCCCTGATGTGTTTGGGCTCCTGGGATGGAAGAAAAGGCCTTCCAGCACATTCAGGCTTACACCTCCTCCTTGGACAGGGAAGAATTGCAATACCTCTTGCAATGGCAAGATAGCATTGCTTTGGAAACACATCCTGCTACTGCAAAAGAACCAGTTTGGAATATTTACTGTAAGCATAGGAACATCTGGCCATTCCTCAAGTCCTCCAGCAGGTGCTTAGCAAAGTGGCTGTAGAAGCTCATCTTTGATACCTCAGAGTTCACTGCCTGCATCTTTGATCAGGAAAGTCCCACCTAAAATCCCTGCCATAAAAAACCTTGGGCACAATACAGCAAGGTGCTATGTCCCAATTCTTTCTCTCTCTTTCCAGTATTGTCCTATGACACTGGGAAAATGAGTGATAACCCCTACTCCATGCAATTGCACAGTTACAGCATGTTTTGGAGTGAACGGCAATCTTCACGCTAAAATGAAGAATAGGAAGACTGGAATAACCTAGGACTATGAGGTATGTAGGAAGAACAAGAAAGATAGTATCTGTTTCTAATGTTCATCACTAACAGTGAGACTACACCATCAGCATCCTTAGAAACAAAGATAAAACTATTGCACATCTCCTTTAACTGGGGACAAAGGCAAACTCTGTGAGACCTAGTATGTTTCTCTGATACTAGGCCACGGATCTGGAAGTGAAAAATATCCTTGAGATTTAAAAATAATTTAAAAAAATGCAAGAGGCTGAGAACTGACCCAAGAGAATATAATTTCAAAAGTAAAAAATGAATAGCACATAGTTACCTATTAGCTTGCCCACAGACCCCATAGCACTAAAGAAACTGTCAAATGTAGCAGAAGCTTTCGATGGGGCTTCAGCTGTCAGTGTCATGAATAATGTGTTACCATGACAGAAAATTTGTCCCAGTGTGTTAATAACTCGCTTATAAATGCCGCATCAGTTTGTTTAGAAGCACAATGCTTGCAGTAACTGAACCTAAAACTAGATAAAAGTTACTAAAGGGCAGCTTACTGGTGCTTGTCACAGTTCTGCTTGGAACAGTATCTGTGAGGCATACCAAGATCAGCCTCCAGATTCTGTACTAGGCAACCTGGTCATCAGCTCCAGCAATACAGGAGGGGAGACAAAATAATTCAGGTATGTCCCCAGCCTCCTAGATCCCTCTTTTCCGCATCCAGTGTACTAGGTAAAAAAAAAAAAAAAGGAAAAATAATAAAAGAAAAAGGACTGGAACTAGTAACTGTGCTTTATATCAGCAGATAGCTTACTCCATAGCAGTAACTCTTCCTGGCCATTTATAGCCATAAACCAGCCACTATAATAATGGAAATGTGCTACATTACAGTGAAAAGTCTTGCCCTGAACTGTGCTTTACTGGGTCCCAATCCTTTTGGCTCTCTTCAAGGTGTGCAAGTAATCCTTCAAGTTTGTCAACAGGCCTGAAATTGGCATGGTCAAAGTCAAAGATGATGAAGATGAATTCTGCAAGATGCGAAATGTGCAACAGATCCACAAAACAGGGTCTGTCTCTCTGGAGGCTGGAGAGAAAACAGAGGGTGCTGGTTGGAAGATTTTCTGAGGACCAACTAGGACTTTTCTGCCAACACACTGCCCTCCATAGCCGATTCCACCATGGCAAATTCTGGGACTTGATTTTTACTGTCAGCCAAGTTGTCCCTTTTCCCAGGTATCCAAGTTGGGATTTGTGGTGGGAGAGCTTAACTTAATGCAACTAGGATATAGTTTTAATTCATTATGAAGGGTGCCATTCAGTTGTGTGGACATTTAAGGTCAGGAAAAGATCTCCTTTCAGATATAAAAGAGTAACATAAGTCTCCTCACTATATCCTTAATTAAATACCAAAGGATGCCTGGACAAGTTCATATCTATGCATTTCAAAACTGACGGATTTAGACTGGTACCTTGCAGTGGACCAACAGGGAAACCTCCCCCAATATTGGATCAGCACATTAAAGAAAGTCTTACTCTTTGTCAGTGGGAGAAATGGAGGGAGCTTACTATAGTGTGACCTTACCAGCAAATACAGTTCCATTCATGTCTAAATCCTAGATGCAAAAAAATGCAATTCTAAAGGAGGATCAATGACATGCATGATTTATACTTTAAATGGAAAGCATTGTCTTTCTATCCACAGCTGCCAGAGCATGTGACATCAGAGACTATCTCGTGATCAGAC
The DNA here is from genome assembly GCF_000737465.1 of Haliaeetus leucocephalus. Taxonomy (NCBI): domain Eukaryota; kingdom Metazoa; phylum Chordata; class Aves; order Accipitriformes; family Accipitridae; genus Haliaeetus; species Haliaeetus leucocephalus. The sequence continues at coordinate 6,378,516 of NW_010972992.1, forward strand.
AGAATGTGTTGGCAGATGGTCTTAGTTCAGTGCTGCAGCAGTGACAGCTAGTGGAGACACACGTGGATCAATATTAACACTGAATTTGTCTGCTTAATACACCCACTGCCTGAAAGGAGAGACCTGACATGAAGCCTATGAATGATTCAGAGAAAAATCCTTGACCATTCTGGGTGCAGTAAGAGTGCTCCTGCAGGAAATCTCCCACTGCTAAGAGAAATTCAGTCTAAGGCAGTATGTTTAATTTCTCTTACTGAAAAAAAAAAATGATTAAGACTTCCCTTCTCAGGTACACTGTATCACTTCTAGGAAGGAGAACATGTCTCAGACATGAAGAGTGATGTCAGTGCCACACGAAGGCATAAACATAGGTAAGCACACATTCCCACACAGACTCATAACATAATACAGGTTGGAAGGGATCTCCCGACATTATCTGTCCAAATGCCTGGGCAAAGCAAGACTGACTTCAAAGTTAGACGAAGTTGCTCAGAGCCTGGTGCCATTGACTGTGAATCTCTTTGGCTCCCTGTTCCAGTGCTGCATAACTGCAAAAACTTTTTTGCATTGTGTTCAACTGGAATTGTGACTGTTGCAACATATGCAGGCATGCACTGTGCACATACATATGCGTACCCACATACATCCACCCAGATGCATATTCGCACATGCACACACATCCATCTGGAGTTTCAAGCATGAACACAGGTACACACACATGGATGATTACATGTGCACACAGATCCAGCCATTTACTCTTAAGAACATGTTCTACATATAGGAGCAGACAATGATTTGCAAGAGAACACTTGACAGTGTTGTGTTCAGTCCCTCACTTTCAGTAGTTTCATGACACTGCTTTGCCAGACTCTCTGGAGAGTTATAAAGATCAAAGCAGCTAAGGATTTGGGGAAGAGCCTCCCCTCTCTTACACCACTTATACTGACATCCTGTGACTGTTTCAAGCAGATGTGATCAGCTACAGAAGTCATAGCCCCACCAGCGAAGGTCCTCTCATGCCAGCACAGCCTACTCTTTTCTATAGACAGGCTGGATTATGCCAAAAAGCAGCTCAAAGAACCCTGGGACCTACTGCAGTACAGGGCTTTGCTAAGCCATACATGGGTTCATAGTGGTTCACCTAAACCAGGGCCTGAAACTAGAGCAAACCTTGGTGGTTTCATGCTCCATCACACACCAGTTCTAAGGACTCACTGCCTCAGGCAGCAGAGGGCAAAACATCCAATGGCTTAGTAATCCAGTACCCTTTTGAACCCAACTGTAAGACCCCACCTGCCCTTTCTCATCCCTCAACCTCTTCATTCCCTACAGTAGATTATTTAGCAATTTGCCTGTGATACCTTGTTCTGTACTGGGAAATCCAGTCAGAGCTCGTGGCACAGACACCAACCTGCAACACGTAGTCTAGGGCCAGATGCCGGAAACACTTTCTGGTTATGGTCAAGGTGCCTGTTGCCTCCTCCACTTCATGGGGCTTGTGCCGAGGTGCCTGGGCATTCTTCACCAGTGAAATCTCCATGTCCTCTCGCACCTTGTCAAACTGCTTCTTGGTTTCCTTGAACTTCCGGACATCACTGGAACCCAAAGAAGATGAGATGGTGAGAATCATTGCTGCAAAGCAGCCAGAATATTGCTAATACCAGCAGAGTGGGGAGAGGTGCAACCAGGTACACCACCATCACTCAGAGATCCTGCTCCAGATGCCATTAGGATCCTAACACACCCCACCAAGCTCCACCATGTCCAGGTGGACTGACTCCAGATTAAGCTCTAGACAGACTTCCTTTAGAGACAGTTGGCAAGGAAAGATATTGGACCTTACATACTGCTCTCAAAGCCTTAATGAAATTCTCCAAGGACAACATCCAGAAAGCCAGGCCAGATGGCATACAGCTCTAAAGATAGTCCACAATAATCCTCAGAAAAAGCGGTGAGCAGACCATTTCAAAACCTACCTGTGAAAACACGTGCTTCATATTTCACTTTGTGATAAGAGTAAAATCATCTACTTTTCAAACTCAGGACAGGACATTCAACTAGGGGAGTCAGGCTGTTCATACACATCTCTAGCTGACTCTGTCTTGTCTGACTGTAAAATCCAGACGTTCGACTATTCTTTTCCCCTCTTAGAATAGGCACATTTATTAACAGTTGCATTCAGAAATACATGATCCATAATAAGAACTTTCAGTTTTATTTATGCCTAGACACCTCACATGGGATCAGGGGTTTGCTTTGCAGGGGCAGGTGGGAGGCTATAAAGACATAGCAACAGGCAGGTTTTTTTGAGTTAGTTTGGTGGTTTTTTTTTTTAATTAACTAGCAGGTACCATTCAGGCAGGACTTGATCTGAGCTGCATGACCACAAAGAATTGAAGACAGCAATTCCTGAAGATCAGCTCTTACAAGTGGCCCTGGCTTCTCAGGAGTTGAAAGCAGCAATACTGACTTGCAGCAGCTGTGACACAAACACTTATTTTCTGTCCAGGAGAGCTCTGTTTCCCTCAATTATAAATTGTCATAACTTAAAGTAGTTAAAAACTGTTAGTAAATAAGTAGCATCCACTTATTCTTTGCCCTAGGGAAGATGAAGAACCTCAGTTGAACATGACAGTCAGACAGTAAATACTGAACTCTGCCCCGTGGCAAACTGTTTGAAGTTGCATATACTTATGTCTGGATCAGCCTCTGGCCAAGAGAATCTACCATGGGCAGGTACAGCAAGGATAAATGAAAACAGAGGTGATTGGATTACCGTTGTGGTGGTTGTTGCTTCTTCACACTGCCCTCAGTGCTCAGGGCTGCTGAGTTACATGGCCATCTAGCTCCATTCACAGGAAAATAACAGGGTCACTTCTTGCATTTTTGGGTCACTTGCAGCAAAGGCTGTGGGGATTTTACAAAGCTTTTGATCCAGCTTTGGAGCGAATGGCTTCCTCATCTGTGCATATCCCCAGTGGAAAGGAGCAGGAGTTTGGAGGCATGTGATACTGCTGGAAATTCTCAGCTAGCTCTAAGCCAGACTGCAGCAGCACGACTGCAGCCTCAAGACTTAGCTAATAAAACCCTCCTACTCAGCAATGTCTGTGGCTTGGTAAGATACTAAGGCAGTCACAGAGCATTTGGCTACTGACAGCATGGGCAGGTCGAGCTGCGTGTACCACATAAATAAACCAGGCAAAGACCTTCAGGGCTTGGGGACAGGGAGGGCAGGTTAGAGACTAAATATTGCCCTCTCAGATATATATGAATCACCACGCAAGGGCACAGTTTCCATTGTTCCTTTGTTTCCATCGTCAGCCAGGAAGTTGCAGATTGGCCTTAGGTGGATTATTCAAAATGGTCCCAAATGTAGAAATTATTTTCCAACCAAGGGCAGGAGCAATGCAAAGATCAAAGCACCATGGCCTGCAAGTGCAGAGGTTGAGCAGTACAAGTGCAAAAAAAGAGTAAGTTGCAAAGATGCTGAAAGGATGACAGACCCAAACTGAAGGTGAAATTCACCCTTCCAACTGCCAGCTTTAAGCAGATTATCTGAGCTCATCAGAGAAATGATTATAGACAAAGTGGGGGTAGGGTGAGTGCTAGGCAAGAAGAAGGGGGTGAGGAATGGGGGGGTCAGCTAGGGACCCCCTCCCTCCATCAAACCACACAGCTGCTGAGGGATTCACAGTCAATTACCAGTTCCCATGGCAACCAGCTCCTACTTAGCTGAAGGCCTCAGTTGCCTCTCTGACCTATATTCAGCTGACATGGGATCCCATGCTGCACCAGGTACCTGCCCTGGGGAAAAAGAGGCTCTCAGAGGAAACATGTTAATGCAGCAACGGCAGGGACAGCCTGCCCAGAGCCTTGATCAAAGGTACAGACTGTCCCCATGCAATTAACTTTCTGGGCCCAGCTCTTCTGCACCTCAGGCCTGCCATGTGCAAGTTAACATCCTTAATATGCAATATTCTGCATTGCTTACAGCAAGGCATTGTAAACTTGATTTCCATTAGCAAAGAACTCTGAACCAGTGGTCAGGCTTCAAGCTGAAGGCACAGCGATGATTAACTGCTCCCTCCACACCAGGAAGGACCCTCTTGTCTGCCATCTTCCAGGCAGACACTCAGGTTACTCCAGGAAGAGCAGGGCTGCTGTAATTTTGAGTGACTAAGCGTGCTGCGTAGGGAGCTAAGAACACAATGATTCTGCTGGACCCCAAAGTCATTTGGCAGCAAAGTTCCTTCCTGCTGCAAGCATGCACTGGTTTAAACCACTAAGGAAACTCTGCATTGAATATAAGATAACATAAGATGCAGACCTGGCCCTGCTCTGCAGGGATCTGAACTCTGGGATGTGTTTGACTTAGAGGATCAGCGAGAAGCAGCAAAGAGGGGCTCTGCAGATGAACTTTACCAGACTTCAGGATGATGCTGTGATCTGGAAGTATGCCTCATGTCTAGCTTTGACTATGAGCTGGGAACAGGACGAAGACATCTTGTTGACACACAGCAACCAAATGATAGTGTAGCAAGGTGACAGCAACAGCCGTCACACAAGCCAAATCCTTTCCTCTGTCCTTCAGTGTCTCTTCTGCTCCAAGCAGAGCCTTCAGTAGTTGTGTGGAGGTTGCAGTTCTGTTTCCAGTGCACAGAGGACAGGTGCAATGGAAGTTCAAGAAGCTGAAGACCAAACTGATAAGACAAGTACTCACTCTTTCACAAAATTGTGCAGCTGCTGCCGGACTGACCTCTGAGCCTGGTCAAACAGGATCTGAAAGAAAAGAGAGGAAAAAGAATATAAAATATTTTGCAACATGGAAGCAGTGAGGAGTCAGAAAATCCATGAATGCTATCTAGGACCTTCAGTGTGCTGGACTCAGCATTACTCCAGGGCTTAGTGGTGTCCATTACTTGATGGCTGTCATAATGGATAACTTTTTTCTGTAGCTGAAGCACTCCCTACAAGTGAAGAATTCCTGCACTGCAGGTTCCACAGCCTGTGCCAGGGCTCTGAATACCCCAAAGAGACCTGTGCCACCAACGTACCTTCATAAGAGGAGTGTTTGTAGGAGCAATTGCCTTCATAGTCCTCACTTTGAACTGCCTCTCCCAAGCCTTGAATTTCTCATTTTGCCAGAGGAGGGCACTGTCACCTCAACACTACACCACTCTAGGGAAGGAGATGGGAACAATCGCTGAAGGTACATCGCAGCCAGCCACAAGCTGATGAACATGGGTGAGAGGTCCAAGCATACAGTATAGAGACTTAGATCCTACAAGTCTTCTAAGTTTTATTCACCTGTCTGTCCCTCACAAAAAAATGGTCCCAAGCCCATTACTTCACACCCTCTGCCCATCTCATCTCCAGCCCTCCCCATCTTCCTTTAAGAGATGTTCTCCCCCTACCCTCTGTTAGATGCCGAACAGTGGTGTCCGCTCAGCTCCCTCCCACCCATCTCTGACAGGCATGATTACAAATAACTCCATATTTCAGACAGGCATTGGGATGACACAGCATTTGGGCTAATTGGGACCAGATGGGCAGAGGCTCCCAGACCACATAGCAACTGCAGCAGGAAGTACACATCGTCCTGGGGTTACAGAGAAAAGCCACTGGCCACGTTGCAGCTAGCAAGAGTGGCCCACAAAGAATGGACAGGGAGCCCATTTCATTCCACCATCAGGAACACAAGGCCTGGGCACTGGCCCAAAACTTAATGATACCCTGAAACATCACAGTGCTGGGGTCTGGCATCACTACAGCCGTTTGGCATGAGTAACCCTGGCTCATTTGCTCCAACCTAACACTGTGTCCTGAGCAGCCAATTTAACCTAGAGAGGTCCTGGAACACACAATGGTAAGTGTGTCTGTCTTCCTGAGGATGCAGTCACCAGGAACAGCATTTCCCAATCCACCATTTGGCCTTTCTCTCCTGAAGCAACCGAAGCCCACTCAGGGCAGGCAGCCTGAGCCCACAGAGTGTGAGGGACTGTTCTCAACCACGGAGAGTGAGGCTGACACAGGACTTCATCAAGGCACCTTCTCTCAAAAAGCAGACTGTACGAAGCCCTTGGGATTAAAACAGCTTTTTCCAGTTTGCTTTTTTCCCCCCTACTCTTTGTGGCAAGCTTGGACTTCCAGTGGGAGGTTTTTGGGCAGCTTCCCTTGACAGCCCACCCACCATCTCTCCTTTCCTTTTCTGGCCACCTTCTCTGCTTCACTACACAGTTCAGGTAAGACCCAGAAGTGGCGAGCACCTCTGGGTCTCCTAGCTTTTTCCAAGAGGTGGGAACAGTCATCTTATATCAGACCATTTACAGTGCAAAAGAGCTGGCATTGCCTAAAGCAGCAGCTTTTTGTGAGGAGGTGGTGGGTTAACCTTGTCTGGCTGCCAGGTGCCCACCAAGCCACTCTCTCACAACCCCACCTCAGCAAGACAAGGGGAAAAAATAAGATGAAAAAGTTCATGGTTTGAGATAAGTACAAGGAGATCACTCACCAGTTACCGTCACAGGCAAAACAGACTTGACTTGGGGAAGATTATTTAATTAACTGCCAATTAAAAATTGAGGCTAGTGACATACAAGAACAAAACTGGAGCATGATCTGCATTCCCAGCCTAAGCAGCACTCAGTCCATGACACTAAGATCTTGGCAAGCATTGCAGAGATCTGACAAGCAATACACACTCTGAGGTGGTCACAAGCTTTAAACTTCTCATGCCCTGTAGTAATCTACTAACAAAAACACTCCGGTTCATTCCTGATGCTTCCTTCCAGTGCCAACAGACTCACACAGACGTCCCCCCTACCTAACATCTCCCACTACAAGATAAGTAAGTCATGCTTTTGACACTACACAGGTGTACTACTCCAAAGAGAATGCAAAGCACTCTGTGTAGAAGCAGCAGCATTGGCTGCAGAGCCTGAAACACATTCATTATGTGTATTGCTGCAGCCAAGGACAAAGCAAGAAACATGCCAGGACTAGCTGAGTATGAACAGCCTCTAAATATGAACAGATGCAAAGCAAGGGGGGAAAAGAAAACCCCAAGACCACCCAGCTTTGTGTTTTTACCAATGTAAATTATTTACTGCTCTTGGCATCCATTTGCTCTCTCCAGCAGCACTCCAAGAGGCATTGGCCTGCAAGTTTTCCCATGCAGCAGCTTCCCCAAGCGATGTTTGGGCACTGACGATGCTTCCCTCCACGCATGATACCAAGCAGGGATAGGCAAGCAGCAAGAAAGCCATCTGGTTCCCACCTGCACCTACAGCTGGAAAGTTTCCATCATTGGTTTCTGCCAGGATGACACATTTGCTTCAGATCAGGGAAAGGAAAGGACAATATTATGTCGTACTCAGAACCGCAGACAAGTACCCTGGGACATTCCAGGGAAGAATGGATTCCAGGGTACATAAAAATCAAACCACACAGCTAAGGAATGGGGCTTCTTCAGCTTGATCAATAGCAAATCCAGGCTACACAAATCTATGATATGTATAGGAACCAGTGTGATTGAAGGCTTCGCAGAAATGCAGGCTGTTCCCTGTTGTGTGATGACAAGCAGATACCACACTAGGCAGTGCTAACATGGGGCACCTACAGCCACCTTACCATTCCTGCCTGGAAAAACAGGTCCTAGCTGGTGCCCTAGGGTACCGCATTGAAAGAAGCAAGCAAAAATCTGCTGAGTGCTTAGTACACAGGACAAACCGAGCAAGGTCCCAGGCCAGACAGATCACCCTGAAGTAGGATACAGCCCTTGCCCTTCTGTGGTAGGCAGAAAGGCTCTGCACACCAGTGGCTGGCTGGAAAAAGGACAGATGCTTTGAACAGCGCAAGTGAAGGATTTACAGAAGGTCTCTGCCTGTAACAGGGAAGCACTCTCCCAGCAGGACGCTTCCAGGGCTATGTGCAATGCTCTTCTGCCACAGCATGGGCTTGTTCTCAGACTGCCTAGGAAGAAGGATTAACTAACAATTCAGTCCAGGTCTAAAAATCATAGCTCATAAAACTGCTCCTTACTGAAGCTGTTTACTGAGAGGGAATTGAACTCATGGTGATCACATAAGCAGTATTCCTATGCCTGTGGTACAGGGACATTTCTATGTGGAATTTTAGTTTAAGTGTATCTGTATCAGAACAGAAAAACTGCACAGATGAGGAAGACAGGCCATAAATATACATATATATATATATATGCATCTCCATCTCCTGCTCTGTCAATACACCTCTCTTCTGCTCTTGTTATTCATGCACCGAGCTCCACACCACTGCAATGGTGCCCCTCCTTCCAGTCTGCAACAATTCATACAGTGAAAGTCTGGGGCAGGGATTGCCAAGTGGTTTGTGAGGCAACACCAGGTAATGAATATGCCTTTCCTGCCAGCAGCCTCTCTGCTGAGAGGCATCCTATGATACCAGCATTACTTTCATTGCTTCTTCATTAATTTTGCCACACAAGATCACCAGGGGAATATTTTCAAGTGGATCCTCCATTCAATTGTCAACGCAAAATAAATAGAGTTGTAAGAGCTAGAGTTTCATATATAAAATCATCCCTTGGCTTTTTCTCCTTTCCCAGACATACTTGGAACAAATAATTTGCTTTAAGATTTTCCAGACCAAATATCACCCCACCCTCTCTCTTAGCTTCCACCAAGACATGAGAAGTCCAGCCTATGACTCACACACATCTGTGCCTGAGGAGGGTCAGCATGAAAGAAGGGAGTTAACACAGCTCTCACCTAACAACAGCAAAAGGCTAGATCCTACTTTTCACTTCCCCAGCATGGGCTTCCAAGGCAATGGGATAAACCCAAACCTGTGTTTGACACGGGGCTTCGGAATTTCATGCCCCCCAAAAATGAAAGCAAGTTCAGTGACCCAGGATGTCATTCCTGGAAATGCAAGCCTAAAATCAAGATACAAGACATCAGAGATCCAAAGGGATACCATTGCTACAGCACTCCCACATGACTCCCTGCAGAGCTTACAGGAGAAGAGGAGACACCATCAGGCTCCAAAGCAAAGCAGAAGCTAAAAAGAAGTAGGATTGCCTGGCTGTGAACTGCTTCTCTCAGCACTTACATGCATGAAGTTCAGAAGTAGGACATCACAGCTACACATGGGAATAGTGCTTGAGTAGAGATTAAAGGTAGGCAACAGCATTTGTGGTGGGAATTTGTCAGGGAGCAGCAGAGGCTATCGGACCAGGAGCTGAGAGGGGATAATGCAGCTGGTAACGCAGGAGCCTCACCAGCCAAGGCTCCATCCCACCACAGCAAGAAAGCAGGGCAGGTTCAGAGATGGTGGCCAGATTCAACCTAGAGCCAAGATCGTCAGGTAAGTTTGTAGTGATGAGGCAGGTCCAAGTCCAAGCTGGGAAGTCAGTCCACATATCACAGTCAGGTCCAGAGATCTCCAGGCAGGTCCAGCATCAAGCTAGAAAAATCAGTCTGTTAAGTTGGGATCACCAGGGTCCATAGCCGGGTATGGCTGTAGCTGAGCTGGAGACATGTGCTCCTACAGCACAGCTCAAACCAAGACTAAAGGCCCTGGGTGCAACTTAAATGGAGTGCCTGGGCCCAGGGGCCAAGGGTGCGGGTGGAGGACCCAGGTGAAGCTGATCAGGGCCATTAAGGTCTACTAGTGCACTGAGAGCCATAGCCTGAGATGAGATCAAGATCACAAAGTGAATCAGCCATTCTCCTGCAACAACTGGCCCCAGCTGAGGAGACAGAGGGTGTGGAGCTTCCTCTGCAGCTGCCTGACATACGGACAAAGGCAGCTCTCCCTTCTCCAGCTCTGACAATTCACCACCCCAGCCACAGCAGTCATGACCTGGATGAGTCACATCTCTGCGCTTATTTCCCTCATGGCCAGTCTGGAGGTCTCGTTCCCACTGATGTCCCCAGAAACAGTCTGAGGACTGGTTTATCTTGCATTTAAATGAGGGTTGGTCGTCTGGTGGCCTGGGAATCAGAGCCTGATCCTTTTATCCGGTCTCGGGAATCCTGTCCCACCAGCAATCTCCCAAAGTGGGAGCACTGCAGTGTGTCTCTGACAGAAGGGAGACAGCTACAGCCCAGCTGGCTGGCCAGGTATGGGCCTGCCCAGACATGGTTCTGTCAGCCATCTCTGAGCATCTGCTGGGGAACAAAAGTTCCACCAGCCTGCAGAAGGGGGTCATCCATAATCTTTATGTCAGACGTCCTGTCAGGTACCCTGCTCCCCAAAGATGGCCCATTCTGCTGATAAGCCCCTTGTGCTGATCAAACATGGCACTGTTAGGACTGCAGAGGCTTTGGTGGTCTGTCCTGGCCTCTCCACCTCCTCCTCTTCTCTTCAACTACCTGTCCTGCTGCAGAGTTGCAAAGAGTTTTTCCGAGACCTGGGTGCTTACTTGTTCTACGGCATGTTCTATCCAAGTTGAGGTTAGGGTGTGCCTGACAGAGCTTTGGAAAAAGCATGTAAATACCACTGCAGCTGCTCAAATAACAAAATAAAACTCAGCAATGACAGCACACTGTACATTTTTTCCCCATTTTCATATTCCTACAGTTTACTTCTCTTTCATTGCAGCTTCTAGCAGCTGAATATAGTAACCTAAGGGGAAGGAGGGCCAGGCAGAATTCAAGCATCCTTTGTTTGGCAGGAGATTCTTAAATGACTTTTATTCCTGTCTAGCTATATGATTTGGTCCTACATCTCTTGAGCAATAGCCCACCAGATAAATGCCACCCATGAACAGCGTTCCATCTGTGATGCTTTTCTAACACAGCTCACTTGAGGCTTTGTGCTCTGGAAAACAAGCCGACAACACTACTTCTGTTACACATGTCAGATGTCAACAGAGACTAAGCCTAACTTCTGAACCAAGCTGAAGTTGAGTCTCTCACAAAATGCTCAAGAGCTCCAGTTTGTGCATAGGTCAAAGGACAGTTGTTCCTGCCCCTTACATATTAATGAAGCTGATTCTCTCCCCTAACTATAAAGCAGACATCCTAAGATATTCTAGAAACTGACAAAAACCTAGTCCTTCTGAAACTCTGAATGCAGCACTGAGCTCACGGTAACTGCTAGACGGGTATCAAACTTCAAGGGCAGCAGCTCACTAAATTCTCTTGGACTAGTATACTGTCATTGCACTAGGACACAACGGCAAAAACTGTGAAGCCCTGTGATGACAGAAAGCATCTCCCCTGTCAGATGGTAATTCTGCATCCACAAATGATACCCCTTTACTGTGGTATCTTGTTGCACCTGGACCCTTCCCAAGTGCTGTCAGTAAGTGCAGGTGGTCCACCCAACCCTGCGGAGAATAGGCAGCTTGGATGCACTCTCTACTCTCACTTCTTTCTTCCCTCCCCCTGAACTCCACCACTACCCTCCACCCAGGACATCTGCCATCTGCCTCACTGACTCATCCCAGCTTGGGTGGCTTTTCTTCTTGTCAGCAGGAAATGCTTCCTGGCTCGCTCAGCATAGCTAAATCTCCCCTGCAAGCTGCTACTGCTCCTGCTGGAGGATTCCTATGATGTAGCTACACTGATTTATGGCAGACAGGAAAGCTTAGGACTTAATGAAGCTCCACACAGCGCTGTCTGGAGTAGTACTGATGAGGGCAATGTTAATGTTACATCTTCTGACTGGAAAATACCTGGTGCTGCTGAAGATGCACTTAAGGGGCTTAGCCAGAGTAATCCTGTCACAACAGCACTTTCACTTTTCTTATCTTTCTGATCACATAGAGAGCGGGAACTGCATGGGTAAGAGCCTTGATGTGTAAATGTGACAAGGTTGTGCTGCAGATCCTGGTACTTCCTTCCAAGGCACGTGTAGGGCAATAAGCTGGTGGGAAAACTGCCTCCAGTTCTTTGACAGAGCCAGGGGTTATTGCATCCCCACATTCACTGCCTCCTGCTCTTGTATAACCCAGAGCCTTGCCTTCCTTAGTTCCTTGGAAGTGGATGCTGACAGCTTTGAACTATCTGTAAATTGTACATTTCTTAATCTGGACAGCTAGTCAGCACCAAGACGCTGGCATGGAGCACAGCCAGTTGTGTCTGCTATAAAAGTCTACAGAGAGGACTACCCTGCCTTCACAAGTGCTGATTAGGTACGTGACTGCACTAGAAAGAACTGCAGTTAAATGCAGGGCAGGGAACTCCGACCTAATCACAATTCTGGGGTAACAAAATCCACTTCAAGTCTAGGGTTTAACAGTCTTTGGCAACGGGGTGAAAAAAAAATGTGAGCTTCTGCACTGCTGTAATTCCAAACACCATTGCCTAGCATCATAGTATAAATCCAATAGCCCCTAATTATCAGCTACCACTCTGGAACTGATGGCAACTTTATGCTCCTTTACCTGTGGGGAAACCTTGTTACACTCATGTACTTACATTCATCAGATTCTGTAAAAAGAGGGAAAGGTTGTTTTCTCATATATAATGGTCTGGCAGATTGCTATGCCTTTCAATCTCCCTTCTGTGTTTTAGGGAGGGTGATAAGGAGGAAGGAAAGAGGCAAACACACACACAGGTTTTGGAGCTGACAGCACAGCATCTATCTGCAGACAAGCAAGGAGCGTTTCCAGTATAGAAGAGCTTGGCAAGCCACAGTCAAAATTTATTCATTCCAGTGTGGTATGCAGTGAGGAGGAGGGGTCGAAGGGGAGACTTCAGGCCCTCGAGCAAAATTCCAGTTCATGCCACTCAGGCTCCTGTGAAAGGAGATGGTTCGCTCTGGTGAGCTGTGCAGGAAGGTTGTTGCAAGGCTCTGGGATCCCTGTCTGTTACCCGCTGCTGAGAGGTCTCACAGAGGTAGCTGGAAACTTGTTCCATGTCATGGATCATGCACCTCTAAGCAGTGCATGGAAGCTCGCCTGATAAGGCAATGTGATACAGCATCCTTCAGACAGTTGAGCTGTGCCCCATGCTGCAAAGACTGCACTTGCCAGAGAACGGGCAGGGGAGTTTCTGCAGAATATCAGCTCATTCTGTGTTGAGGCAAAGGCTCCTGGCAGGTAGGGGAGCGATAGAACAGAACAGTACAAATAATGAGACAGACCATAACATTTATTAGAGGGAAGTGCTCTGGGATATTTAAGTGTTTACACAGTGAGGGGAAGAGCCCTCACTCCCTCAGGATCTCAGATACAAGGAATTTTTCAGGAGTAAGATTTCATTTTCATTTGGGGGTAGAAAGTGCAAGCTAACACTGCAAAGGTGTCCAAGTGCCTCAGTTTCACCGAGTCCAGTGGTACTCGGAGAACTAAATACTTCTGAGACCCTGTACTTCTGCCCTGCCTGTGTTTGGTAAAGAGCCAATTACCCTAAACACTGTACTTTTTCAAGTGCTGGAGGTAAGAGCTGATGCTTTTAAATTTGTAGCACAACTGACAACTGTAGGACTCCTAGAGTCAATAGGGAAAGGTGGAGCATTTTGCTTTTGGAATATGGAGAGGAGTCACAGTCATTTCTCATCAGGTGTTTTCCTCCTGCATGAACTGAAATTTTGTGTCTAGGATGCCTGAGGCTGGGGATCCTTATCCCTTAGATATCTAATGTAGCATTAGTACAACTGAGAATCAAACCACTGAAATGCTGTTAGAAAAGATGAGTACAGGAATTCAGTGGACCTACACACTGCCGCGATTGTTAGGAGAGGAAAACGACAGCCTCCTAAAGCAAAATGGAATATTCATCCAGACACAGTACAGCCACCAAGACAAACACATGCACAGCATCCTGCCTTGAATCCGACTCCGAGGTGACATGGCAGCCAGCAGGACCTTTGCCTTTTCTGCTGGTGCTGCTACCGACATCTGCAGCTGCAGTGATGCCTCAAGAGGTCAGCATTGTAACATCAGTAGGAAGCTTGTTTTCAATCCACTAAGCATACATTTCTGAACAGAAGAGCCTAGGAAGCCAATTGCCCAAGACGTTGGAAGGCCATTTTCCCTAGAGAGGCAAGCAAAATCAGCCTCCCAGCTAAGCAGTTGGCATGTTACAGAAACACGTCCTCTCTGTGGGTCTGCTAGGGCAGTGCCATTCTCCACTGACCTCTTACTCAATCATCAACACCTATATCAGTTTGTCTGAGCCATCTAACCTTTCCTGTCTCCCGTACAAAGTCATCCCCAGTAAAACAGCTGCCCCAGCAAGCCACCTCAGGCAGTCAACATGACCAGCCAAAGCCAGGAGCCCAAACTTTTTCCATACTTAATGGGGAGATGCAGTCACCTCTAGAGCATAGTTCAGGGAAGCCTTGAACCATAGCTTCATGAAGCTTTTCAGCCAGCATAAACTAGCACTGCAGTCAAGAGTTTGCTTTGTTTGTGTGGTTGCATTGTGAAATGGCTTTAACTAGCTAAAAACCTGGCTAGTTTGGACGCAGACCAGTGCCCTCTGCAGCTGTGTGACCCCCTAAGCCAGCACTAGGGAGGGATGACAAGGGTGCTGGAAAAAGTTAAAAACGGAAAGAAGGCAAGAGGGGTGGAAGGACTGCCTCTCTCTGTGGTACGGCTGGTCTGTGCTGGCTGGAAGAGGTCATGAAACTGCTTAGACTAAAGCAACTCCTGAGGGAAGCCAGCCTCCTAACTGGGAACTAACCCATAAGGTGTGAGTGCTTTCTGCACTGCTGCACTTGGTTCCGCAAGGGTCAAACAGCTTTCCAATTGGGTTGCTTCGCTTCCTCTCACCAAGCCAAAGCAAGCAGCAAGAGATCTGAATGGGGAAGGGACAACGCAGAATTGCTCCCTGCACTGTTTGCTAAGCAGCCCGTTGACTGTGGTTGAAATCCTCCACAGACACTATGCCCAAATGCCTGTGGCTAAGAGCGCAAAAAAAGGCAAAGGACACTGACTCCAGCTCTTGTGAACTCAACTCTCTCTTCTGTCATCTGTCCTCTATGGCTGCTTTGATGTTTTTTCCTCCTTGTGCATTAAAAGGAAGGTGGGAATGCTCTGGAGCTCAGTGTGTTCATATTTACTTCCAAGCGGGTTTTATGCTTGGATTTTGCTGAACTAGAATCAGGACATCTCCGCGCCCCGTGCTCTAGCAATAAAATTATAGAACAAGCTTTTCCAACTGATTTTTTGGGGATATTTTCCCTTCTTTTTAACTTGTTCCAGTTGTACATACTGTCCTGGCCACGTTCCTAGAGTAAGCACTGACAACTGTTTCATAGCTGAGATCCTCAGACATGGATGAGCCAAGATACACATACACACACACGTACAGGCACACACAAAGGAGACGGCAGAAGGCACTAAAAATAACTTAGCTAATTGAACAGCCGGTCGGAGAGGGCTCAAGATGCAGCAGTCATTCCAAAGCCATTTCCTGGAGAAGGATTCACACTGCTGTGCACCAAGGGAGGAGGGTGCTCTCCAAAGGATGAGGGGGGGGATTTAAGCACGTTTCCCCTTGTGCATGCAGCTGGTGGTAGGGAAATACAGCCTTTTACAACCCCTGAGCTACACGTAGTAGGGAGCTCAGCCCTGCTGAAGAGGGTGGGGTGCATGGGAAGGGTTACACCACATCAGCTGGGGATTTGACAGCTCTGGGAAGGGTCCTTTGCTTATTAGTTGGCTAAGGCAACAGCAATCCCAGAAGTGCCACTTTTGGCAGAGACCGGGGATCCAGGGGAAGCTGCACAGCTGGCGTAGCAGAGCTTGCAGACAGCATTCTGCATCCAGAGGTTTCTGGCTGGGACTGCTTCCTCATGGCTGGGCTGCACGCACTCCTCAGCCCAGCCTCTATTCAGTGCAGCTGTGATGTGATCCTTGGAATGAAGGGGTAGCTTCTCAGGGGTACATATGCTCCTTGGCAGAAAGGCCTTATGTTTTCAGATGGAATTTGAGCAGCATCAGAAAATCAGGGTTGACCTTCTCTGCTTTGACACAAATATACCTTTTCTCTGATGCTCACACTGGTTTATTCACTCTCTCCCCACCAACAACATTGCTGTACAGCTGTTTGACTAACAGACCTAGGAGAGCTGCATGTGCAGTACCTCTTTCCCTGTCATTTTTTACTAGGAAACAGTCTTCCCATCTGATTCATGAAATAATTAAATAGACTTGATGCAGCTTCTTCTCCAGCTGCATGTGGTTAACTTGCATCCCAAAAGCAAGCATCATGCCTAATGGACTTTGACAGGGGCATCGTGGTATAAAAGTGGGTCAGTCCAGTGCTGACATCCTGAAGTTTCCTTCACTTCAAAGCACTTGTGCTTTAAGCTCCTACTGAGTTACAGACTTAAAATTGTGGGTCTGGCATGAAGCCACCAAGCATGAAGCACCTTCCTCTTCTATGTGGTTTACAATGCTGGATGTTTGGGATGGAGAAAGGGCAGATTCTAACTCCTTGGGCTCTGCTAGTGAGATACAGTCAGCTCAGGAGAATAGCCACTGTCCGAGCATTTCCCTCCTTTCATCTCAGTGTAGCATTAGTATGTCCTGTGTTATCCTTAAACACAGAGCTGCACACAATTCACTGAGTCTGCTCCCAGCAGCAACTGAACAATGCAGTCCTTTTGGTTTGATCCATTCACAGCCTTGCTGGTGTCCTAATGTCACAAATTTGAACGCCAAGCTTCAGAGTGTATTCCAAATCTGCAGCAACAAGGTTATACATACAAGCTGTTAACAGCCAGAGTCCTGAGTTGTCAGAGCTCCCCAGGACCCTGTCCATCCTCACTACAAAATCCTGTGCTATCCAAAAAGAAGCACAAGGCATCTGGAGTGCGGGACCTCTGCGAACCCTCCTCTTCCATTGACAAAGGGGTCTCTAACATCACCATTCTACATATTTGTTGTACATCTCTGATCTGAAATGAGCCAAAAGGCACCCGTGCAACAGTACATAGCCTTTCACTAAGTGGTACCTCCTCTGCAAGCCTGTGGAAATCCCATTTCCTAGCATACATGATACATCAGGACTGATCATCTTGAGTACACAGACTCACAGCTCATCCAATTCAATATTGTTGCAAGAGGCAACATTAACTCCCAGCCCTTTGCTGCTCTCTTGGCTATGCAGTGTGCAGGGACTGGAACCTGAAAAACACTTCCTTCATGGACCCCACCTTTGTGCAGTGTCAAGTAAGCCAAACACAGGAGAGCATTAATCAGTGCCTTGAGAAAGAGGTTGCCATCAGCACACAAAAAGACAAGAGGAAACGTCATCTTACCATGTGGTAGTTAATCATTTCCTGCAGACTGTCTCCAAATTTGTCAAGGCACTCCTGCAAAAAAAGGTAAAGAAAACTGGCAGTGAATAGAAGCAGCTGCCCTTTATTCCCAGGGGTTCAACGGCTGAGAGAGGCTCTCATTAAGCCACTGAAGAGCCACTCTGCCATTTGGCAAGAAGGCGTTTCGAAAATGTCTGACATCGAAGCCATAGACTCCCTGTCCTTTCCACTTTAGTGCAGAAATCAACGTGTCAGTTGTCACTTGTGTAGGCTGGTTACCCGCATTTCCTAAATAACTGATGCTTAACTGATGCTTACTGACCTAGATTCAAACAACCTTGTCAGAACTGTGGCTTCTTAAAAGTCCAGTTCTCCTTGCAGACAATGAATCTCACTCTGACCTTTCAGCATTGCATTATCAGATGGTCTCTACATTCCTCCAAAAAGAAAACCTCACACTAAATTGCTACTTAAACAGTGTAAGGGTTTTGGACATATGGTCCATTCACAGCACCAGGAAGCTTAACGCTCCCCAG
Source organism: Haliaeetus leucocephalus (assembly GCF_000737465.1). Taxonomy (NCBI): domain Eukaryota; kingdom Metazoa; phylum Chordata; class Aves; order Accipitriformes; family Accipitridae; genus Haliaeetus; species Haliaeetus leucocephalus. Next base: position 6,396,266 of record NW_010972992.1, read on the forward strand.
TCCTCACTGTGTCCCATGCTCCATCCCACAGGATGACTTACCGAAATCATTTCATCCTTCTTGCACTGCTGCGACAAGTCCCGGACTCCACTGACAAAGTGCTTGTTCGTGGTGAGGTAGGCTTTGCCTGCTTCAATCATCCCACTGCATAGCTTTACCAGCTGCACAAGGAGAGAGGTGTGAGTGGATAGGCAGCTGATCACATCCAACTGAACTGCAACCAGGCTGGTTTTAATCTGCACCAACGCCACAGCCCAAGACCTTTAGAACAGGATGCCGTTCACGTTCTTGCTGCGGCTACACTAGCAAGCCTTACTGCATGTGAGAGAAACAGGGATGCAAATCACACTTCTCAGGGTATGTCATGCTGTCAACATTTCACTTGTCACTTAACAGTTCTAGGCTATCCCCTGAGCACAAATGAATCAGGGCAGCCCATTTTTTCCAGTGGGTTTCTACTCTTCATTCTACCCTGAGGCATCAGGACCGCAGTAAAAGGAACCTGATCACACAGATTGACTGGGGAGAGGTAAGATGCCTTGGTGCCGGGTGGAAGTGATACGCTGTCTAGAATCTCCCTGCTGGGAGTATGCTGCTCTTTGGGATTGTCGAGTCTCTGAGCCCAGCTGGCTGTTCTGCATACTTGTGGAGACATGTCTTGCTCTTACCTTGGAATGAAGGGGAGCCAGCATTCAGCAGCCTTATGTTTTTGTATCATGCTTTCCTTAAACCAACTGACCAGGACTGCTTAAGCCATGTCTGCTGTGTGCAGCCAGTGAAAATCTATGTTCCCTCACACCATCAAGATTGTAGATAACTATGAATCAATTTCCACAATTCTGCAGCCCAAGGAAACTTTGCTGGTTCATCATGGGGGATTACAGCATATATCTCTGGACTGCCTGTGACTTAGTACAGTCCTTCTGATGGACCTGGAAGGAGCTTTGTTCAGAGAAACATTAACAACTTTAAGCAAGCTACACACGCTCCAATTCTCATCACCAGCCTTGTTATAGTGAAGCTACCAGCGAAGTTACCTGGAACTTGCAGCAAAATGGGGTGGCTTCCTCACTTTGGAATTAGTTTGCTGCAATGCAGGCATACATCTCCAGACAGCCTTTATTAACTTTTGATAATATAACAGCTGCAGGGAACATTCCCAGACTTCCTAGCCTCAGCAAACTGCCTTAGCATGCCTGGAACTGGCTGTAAAGACTGGAGCATTAGCTTAGCTAGAATTCCTGGCCATTAGCCTATCTCCTTTCAGCCAAAGCTCCTTGTAAAAGGTTACGTTAAACAACTTAAGATAAATCCATAAACAAAAGGTCCAAGAGATTTGCAATAGTGATGGCTGACCACTGAGCAAAATTTTTTAATTGTTTGTTTGTTTGTTTTTAAATCATCACTGTTCTAAGCTTTTTAACTAAGTGAAAAACTTCATCTGCTGATAATGAAAAATAGTTGGAACTGAAGTTTTCCATTCTCAAAATCCAGGAGCTTTTTAGAGATATTAATCTTACTAATGAAAAATGACTTTAGAAATCTTTCCCTGTCAACCAGCCTCACCTACAGGCTAGGAACAAATAGCTCTCAAGTTTGGCTGGACGACAAAGCCCCACTGAAGCATGGTGTGCTGTTTTGGGGCTTGGTGCTTGTTCTATATATGTAGCCACAAGGCTTTGGGGTCTAATCTATATGCATGCATTGCAAAACAAGCTTGCTTGCCTCTTTCTGCAGTTCTGTAAAAATATAGCTGAGTATATCTGAACGTATAAATATATATATAGTCACACGTGTTATATCTGTGTATACATAGTATATACAGTCTTCACTCTTTCACACTCACATCCTCTCCTGTCCATGCAATTTGTCAGAACAGCATTGGATGCTAGCAGACTTATACTAGCCCATCCAAGCCCAGAGAAGAAAAGCAAACAGATGCAGTTCCTGTCACATCTGGAGCCCAGACGTACACTAGGGGTTTGGACAGATCCTCTGGAAAGGAAATCCAGCCTATTCTGCAACGTGGCGGTTTCTAGCATACCTCTGTGCAAACACTGCGGCTGAGGCTGTGTTACTAGTAGCTGAAGGCCATTCAGCGCAAGCACGCTCCCAAGGGGAGCAATGATGGCTTTGCAGATGGACCACAGGACAGAATGAAGGACATCTCTTTGAAACAGCAATCAAGCCCAAATCTCTGGTGTCCCCTTGGATGAATCATTTACACTGCCCTTTACCTCCATTTTAAACAGGTGTTAAAAGACTAATAATTTATAAACTAAGTGCTCAGGGGCACAGTAAAAGGCAGAGAAACAGAGTCGGTCCTTGCCAGCTTGCTGCTCTTTAAGAAGTAGTCATGCCAGCTATTTGGGTACCACTGAACAACATTTACACCAAGCCCTAGAAAGGCTGCCCTGGGCATCCACCCAGCCAGTACACAGGAGAGGAGCTGGGCCATCCAAAGATGATTTATTAGGAATGGGGATGATTGAATCTTGTCCAAAGTTACCCTCAGAGAAACTAATCTGAACTTCAGTGGCTCTTCAGATGCAAGCTCCAGCCTCATTTGCCCTGGACCCAGGCCTGATAAGCCTGTTGCTGACAGTGACTGAGCCAGCAATTTGCATGACCAGTCATTTCTGCAGCAGACAGGGGAAATGATGCATGCAAACAGAATGAAATGTCTGCCCATTCTACATTACCAGAATAGCACCCCATAAGTGCTGTCAGGGGAAGACCAAAATTGCATGAGACTATTGTTTTAATGCAGTCCTCACCCAAAGGAGCTGAAATCAATTTGCAACAAAGCACTGAACAATAAAAAGCTGAGAGCCCTGAACAGCTCTTGTACTTCCAGCCCACCCTCCTTGCTCTAGGATTGTTCTTCGCGCACGAAGTCATCTAACTACAGGGGGCACTGACAGCAGTAGTGCTAGAATCAGAGCAAGTTTCACTCCATGCTTTGTCTTTAAAGCCTCAGCTTAGAGGAAAACAGATAACCTAAAACCCTTTGCAGCTTCCACCAGTGAGACTAGTTAGCTTGTGCAGATAACCGTTTCAAGCAGCTTGATTAGTAAATGGGTTTTATAGGACACAGCTTTGCCTAGGGCTTGTGACTTCAACAAAGCCCATTTCTCCATCAGATGCAGGAGTTTTATCCCTTGCTAGCTTTGGGAAATCTCACAGATAAAAAGCCGACAGCTCTTCTGGCTCCTCTTCTTCATTTCTCTCTGTTCTCGTTCAGAAACAACTTGGCTGACGTCTCAGACAAGGAGGAGTGGGAGTGGAAAAGCCACCTTCCATCACAAAGCCTCTGACTTAGATCTAAAGTACCAACTGGATGTAAAGAATCACCAGCATAAATGCAAAATGGCCAAACTGGTCCCCGAGAGAATAGTTCCAGTGTCAGATTACAGCTGCGATGCACAGCCTGGCTGAACATCAGACAGCAACCACCACCATCAGTCTGAATCCGGCCCCTTGTTTATCTGTGTCTCCTTACATCCCTGAGCTGACACAGTGGTGCCCACGCTGTGTGATGGACGTTTAATAGCTCCAACCCCACACAGCTTAGTATCACAAGCAAGATGGTGGAGAGGGGAAACAGACAGCACCAAAATAACTTGCCACAGCAGGAGAAGCAGTGTCAGTCCCCTGAGATCCAGGACCAGAACAAGAAGGCCATCGTTCAGCATTAGGAGCCCATCTGGACCTCTTGTCCTAACTCCTTTTGCAGTCACAAAGGAGCCTTGACAGGTACCTGTCAGTAGAGGGAGACATGGTCCTGTTGACAAGCCCAGTGTATTATACATTAGTTTCCTGACAGCCTGAGATGGGCTCACTTTTTAGAGGAGACTGGTCGGGCCATATTCCTAAGCAGGAACTCATCAGTCCCTCTTCAAACCAATGCGCTAAGCTGCCCCATCTTACCTTGTCAAGCTTTGCCTCTATCTCCACCACATCTGTTTCCACTTCATCAATGGTTGCCCTGCAATGACAACAGCAAAAAGAAATAATTAATTGATTGCTTATGATGGTTGGGAAAGAAGCCAGAAGTTCTAGATGACTAAAGATCAGAGGGACTAAGGTATGTGTGCTGGTGGTGGACAGGAGGAGGGATTCACACTTCCCACTTTGGAGTTTCCTGCTGCTCTGTAAACTTGGTACTTACTTGGGAGAATGATCACACCTCATCAGGAATGAATTCCACTGGGCTGGGAAAAGAGATGGAGATTATCCTATCTTCTGTCAGCGTCATGGATAAAGTCAGGTGCGCTGTAGTAGTCATACACAGTGAACTCATTTAGTAGCCTTGTTCTGATTCTGCAGGCAATGTTGTTAATTGGTAGTAATGCTAAGTGACACAGAAGTAACCACTGTTGCACCTTAGCCATCCATTCACATTAGGCACAAATCACTTGCTTCGGTACCACCAAAACCCATTTTCTAGGCTACAACAGTGCCTGAAGTGCAGCCACGTGGCGAATTATGTCCTTTGAACCTTAGGAACCATCACTCAAGCAGAAACACATCTTGGTCCTTTTGTTGTTGAAGACCATAAGTCTCTTCCACACAGGTGGGGCTTTGCTTGCATACGGATAAATCTGCTCCGCGATTATCGGATCTGTTTTCTTTCCATGTCACTGGACAGATGTGACAGTAGGAGGCTATTAGAATCCAGCTGCAAAGGTCACCAGACCTCCTTCACAAAGTGAAATATTAACATGACATCAGCCATTTGGAAGAGGCATTCCCAGGCTGAGGCATGTGGTGTGAAATGACTTTTTTGAGGCCAGAGTCCAACAGTAAGCACTGTAAACCTGGGAGTGTTCCCTTGCAGAGCTGTTCACTGCTATATGATGTTTATACTTGGACAGTTGTTTCTTTAACCACACACCTGGAAATGTGGTAAGCCTCACACCGCCCTTATGCACCAAAGATATGCAATCCAAATTTCACTGCAAGGAGCTTCTTAAGTTTGTGGGCTTGTAATTTAAAAGGTTGTTTCCTGAAATATTAGTCAGGCTTTAAAAAAATCCAGCACGGAACATGTGCCAGCTGAAAGAACAGTAGGGGAGAGATATGATTTAGAGCCACATGAATTAATACTGCTATCGCAGCAAAAGGATAGGACACCCACAAACCAAAGGGAACAGCAAAAGTGCTGAAGGAACCATTAGAGTATGCAGTAACTCTGTGCCTCTGAGGCTCTTGGTGTCTTCAGTGAATTAGTGAATGGTGAAGATAGTGACTGTCTTCAGTAAGGGACATGCTTCTAAGAGAAAGAAGGATAAATTTAAGAAGAAAGCCCAAAAGGTCACAAAGCTGGGTCTAAATCTAAATTTCTGCCAAGCTGAGGAAGGGTTCAGGCCAACAGCATGGTACTTGTATGTACCTTACAAAGATTACACAGAACCAAAGTAGCACAGCACACTCAGTGCCATCTGTTCTAAGCATTCTTCAATGGGAAATATGCATAGTACCTTACACGGGTGAGTGCAGTCCCCATCTGTAAGCTATGAGACAGCCAACATTTGCTACAGTCCTATGTAATTCGGGTGGAGCAAAAAGGAGAGAGTCTGTCCTCACGCAGTATTGGCCTCAAAGACTGTGGGTCTAATAACTGTCTTGCTGAAGCTAAATTGGCTGCATAACCAAGAACTGTGATGTAACAGCTGTAACTTTCCTTCAGAGACTCCTGCTTTCCCCTTCCACTGCTCTCTTGTTCCCAGATGATATTACTTACAAGCAGAGGAGTATCTCCTCCATCAATGTCCCTTTCCATTAAAAATTCCTTCTAGCCTGTGGTTTGACCATGCTGCTCCCAGCCAGGGAGGGCAGAAGGGGGATGCTGGCCATTTACAGGCCACTTGTGACTCCACTGCTGCCCTTTCCTCATCTGGTTTCTTTTAACAAGTGAGTCTGAAGGAGAAAAAGGGGTAGGTCTGCTGTTCCTAAATGAGCTGCGATGTTCTTCAGCTCTGTGAGCAGGAAGAAGCACCAAAACCCTGCCAATGCTGTGTGAGGAAAGGATGTGTTTCTACTCCCTTCATCCAAGAGCTCTTGATGTCATCTCAGCAAACAATACTTCCTACATCTTAACATAAGCACGACATCAAATCCAGAGGAAGCAGGCTAGGTTATTAATCACCATTATATATCATAGAAGACAGCCTGGAATCTGCTTTTATTCAAAAATACCAGATGCAAGAAAATACAGCTACTGCCTACGACTGGCTCCTCTACTTCCTGCCACGCAAGGAGAAATACATATTTACAGAAAGTTTGCTACCTGCCGAGCACTTTAAATGAAGCATATTTGTTACACCTTCCCTCGCCCCACACATCACTTCTCTCTTCCTAGGCCCTTGATAACTAGACAGCCTTTTCCCTGCCATGACACCCAATGTAAAAGATGGTGAGGCCAGAACCTCAGACACAGATTGCACAGACACCCTCCATCTACAGCCACCCCGAGCAAGCCCTAGGCTCTCTGAAGTTGCAGTAATATAGCATGGCTGCTCAGGATTGTACTTGATCCCTGGCCTTCTCCTGTATCTGTAAGGAAGCTGGCAAAACCCCAGGACAGAGCAGGCAGGACAGCAAGAAACTATGCATGTTCAAAATGACCTTTTTCATCAGCAGTTCCTCAGAACTGCAGATAGCTAGAGACTAAATCTGCACCCACCATGGTGGGAGCAAATCTTTGTGTGTAGGTCACATTTGTGTAGGAATTCATTGAAACAACTCCCCAGCAAGGAATACTTTTGTGCACAGTCTCAAGGCCTGACTTTGCTGCAGTTGCAGGGCTCTCAGTTTCCCTTTTGCAAAGGGAGGGAACTGGTCACTGCAGGTTTACAAGCAAGTATAATTTCCTATGATAACAGCAGAAACACCAAGTATAGCGCATCTATTTCTTTTTTTGCACTTTTGTTTTTTAAGAGCAAGCTCTGTCTTGGGATGACACTGTAATGCCAGCCTTTGCTTTCTACAAATACCTCTCTGTCCTGCCACAGGCACTTGGAAAAGAAGGAAACGCAATAAGGACATTACGGAAAATTACTAACACAGATCCATGTCCAGCCCACAGCATTGCCGCCACTGTCTTTCCAAGCTCTGGTGTGACTCAGGGACTCCTATAATGTGAAGCTGCAATGCTACTGATAGATGGTGGCTTAGGTCCTACTAGCCAAGCACCTACTAGAGAAAGATCCATTGCACTTCCCATTCTCCTGTCTGCTCACTCAAGCCATACAACCAAAACCAAACTAAAAGAAGGGTCAGACAACAGACTGATGCCATTAGAGAATGAGGGTCTCTGCTTCAGCACAACAGAAATGTCATTTTTTATTCCCTTACTGTGTTGCAGTGCTCACCTGACCTGGCATCACTCTCTTCTTCCTGATTGTTCTGCGTACAACTTACCCCAAAAATAAAATTAAAGATCTTACTGTAAAGCCCCTTAGACAGTTCAGGAAAGGTTATTTTAGTAGGTGTATTTAACAGACGTCTTTTCTTTGGCTTGCAAATTACATTTGATTGGTTATTAGTGTTTAGGAATTTACTTTTCAGTCCTGCTGCAGTGTTCCTTTGAACAACATCTCAGCCAACAGGGAGGCTTCATACAATTGCTATTGACTTAATTCCAGAGAAACATATAACCAAGTATCTGCTCCCTAATTAGAGAAAACTCAGGTGTCAGCATGGCCATCTTCAGCACAAACAACACCCACAAGAGTATTTCAAAGCTTTGCAATATTCTCAGTGTTCCCCATAAGCTTCAAAAGTGTCAACTTGCAAGTGTTGGAGAAAGACGTAAAGACTTAGACATCACAGAAGGGAATGGGTGGCGTCCAGAAGACTGGGTGTTCTGTCAGTGTCCTGAAACACAGATTCACCAGGCTGCTGGTTACTGAAGTGTCAGCACAGCTAGATGACTTTGCCTTTCTGTAGCAGCAGCAGAAAGTGCCATCATGAAGATTTCAGTCCTCCGTGCCATAGCAACAACAGCCCAGGAACTTTCTCCAGCAGACTGAAAAAGTAAGTGCTGGGTAGTCCTTTCCTTGCTTTCCTCCAACACTTCTTCCAACCTCTTCCTTGAGCAGCCCTCTGGGAGCAGCCTCTAGAGTCCAAGCAGCAATCTAAACTCCTTCACCCTCACATCAGCCAGACTGAAAATTAAATCCTGGTGACTCATTATGAAAGTACAGACTCCCTTGTGCCCAGGGCTCTGGCCACAATCGATCTGCTACCAGCTCTTTGAAAACACAGCCAAAAAAGAAGCTTGTTTCTCTCTAATAATTCAGTCCTCAAGATTTACTGCAACACATATGGCTGCCCTATACAAATGGCAGCCTGGCTGTGCTGGGGGCAAAGCGTTTGAAAGAAATGGAATAATTAAAGAGCTTCTTTCAGGCAAATTTTTTCTCTTGCTGCTATTTTTGTTCTCTGAGTTTGGAAGTCGTGTGCCTTCATGCATTGCACTCTTACTGCCAGATTCAATTTTTCCACTTGGTTTCTTCATGGTTCTGATAGCTGGACATAATAACCAGCTAAAAAAAAAGAGAGCTGGGATTTCTGGGGATGCTTTTCTTTTCAGGAAAGCAACAGCAGCCATTGTTTAATCTGCAGACATCAGCTAGAGGCTAGTGTAGCAAGGCAGTCTAGCGGCGTATTTCCTGCCAGAAGGTGGAGAGAGCATCTATAATTTACTCCCTATTGTTATCATAACCTAAGAAAAGGAGTTGATATATTTGGACTCTGTGTGGAGGAGGAAGACATTTTGGTTCTGGTATCCGCTCAGGTATGAACACAACTGACTATGACTATGAAAGCATGAAATCTGAGCTTTATATTTGGTGTGCGGACTGATATAAAAGGTTCCAAGTGTTTGATTTCAAGGACAGTGATCTCGGAGACCTACTCAGTTCCAGGACTATAATGGAGTTCCAGCTTCATTACAGGAAGCACGAGTGAACATTTATCCATCCTTTCCAGTTACATGGTGCTTCTATATCTGAATGAAGTCTTTGGGGAGATGAATTATGAGGCCGAGACGTGGTTAGGGGTAGTGCAGCCATGCATTCATCTTGGATAAGGTGTATGTGGAAGATAAAAGGACCTCAGTCCTCAACCAAGTGCCTAACTCCTATCCTGCAGTGTCCTTTCCCGTACACCTGGTCTTGTTGGCCAGGGATTTTTCTTTCTGCAGCTCTGGCCCTCTGCTTCTTAGAAAGCAATGTAAGTTCTCTAAGGGCTGGGAGCAGGTTGGAGCAGAGCAGCAGTGTGCAAAACCAGAAGCAGCTCAAGTTCCCCCCTCTTCCCCGCCTTCTCCTCCTCCCTGACCAAACGAACTCACTGCAGGGCCTGCCATGTCAAGGAAGAAACCAGTGAGCAAAATCTAGAAGTAACCGGTGCTGACTCCCCTGCTCACAAACCCACCGCTGTCCTTCCCCAGAATGATGTGCATGAATACCAGCGAACTCCATTATGATCTGTGCTATTCCAGTACATTGCAAACAAGCTGGTAATGAGCTAAAGCAGTGTTAACTGAGATCCTTCCTGACAGGGCCTGCTTCATACAGCCAGGACAGGCCCAGCACATTTGCTCCAAAGAGGTAGAAAGCTTGGGGAAAGACATTATACCAGATTCTTTAACACCTGATTTCCCATCCTTCAAGGGTACAACATGCCTAAGCCCATCCCTGGGCTTTTGGGGTTCAAAATGTCCTTATCCTGCTCACCGATGAAGTTCCAGAGTCCACTGATCATGCTTCCCTAGAGAAATCACAGGTTTCAGTGCAACTGCTTACTGCAGAATGCAAACACTGGGCTAAATTCTCTGCCAGTTTCATTCCCAAATTTAAATCCTCCCACTGTTCCACCAGTGTGGCATAGATAAAAGGCAAAACCCTTTCAGTTACACAAGCAAGCTGAAAACCTGGAGTAACTCCATAGGGATGAGTAATGCCACCTCAGCACTGCTGGGCTCCACCGCTCCATTCTGAAGGAATACAGAAGTGAGATGAACAGGCATGGCAAGTGGCACATATAATCCCTACTGAACCTACGTGCCTGCCACGTCCACAGCACTTGTGACTGCTGACACAAACAGAAAACCCCAGGCAAAGGTAGCAGCTGTAGTGTGTACACAGGGATGCTCAGCACTTAGGGCTCACATGCTCACCCATCTGGAGGCATGTGGCTAGGAAACCAAGTGATTCTGACAAGAATTGAATCCCTTCACCCAAAAAAGCAATGTCCCAATTGCTGGGCAGCTAAAAGCTGTGTAGTCATGTCCTGGCTGGGTGCCCTTCGTGTTTCCTGATGCTATGCTCTTCCTGCTAATGCTTTTCCAGGCCTTGGGCTATTTCCGTCATGAGGGGAGAGAAAACAATCCACAACCTCATCTGCTAGTCGTTCAGTGCAAAGCGGAGCCCTTCCAACTGCAGAGATGAGGCTTGAGTTTCCTTGCTCAGAGAAATCAGCAATTCCCCACAGTCCAGAGGGGTTTGCATTGTGAATTTTTCTTTGTCCTTTAACGAAGCCATTCAGACACATGATTTGTATGTGACAAAAATCTTCCCAGAAGCATTTTTATATCCCATGGGGACAGGAATAATAAGCTACACTGCTATTAGAGAACAGGGTCTGTGGCAAGAACACATCTGCCTTTCCCCTCTTGTGACTTGGTTCTACAAACTTTCATTAGATGGTCCTAGCTAAGCACCAAGAGAATAATCGCCCACATCCAAAACAAGATCAAAGCAAGAAAGTCCCACTGGCAAACTGATGCAGAAATCAAGTCACTGGCATCACCGCGAGCTGAGGCTGAGTATAATTGTGTGGGTGCCTAGAACAGCATTTTATAAGCTGTGCTTGGGGTGCAGTTAGAAGGCCAGAGCTGGTAGAGGAGGATGGGCAAAACCAGAGGGGAAATGACATCCTGACCGAGGGGCACTGGCTGTGACAGGTCAACTACAAGGCCCCTTTTTTAGTTAGATTATCATTAGTCACCATCTGCTTCTGACTCTGCTGACTAATAGTCTTACAAAAGAGATGGTTTATGATTACTGGAGCAATGAGCAGGACTAACAAAGCTGTTATTAGCTGCCACATAAGTCATCTCTTAGCCTTGACTTCCCCATTGCTAAATTGATAAACATTTGCTTCACAGTGACACTACGAGTATTCAGTGATTAATCCGTGTTTGGCAAGCTCCGGGGGATCCTCAGGTGACAAGCTGACTACAGCAAAGAACAGCCATTTATTCGATTAATAGACCTTCGCATTAAACAATATCATATTACTAACCAGCTTAGGCATGAAGTGATCAACAGACATTTCTCAGAGAGGCCTGTCTGCATTTTTCACATTTCTTTTTCTTCATGGTGGAATAGTGGTCATGGTTTTCTTGAAATTTTTTGTTCACTGAGTGCCTTTGACACAAACACACACGTGTTCTATATGAAGGCAAGTACGACAGAAATCCAACACCAAACTAGGTATTAAAAAGTAATAAAATGACCTAAAAATGCTTGGTTACCTCTGGCAACTATATGAAGAAGAGAACCAAAAGAACATAAACTGTAATTCCAAATTATTAGCTGCTATAATAGCAACTACTTATACTTGCAGCTGTCAAAGCAACTCACAAAGCTGACTTAATTAAACATGCCCTTCTTTTTCCTTGGTAAGTGCATTTGGTTCTCCTTACTTTTCTGGCAGGGAAACTGAGGCACAAGGATACAAAGACTAAGCGTTTTTTTCAGTATTGAAGTTCAGAAAAACACAGGGCTATTTTCTGCATGCGGTCACCAGATTACAGGTTGTTAAATTGGTCAAGTAAAGGGCTCATTTGTCCCTAAGGCACATTTATATACAAAGGCGATCTCATTCACCAACTACAAAAAAAGCTGCATTTTTACAGTCAAGCATGTAAAAAGCACCTTAGAGGTTCTTGCTTTCAAAAGTGCCCACCAAACGTAGGCACATCTCTTTGGGGCCACACAGCTCTGCACTGCATGAGCTGATCCTGCTCCAAGTGATATCAGCGGGACACGTGGGGTCCAAGCCAACTCCCATTGCAGTCAACGTGAAGGCATCCCTTTAGCTCAGCAGGAACAGGAATGTTTCCGGAGAGCCTGCCTCCCTCCCTCTACCTCCATTGCTGCCAATTCTAACTCAGGCTGATTTGTGACTCTTACATATGTGATCTAACTGCTACATCGTGTTACCACTCCCTTACAAGCCGTCTGTATTGCTGTGCATAAAACTCTCCCCCAGTTGGAGAGAAGGAGAAGCTGTAGCCCTTGAACTCTGAACAAAGCCCCACCTGCAGGCCAGCTGTTCCCAGCTGCTGGCTTGGATGCACACAGGCTTGCTCAGTTTCAAATCTCTCTTGCCTTGGATGAGTCGTACATGGAACAGGAACGCCACATTCAAAGTAGTGCTTTTACACCTTGTGCTATATCTGATCAACATGTTGAGTGGGCTGGATAATTCCTAGAAACCCACCTTGCACCAGGAATAACTGCATGCACATATGCATAAAACCCACTTTGCTAGCAGCAACAAGAATGACTGTCAAATCCAGGAAAATAGCTAATCCATGCCTTGCAGTGACAACTCCTCCACAGAAACATCTTTTGTGGCCAGGAAAAGCCTCATGAGCCTAATGTGTTTGGAAGTGAGCCACCGGCATATTCAGATCAAAGACAATGTTATTTAGCCACCTGGAGCATTCAGATCTCTGTTTAATATAGTTCCAAATCAGGCTGCTAAGGGCCCTACATTACATGTCACTCCAGTGATGTTCAGGGCCTCCCTTTAATCCAGTTTAATGCTGCGGGACAGAGCGAAACATGGGCTTTCCAGAGCTCAGGACAGGAGACAGGAACTCCTGGATCCTATTCCTGACAGCCACAGCATCCATGGGGGACCACTTACCACAGTCTCTGTGCCCCATTATTGCTATTAAAACACTGAGAAAAATGAATCCTTCCCTCTCTCGCAGGATTGTTGGGAGGATTTAATAAATAGTAGTGGCAAAATGTTCAGAGAGTCAGGAGCTGTAGGTGTGCAAAGCAGAGTCATTATTATTTATTAAATCTGACTGTGTTCTATTTGAAATGGAGTGAAACCAGCATTTGCCTTGGTGAGATTAGCTCTGCCCCTAACTAGACAAGGATGTTTGGCACAGACGCAAGTCATTTCTCATTCAACTCCTTCTTCCAGAACCATCAGCAGCCTGACAAGGTCACTAACAGCTGCCAAACTACCTTCCAAAGGAGCACAGACTTTAGAAATTAAAATAAGGTGAGTGTGTTCCTTCAAGGAAAAGGAGCCTGCAGGGGAAGATGGGATTTTAAGTTCCACCTCCATATCCTCGTCTTCTGCAAGATACTGTATTTCTGGAGGTTTAAACTGAGATGAGGTAAAAGCAAAGCACTGATTACTAGTAGTAACTCTTTGGATTTTTTTTGCAAGAGAAAAGTGCTGCTTTCATTGCATGGTGAAATACTGCTGTGGATGACCCTACAGCAAGTACATGAGTCTCACTTCCTTTTGATGGCTGTTATTGGAAGATACAGAAGAGAAAAATAAGGAACCTGCCATAGACAGACAGCAGAGTCAGCAAAACTCTAGAACAAAGTAGTTATTAACCTCCCTAAATACCTATCTGAAACCTTCTGTGCCCTCTAGTATCCACTGTTCTTCCTCCTTTCTTCAAAAGAGTAAGTGTACTTTGCATCTCTCTGTCAATGTGAGCAGACAGCACCATGGCAACAGCTCCATGGTGACTATATCCATGACAACCAGATCCTGCAATTGCTGTGGCTTCCCGTTCAAAATGAGAGCTTGATTTGCATGGCTTTTTGCATTTGCTTTTTGCTTGGAAATAGCATGGGACCGGTTGCGAGATAGTTAAGCATAGCCAAAGGTTTCTGAGGATAATGAGCAGAGTATACAGGACAGTGTTGGAGATGTAAGTTCTAAGGAGTAACGAAACTGGATAGTGTCATTAAATACCAGTTCAGCATCCCACCTCAGCTGGAGCGTGGACTGGAAAGCAGAGTCTAGGTGAGATGCTTTCTCAAGGCTACAGCCACAGCAAGTTTATAGTTCTTATACACAAGGCAGAAGAGCAGCCATGCCAAGTAAAGTGCCATTTCAGACACACACATCACTTGTTAAAATACTGGAGATTTGAATCACTTTGTTGCTGCTGGTTCTGCGAGGCTCAACAAGCACAATCCTACAGGAATACCTCCCAGAGGGATCTGAGAAGAGATTGAAGAGCATATGAGAACATATGCTCCCTCCATAATGCCAGCCATTCCTGAAATCAAAAGCTCTCTGAAAACATGAACGGAGCCTTATATGCTCCCATGCCTCTCATATGTCATATAGCTTAGGTGGGAAAATTGAGACACAAAAAAGGCGACTCATCTTGCTGAACTTCAAAAAGCAAATAAGCACCAAGTCCCTTAAGTCCTGGTCCCAGCCTTAAACTGGACTCCTGTTGAAAGAGTCAACCTAGAAATGGGAAGAGGGATGGTTGGGAGTGAAACCAACCAGCAGCCAGGAAGAATATGTGGGAAACAGACTCTATCTACAGGAAACCTTCCCATCCCCAGCCCACTAAATCCTGTTGCTCCGTCAGCTAAGTGTGGCTTTTACTATATCCAGCACTAATCCGTCCCTGCCATGCACACCAGACAAAAGACACTGCCCTCCCCCAATAACACACACAGCAGTGGGATGCCTAGAGCTAAAGAGTGTTAATTTGGGATTAAGTCGCACCTGAGGCTTTAGTGGTTCCCTGGCCGATGGTCAGGATAGCAAGAGCTGCTGCCATCTGCTTCTCCTTTGCTTCTTCTCTATTACTTCTCCTAACCAGCCCTTAACCCCAGCTACCCACATGTGGGCCAGGCTCAGCCCTATCACGCTGCCCATTTAAAAATCAGCAGCCACCACTTCTTTCAAGCTCCGTTGCATAACAATTTCTAATCAAACCAGACTTTCTCATCACACTCCCACCAATCCTGTGCATGCCCATCTTTAGCCCTTGCTCTTCCACACCTCCATTCATCCTCTTCAGAACACCTGGCTCTCCACATGGTGGAGGGAGCACAAAAAAAAGGAGCAGCCTGGGTAATTGACAACTCTACATACAACTGATGAAAGTCAGATCCAATGTATTACTATTCAATTGTTGCCTCGGTTTAAGTTTGCTGAAAGGAGTTGGCTTCATAGTCTTGAGTCTGATGTGCACAAATTAGTCACAACACATAAACAGCACTGTCCTCAGTTGTCTCTCACTGGTCCCTCTTTCTTTCCAGAGAGGAACCAGTTCAGCTGATGTTGACTCCCTTGGGCCTTAGAGTCTACTGTTCTTTTGTCAACAGCAAGATCAGGACAAACTAGATTAAAACTCAGCTGGATAGAAAACCAATTACTTCAGTAATGCTTAAATACTATTTCAGAGCAGCAAGTTCCCAAAATGCAAGCTTCATTTCTCTTTCTGTGGATCAATGGCAAAATTCTGCATTTAGGCGAGGATGAAATCCCATCTTTTTTATCCTTTTGAAGGTTCCTAGTTTTACTGATGGCAGTCTGGATCAGGAGAAAGTGACATCAGGGAAAATGCCCCTCCACCAGCCCCTGAGCCTGCTGCTACCTGCTCTCACCCATCCTTACCAAGCTTCTGAGCAGGTTCATTTGCTTCCTCCAGATTCTTGGGAAATGCAGCTTGTTCCCTTGTCCCCTTGTTATTTATCCCCTTTTATCCCTCATTGCAAGCTCCCTGCCTTCTGTTTGTGTGCAGAGGGGGAGGAAGTTCCTGCAGTCCTTGCTGGCTGCAGCACTCTTGCACAAAGGAAAAGTAAATGTTTATCTGGTTCTTTGGTATGTATATCACTGCTGTGGTTACAGCTCAGTAGAGAAGTCTTGCTGCAGCTGGAGTTAATGCCTCAGAATACATATTCCAAGGATGGGTCTAACTAGGCTGGGGAGAGTGCTGTCTAGTGACTTGGAGCAGGAGTCTGAAAGCCAATGCTCCTGGGTTGTATCCTTACCTCTGGCAATGACTCAGTCATATCATCAGAAATAACTCATAATCGCTCCCTGACTTGGCTTCCCCATCTGTAAAATGGAGCTGCTTTCACGAAGCTGCACTGTGAACTCCACTTAATGACAACTGCACCACATTCAAAGACCTTCAGATCAAAGACACTGTGAAAAGATTACTGTTAATATTGCCAGAGATTTATTAACTTACCCCTGGTGCTGACAAGTCAATAGCCTTCCCAAGCATAAATGTTCAAGACAGTGCAAACACTAACCTAGATTTTGAGTAATTATGCTGGAAACTAGCACATGTGATGCTTTTGCTCTCTGGCTTTCAAGTCAGCAGCATTCACGTAAGTAGAGAATATATAGCTACTTTTAGTTTCAGAGCTGTCCCTTTCCTACTGCCACTCAGTGCTTCAAAGTGCTAGCAAGATCAGACCAAAAATTATTCTTTTTCCATCCCCAAACTGAGGTCGCTGCTACTTGAGTGGAAGCAGAATGTTTGCTAGGTGCAAAACAAGGTTTTAAACACCCCACAACACTTCAACTTCCATCCAGGAAAGGGCAGTGTTGCTTGCAAATCCTAGGTGACTCATTGCAGTACAGAGTGAACATAGGGATCACTACACAGGGTGGCAAAGACCTGTCCTGTGATGCCAACAGTGACCTGTCTGCAAGCGAAAGAAATTCCCATAATGCATCAGTTCAATTGTCAATGGAGATGAGGAGAAAAGAGCTCCCTGACCTTTACAGTGAACAGGTGGTATGAACTATGGTGTTAGCGTACCTCATCTTACTGTGTCTGAGTGTAGGGACACGCACGTATTACTAATCGTCTTGACAGTGAGAATTTTTACCCATTTTCCATCCCCCCGTTAAATCAGGATTTTTTAATATGTCCACCATTCATGCTAAATGTGTGAACTTCCCGCTTCTTGTCTTTCTGGTACAATAACCCCAAAGAGCAGTGCACAGTGCAGCAAGAGGGAGCTCAGTCCTTCACAAGAGTCAAAACATGGAGTGATAGCTCAGTTCCGAATGGATAGCACATGCATGAACCATACAAGGGAGCAGGCTTCAGAATGGGATGCAGGCTATATTGCTCCATCGTGCTGATGCAGACAAGGCTGCCGGCTTGCAGACAATAGCCAGGCTTGAAAGGTACAAAGGGCTGAGATCTAGGTCTTGTTATACTCAGTCATACAGTGCATGCCGAAGAAGCTCATCTGGCCAAGTCACTAGTGACATGTTCAGAACTGCTCTTGCTTAGTCAGGTTAAGGAGAAAAGTCCAATTTTACATTGGAAAACACTGGTTTCCTTCTTGATTTCTGTCTGTATAAGGAACTGGCTTCTGGTGCTGAAATCTCATGAGATACTGGTCTTCACAGAACTGGGACTCTGCTTGCCTTGTCTGCACGGCTCGCTTAGAGCATCCATGAAGCTATTGCCCCAGACAGCATAGTTCTTGCAGTAGGCTGGCTCTGGCAGTGATAAAAAACACAAGGCACAGGCAAGTGACAGGATACTTGGCACAGTACCATGGAGGAGAGGAGGTTTCACCACATGGCTTCACTGCAGGTCAGCAAAGGCCTAAAAGACTGATGCTCCACGTGGAAAGACTAAAGGCAGGGAGAACAAATAATCACAAATGCTTACGCAGCAATTCAGTGAGAGTACTTACTCCCAGGGCACTGTTTTATCCTCTGATGGCAATAGCTAGCCAGTGAGACAGCTACCAAGGGTGGGTTAACATCAAGGCCTTCACTGGCAAAGGCGTAGAGGAAAAGTCCTGGAGCCAGCTAGGTTTTAAAGGGCATGCATATGCAAAGTCCTCAAGCACATACTTGATTTTAAACCTGTCTCTCACACCCACCAAATTAAATGGGATTTCACATATATGCCTAGTGCTAAGCACATGCTTCACCCAGCTTGCTAAATAGGAACACAAATCAGAGTGAAGAAATGTCTTTGTAAAACTAGTTGCACTGGTGTAGCTAGTAGGGTGAACTAGATCCAGAGATATACCCAGCAAGGAATAAACTAGGGAGTTAATGTTACATGCTGCTACGCTTAAACCCCTGGGTGCCTCACTGTCCCAAGCATGACAGATGGAAGACATGGAGTGCCTCTTGCTAAGCTGGGTATGTGAAGCACTCATAGTTTTTTGCAGGCTTGCTCCATCCGCATTACTTAGCATTAAAGAGCAATTTGGTGCAGAGCACAAGAGGTGTGCGCGCTAACAAACTGAAGTCCCACAAAAATGCCAGCCACAAAGCAAGTGTTTTCATCACAGCTGAACATCCCAGGCTAGCCTAGACAAAGTGAGGAAAAGAGCTGTTGCCCCAAGCCACAGTAGGTCAAACTGCAGGTTGCTAAATTTCTCTAAATAAAAATATGTTCACTATGCTTTTATGCAAACAAACAAACAAACAGTGAAGCCAGGCACAAAACTGAGGGTGAGGTATTTTGGAGGTCTGCATGACCATTGTGTCTCATTTCTGGTACTGCCTAATGCAAGGACACCACAGATGTCCTTGTCCATGGAACTGCATTGCTCTGTGACTCCAGAAGACATACTTTCAAACACATGACATATCTTAAAATAAGAAGCACGAAATCCTTTTATTCGCCTGTGGCTACTGGGCTTTCCTCTGGAATCATTAAGTCTTTGATTTCTCTGGGTCCCATGTGATCACTTGTTATCAGAAGCTGCAACTTTAAAAAGATTAAATATCACAAACTAATTATCAACTGCTAATCCTCAGCAACCTAACAGAATGACTGCTATGGCGTGAGAAGTGAATTTGGCCAGCAAGTGAAAGGAGACAGGCTGGATCTTCTAGCATGAGACACTGAGACAACCCCCCCTCCACTCCTGCCACAAGTATCATCCTTAATACTAAGCCAGAAGGGCAGGACATATGCAGAACTGGCATGTATAATGATAGTAGGTGGGTGATGAATTGCAGAATTGACAGTTAAATATCTACCTATTAAATGGAGGCCTTAAATCATGTACTAAATGTTTACCTGCACAAGTGATGAATTAGACCCTGAAAACGAAGGCTGCATACCTCGTCACTGATCTACATCAAATTCATAACATAAGAACATATGTCCTGACATCAGTAGGGATTAAACAGGTTTTTGGTTAGAAAACAGATCTGGTTTATGCAAAATAGCGCAGCTTTGCACCTTGCTGGTAAAGGTGTGGACTGGCAGGTAGACTCAGGGCCTATGACTCACTAGAATTCCACAGAAAATTTGTTTTGGAAAAAAACCACCACTGGCAGATGTTAGGTGGACTCTGCTATGCTGCACAAGCCTTCTGCCTCGAACCAGAAATAGCTGGACTGCAGATGTGTGCAAGATTTTGTTTAGTCTATCATGGTTATTGCTGCGGAGAAAACTTTGTTTTATTCCTAAATATTCATTCTCCCACACACATGCATAACCACAATGCACACACACACAGTTTGGCAGAAGATGCAGAGCCTGCTTGTTTGAAGCCTAGACCTAGAATACAAAGGCATTTCAGAGAGATTGATGGGAGCCAGAGAACAGTAAGGGGAAAAGACATATTGGCAATAACAGGAGACGCTGCAAGTCAGGGAGGAGGCCAGGAAAACGATGCAGAGAGGCAAGGGTAGATTAGCAAAAAGAAGTGCAAGAAAGCGGGAGAAAAGTGCTCTTCCTGTCTCTCAGGGGCAGAGTTTCAGTTCATACAAGGCCAATGAGAAGCACTGCTGATTTACACCAGCTGGGAACCTAGCCTTCAGCACTGGTTCTACACCCTTGCAGCCAAAGAGAGTTTTGCCACGAGGCTTCAGTAGATCAGCCCTTCGCTTCCTATGCCTCTTTGTGTTTCAGAACCATGGGTGCTGATCGTGCACCTGGCCTGGCTTGGCTCTGAACCCTTGACAGTCTCTAAAGTGCCAAAAGAGAGAGAAAGAGGGACTGTGGCAAGAAATACACATACACAAATGCAGAGCAAGGCAAACATTCCACTTTGCCAGTGGCAGGTGTCCCTTTGCTGCAATGGCAGTGATAAATGTCACCCTGACCTCCTAAACACAAACACACACACACACGCACACTTCATCTCTTGTTCCCATTAGCTCCGGAACAGACAACCACACAGGGCCTATTCTACAGGCACAGTATCATCTTGCACTGATTGCTACTTGTCCTCTGCCTTGATGGCGAATTTTGAACTCATTAGCTGCTAATGGCTCTGCACGTGGAGCACAGGCACACTCAGGCCCGTGGACAATGTCCTCCCTTGTGGCTGCCGCCACAGGAACTCCATTGTGTGCCCCAACACTGGAGCTGTGTTCCCCTTGGCCGGCTCTCCGCGATTCTCCCTGCTCTGTGAGATTTCCCGACCCTCTGCCAAAGCTGAGCCTCACTGGCCTTTTCAGCGCTGGGGTTTTGCTTTTCAATTCCCAGCACGGCACTGTTGTGTCAGCGCAGCTCCATTGGCAGGGGCGACGTTCCCAGCTCTCGCCGGCACCTGAGCCCGCAGTCACCCCATTCTGCTGGAAGTACGGGGCCCAGAGCCTCACAGAACGCCCAGAATTCTCCCCTGAGAACCCCAAAAGGAGTCCGGTTTGCAAGAGGTATTCGGCATTTGGCACGCCTCACTGTGATACTTGTGAAAGCGTTTCCTGCTCATCATGCTGAGTCATTTGGAAAATCTAGCTCCCAGAGGTTCGAGTGCCTTTGGCCCTGCTGTTCAAACCCTCCTGTAAGTGGAGAAGTGCTGTGATACTAGTAAAACAGGGAAATCTGAAGAAAAGCTGCTAGGATAAACATAATCATCAAAATCAATGGCAAAACGACACAGGAATTCACGGATTTGCAGTCTGCAGGCGGTAGGGGCAGTCAGGACTGTCCAGTCATACTTGCGTTACCCAAACCAGAAACTTCCAGTTGGTCACTCTACGACCAGTTCCAGCTCACTGGGAACCCCTCTCATACAAATGGCAGCCACACGGAGATGGGGTGGCAGTCCCCACTCCCTCAGAGCACAGGTACGTCTAAAGCACTGCACTGGTTTTGGCTCGGGTAGAGTTAATTATCTTCATAGTAGCCAGTATGGGGCTACATCTTGGATTTGTGCTGAAAACAGTGTTGGTAACACAGGGATGTTTTAGTTACTGCTGAGCGGTGCTTACACAGAGCCAAGGGCTTTTCTGCTCCTCACACCACCCCACCAGCGAGCAGGCTGGGGAGCACAAGGAGTTGGGGGGGTACAGTGCCGGGACAGCTGACCCCAACTGACCCAAGGGATATTCCTGTGGAGGGGGGACAGTGAGTGAGGGTCTCTGTGGTGCCTAGTTGCCAGCCGGGGTTAAACCATGCGAAGCTCATGACAGAGGAGGTCAGTGCGCTCCTCCATCCTGCAGACAGGGATACACATGGGGATGAAAGTCACGCTGTCATCTCGGAAGAGCAGCAGAGCAGAGCACCCTCCTCCTCAGTCTCAAGCCACAAAACACAGATCCCATCCACTGATTCTACCTTGCCAACATTTGCCAATGTCAAACGTTTCTCTGTTTCCAGAAGGAAGGAACTCTTTTGCCCCCCGAGAGCAGCGATATTCAGAACTACATTCTCCTCAGAACAAACTCTGATGCCCTTTTTATGTGCACCCTGCCTTACCATTCTTTTGACATCTCCTTTGCAGCAAAACTAAACTTCAAGTTTGTCTCAGCACAACAGCTTTTACTGAAAGAAGTGGACCCATGGTGCATGGAAGACAACAGTAAATCTGACGTTAAAAAAACCCACAACCCACTAGGAGGTACTGCGGACTGGGAAGTGCTGCACAACAGATCCAAACTACCCATGTTTCAACTCTGCATGACATGCCAGTCCCCTTGGCATATAGGCTTCCAGTTAAAACCACCAGTTTCAAAGCAAATTCCTGTCAGAGACACAGTCCTCGAACTCTATCCCAGCCACACAAGGAGCAGTGTCCCATTATCTAAGGCAGAGAGAGCATCTTACCACTTTCATCCGTTAATCCCTTAATTACTGTGGCCTCCAAAATAATCCTATTGAATGGTTTACACCCAGAACAGTTTAAAACAAGCCATGCCACAGATCCCAGGGTAATGGACAGTACGTCATTCTTAGGTGTCTTTGTATTAGCTGATTGGCTTCCTCTTATATCTGCTAAAACAGGTTATGCCACAACCCTCCCAGTCT
The DNA here is from genome assembly GCF_000737465.1 of Haliaeetus leucocephalus. Classification (NCBI taxonomy): domain Eukaryota; kingdom Metazoa; phylum Chordata; class Aves; order Accipitriformes; family Accipitridae; genus Haliaeetus; species Haliaeetus leucocephalus. The sequence continues at coordinate 6,418,554 of NW_010972992.1, forward strand.
TCCCACAGGACTAATGGGCCTTTGCTTAATACATTAGAGCTTGCTGGATTTAAAGGCCAATAAGGCTCTTTTGACTAACTCGTAAGACCACATAGGCCATTTAAAAAAACATGCTGGCTGAAAGCTTATTTTCCAGAGTAGTCCCCAGCCTTGACGTGAAGCTCTCAAGACATGCAACATCAGCAGCTCCATGGGCACCGTCTTCTTACTGGCCCACACTTCACTTTTAATGTGAATCTGTTGGGGAACATGTCCAGGCTACAACATCTCAGCCCTCACCAAGCCCCGCTCTGCGTGCTCAGAACAATCAGATTAGCCACGTTTCTCCACAAGTGCAATGTGCTCTATATGAACACTATACTGTATAGTGAGGCTGGCTGGCTCAAGGTATGTCCTGGATACATTCCAAGCTGGCACCTAAGAACACTTACAGGCAGCACCCTTTGCAAGGAAAATCATTTCAATGCCAGAAGTTCCGTCCTCCCTGCCGAGGGTGAAGAAGTAGGATGGGGATTAAGAAATTAGCTTGGCCTCTCGTAGTAGAGTGGGAACAAATGTTGTTACTGATTCATGAGGACAGATAAGAAAACAATTACTCTTCTTATCCAATGTTTTTGGGACTCGGGAATACATGTGCAGCCCTAAAGCATTAAGAAATGAGTCCGCACCATGTCCCCCATCGACACAGAAATCAGGGTCACTGCACGAATTAACTGAGGGGGTCTGGTCCTTTAGGCAGTTAAAGCCCTGCAGATCAGGAAGTGCTCCATAAAATCAAACCTTGTACGTGATGCACTGTGAACTCTTGGGGCCAAAAAAATAAAACAACCTGTCCTTTGTGTTACAATAACAGTTATTCTTTCTTCTTTCTCCTTCTTAATGCACACATTTATACGTGCACTGTCCTTTTAACTGCAAATACTGAGCACTTCTCAGAGGACAATGTCTGGAAGGGTTTCCTCCTATTGCCAGAAGAAAAAAATATCTTATATGAGAGATATTGGCTGGGTGGAGAGAAGGGGCTTGGTTTTGGATTGGGTTCTGAACGTCTTTTCTCTCCCCTCCTCCCACTCCCTTTTTCTTCTCTGATTCACAAGGAAACCACAAAACAAACTTAAAACTGAATGAGACTTGTTTTTGTGAATGTTCTGGCTTTCTTTTAGGACATTCACTTCCACCCCCACTAGCCTAAATCTCCTCCATTTATACCAGCCCAATAAATTCAGCAAACTTCCACAAGTGTAAACACAACCAAAAATCTGGCCTGGTATTTAATTACCATTGCAGAAGCCACTGGGAGTTACATGGATATACAAAGGCAAATTTTAATGTTCTCATTTGGTCCAACGCTGTTTAATTTGGTTTAACTTAAACTTTTCAAACTCTTTAAACACACTGACTTTTGTGTGAGGACAGACTTCCATGACCAAAAGCCCAGAGTTATTCAGTGCTTTTAGCTGCATAGTACATGGAGTGCATCCCTCTCCCTCTCCAGATACCTATTCTGAAAGGCAACTAGCAAGACACCGATGCGACGCTACGCTTCTGTAACTTGCTATCACCACATCATCAGAAGGCTCTACTCCGTTTCAGTGCAAAATCCAGCAGAACCAGCTAAAATTACCTTTGTTGTTGTTTTTATAAGATATTTTACATACTTCAGCCTCTGTCTACTCGATATTGGGATTTAAAGGATTTTTTAAAATTTCACAAGCCACCCATGTATTTCCAGAGGCACTTAAGTGCCTTTAAAGTTCTAGCCTCAGATCATCAGCTCTAAAATGAGATTAATTCCCTATCTAACAAAGAACTGTAGGAAGAACTCTGTAATAGTTATTTACAAGGTCTGGATAATACAGCAATGCACTAATCTGGCAGGAAAGGCTGAAGAAAATTCTGAAAAGTTCTGGATATAACTGATGTGTTTTAACAAACGCTTCCTCTCCCTGTGAAACAGGTTCTCCTGCTCAGGGCTGAGTAGGAGTGATTACACATCAAAGGCTTTGCTTATGCAATCATTAGGGCCAAGAGCTAACTCACTGCACTGCAGCCTGGGATGGCACAGAATTTGTGAATTCTTACACTAAATGTAGAGCTGCCTGGGAATTTTCTGGAGAAAAAAGTACTTTCTGAAAGAATGCCTTGGCATTGGGAAGTGCTGATTTATCAGAGTGAAACGTTTCATGGGACAGTGTTGAGACTGGGAATATTCCATTCTGGAAGGAAAAGGTGGACCAGTTCTGCTTCCACTACTTTGAAACTGAGCTCCTTTGAGTTCCAAGTTTCACAGTAAGATCTGAACCCAGCTGGAAATGGAATGACAGTTTTCAAATGAAAAATTACTTTGGAATTTCATATCACAGGAGTTTCCTTGACCAACTTTTCAGCGCATTCCACTTCTGAAATAAAAACTGGAAAAAAATTACAGAAATCCCTGCAAACCTGCACTCCTAGCTCCTCACACAGCTCCAAAGAAAGCCCAGACCTGCCCTATGAATTGGCTCCGCACTGCAGACTAACCTGTCGCACAAATGGGGCTAATGACTGATTTCTGTAATAAGAGCTGGCAAGCATAAGAAAGATTTCACACCCTTCCTCCCATGAATGGGGAAGAAGCATTCAATTAGGAACACTGCCTATTCCTTAATCATTTCCTTTGTGTGAATAGTTATTAATATCTTTACATGACTAGTCAAGCCACAGGCTATGTTTTTCTATACTCGTTTTGGCTACTACTTGATGCTTACAAAATACATACAGAAGCCACACCCATAGAAAAATAAGGAAAGAAAAGGATGCTATTCTTGGCATTCCTTGCAGTAGCAACTGCATTCTCCAAGTGTACTGAAATCCCTATATATTTGATGTTATACAATGTCACAGAAAGAGACTGTCACACCTCCAGTGAGTTTAAGTAGATAAGGCAGGTAAAGAGCAAGAGAAGTAAAGAGAGGCACGGGAGAGGTAATGTGACCCAAGGAAGTCAAAACAAAAGGTCAACACCCAAACCAAGAATAGAATCAATCCACCTGATCCCTCATCCAGTACTTCGCACTGCCTGTCAGATAAACGTAACTCAAAACCTCTGTTAAAAAAATGAAAGGTAATCATCAAAAGCAAGCTGGAAGTAATACGTCTTGCAACAAGACTGGAAGTTGGGAAGAAAGCCAGATGTTCTCAAGCCTGCAGCTGGTCCACAATGGACCCAACAATAAGCATGGACTCAGAGTGTGGTGAAACGGTTCAGGCAATGCTGAGAAGCAGCCCATTCCCTGTCTACCTTGCGCCTAGCACATCTGGATTTTGACCTTTACATAAGAATACAAAAGAACAGGAGAAAAGTCAAAGGTGGGAGGAGTTGTCAACCCCTCCTTAAAGTCAGATGATAGCACTGCATTGTCCTCTCTTCAGAAATGAGACAGCATTTAACCAAATGCTTGCAAGTCCTTGCTGACCACTGAGCTCTCTTCTCTGCCCATATAGTAATAACTGGAGCCAACAGTCCAGATGCTGGCACTAATCCTGCAGACAGGGGTTCCCAGTTCACTGTGTGACACATCTTGGCTCACTTCTGCTCTCAACTGGCTGAGCACCTGGAATGAAAGGATGTCATCCCTGGCAGAGCAGCTGCCTCCTTCAGACAGGCATCCCCAAGCAGCAAGTTCACAGCACCTCTGAGACGCTCTGCACAGTCACTCACATTCTCCCATCAGAGAGCGAGCTTAATAAGTGGAGAGGTAGTGGGCAGAGTAATGCTATTTATATCAGCCATGATTTAAGTGAGCATCTCTGTCTACTGGAATGGAGATTCGACTGCTTCTGATTTAATTAGTGAAGGCCTCATTTGCCTTGGGAAGCAGGACCACTGCCTATCAGTACATTGTTTAAAACGGCCTCTTCTTCCATACATGAGCATTTCTGTTCTGTAAATTCTGTTCCAGACTCACACAGCACATTAACAAAGGAAATATTTTACCATGTGCCTTGTTCAAAGAGAGGGAGTATAACCATGCACTGAGTTAAATAAAACCACATCTGTGTTCAGCTAATACAAGCTGCTGGCAAGATGTAACTACAAACTGGATATCCACCTGTAGTGCTAACCATTATGGCCATCCAACAGTCACCCACAGACTAACCACATGCCAGCCCAAGGATGCTGTTCAAACACACACTTGCCACGCTTTTGGGCTGTACTTAGCAAGGGATGAGTTTATGGTCTCTAATAGCAGGCAGGTTGTGTTTAGAGACCCTGACCCATGGCCAGCTCATTGAGAAGTCTATGAAGACCCCTGCTGCAAGTATTCTCCACGCTTGCCCAAAAGACAGGGAGCCCAACAGGTCTGACAGATAGAAGTATCTAAGAGCGGAAATCTTGTCAGCGTCCTCCACGCAGCCAACATCCTCTCACTGCAAAGGGAAGATGAGAATGCAGAGCCCTGAATGAGATGTCCTGGAAAGAAACAGGCCAAGGAGACAGAGTTCATGTGGGGAGGAGTGCCTGGTTTTGATTTGAGGCTGAGTCAAGGCCAAGCCACGGCCCTGGATTCTCGATCACTGAGATCACGCAAGCCTGACTTGGAAAACAACTGACAAAACCTCCTCAGGAGAACTGGTGACTGTGACACACCAACCAACCCAAAAGGCACTAACTTCAGCCTTCCACCCAAGCCAGAACCAAAGGGACTTTGATCTGGCAGTTCGTATCCCGAACCATCTCACAGGCTAATGCTCTAACAGAACTGTGCCTCCGTCCCAGACACAGGGATGATCCAATGGCACTACAAAACCACCACATGTTCCTGGAGGACATGCAGGAATAACACACAGTATCCTGGTTTCTGTGTTCTTTATCTGCATGTTTCTAAGGCTGGTTTTTGTGCAGTGACTAGTTTATCCTCAGATCTGCAGCAGAAGGGAAGGTTCACTCTGCTTGCTTGCCAAGTCTTAACCATGGCCTTTGCTCTATTTTGTGGAGGGTTCCTACACATTTAGATTATCTAAATTAAAAATCATCTGGAATAAGAAATAGATGGCTGCTCTGTATTTCATAGCACCAATGTCTATGCTATTGCTAAAGGAGAACAATGGCTGCAATGATTTCTGCCTGGTCTGTGGCTCACTGCGTTTTCAGCACTTCAGGAAGGCAGCCAGTCTCTGGCCTGTCACCACAGTGTAGCTCGGATTCTTCCTAAAGCTTTGCTATCAGCCTGCAAGCCTCCACAAAACCCAAGACCTGTTGCTACTAATCTCTGTTTCCCTTTCTGCTCAGAAGTGACAAAGCAGAACGCAACTCCTGCCTCACATTCCTCCAAGCCCACAGGAAACCATAAATCAGAAGAAAAGCATAACAACCAGGGAGAACTTGCAAAAGGCCAAACACTAGGATGGGCCGAGGGGCTGGGGAAAGGGAACAAGTAAAACCAGCCATAAGGTGAGCACTAACCCACACCTCCACCGTGGCTGGGAGAGGTCCTGCTCCAAAGAATGGAGGGAAATTGAGGGTCAGGGCAACTAAAGGTCTTCCCCTCTTTCAAGGGAATACATATATACATGTATATATATCTTAATTTCCTTCCACACACACACACACACACCCCCGTTACCTCTTCTGCAGTTAAATAATAATTGAAAAACTTTTAGCAGGAGCGTGTTTAACCTGCCCAAGTGTCACCCTGGGCAGAGCTCTCAGCTGGCTTCAGCTGTACGTAATGGCCCTGCTAGGAGACAGGCCGGCAGCAGGAGGGAAGGCTGGCTGTGGGGTGGGAGAAAAAGCTGAGAAAAGCTTGTGTTTGGAGGGAAGTGAGCGAGTAGTGCTTGGTCTATGAGGTGCTAGCTTGCTTTGGCTCTTGAAACCTACAGTCTGGAGTGCCTTGAAGGGACCCTGCAAGGCCAGTGTGACCTGCTTGGCCACGAGAGCACGGCTACCATTGGCCTCTAAGAAACCGAGCTTGCTTATTTGCACTCCTCCTGGGAGCTTGGATGACACAGGGAGCTGTGGTTGGTTCAGTTTTGCTTGGCAAAGAGTCTGTTACAGCTCTGCATCCTCAGTGGGATCAACCCGGTCTGCAGGCAGGTAGTGGGAAGTGAATTGCCTGGCAAGTCTCCCTGGCTTTGTGATAGGACCTGCTCTATCTTCCTCCCATCAACCCCCGGGGACTGTGGTTTAGGCTGGAGCACTTCTCTGTGGTTGAATGCAGCAATGACCTGCTTCATTTAGAGGTGACTCGTTGTTCTGGTCAAAACGGCTGAGATTTACTCTGGCCCAGATAAATCTATTTATAGTAAGTGTTATGCTAATTCCGTACGCTGGTCTGATCCACTTGTACTCACAGGAGCAATAATGCTTTCTGCTACCTGTTCCTTTTAACTATTTTTGTGCAGCCAGCAGCCATTTTGTTCTTGGATCATCAGCTCTTTACTATAAGGTAGATGTGTACTTCCCCTTCCCTCTCTTTTCAGTGAACCATATAGTACTCCATTTCCTGCAGCCCTGCTGATCTCCCCCCCTGTGGAAGTTGCTGGTTCAATCCGAGATCTACACTGTGTTTTGAATAAGTGGGAGAAACCTAGGTAAAAAACAGATTATGCAAGTAATTTTAAAGTCACTCACATTTAAGCCACTTAAAAAAAAAAGCTTTCATTACCTTACCTGAGGTTCATGTTATGTTTTCTAAAGACTAATTCATTTACTGTCACTCTTATGAACTAAGGAGTGTGGAGGGGATTTTACTCATCATTAAAATGCATCCATCTTTGAGATAAACTGTACCAATTGCTTAATGGAGAAATGGCAATAGAAGAGCTGTTTTTAGTGGTTTGAGTCTCCTATTTTTGTTCCAGGATAATGGAATAAGCTGTATTTCTAATCTTGACTAAAATCTCTCTACAGATGGCTATAAGCGTGATGCAGATGTGGAAGGCTGTGCCAATGCTTTTTGATCCTGGGAGCACGAGAGAGTTTTCTGCAGTAAAAAGCTGAGGTAAAACAGCAGAAGCTCGAATGATGTAAGTGACACTGAAATGATTCTGAGGCACGGGGTCCTCACCTCTCTCCTCGTTGTTTTATCCTCATTTGTTTTTTTCAAAGGCTCCAATGAAAAATTCCTTTTCCGTTTTTGAGCCCAATGATTGCTCAAACACTTGAACTTGTCATCAAATCTATCAGCTTAAGCTCCTTTCTTGCTACAGAACTACAAGTAGCTAACAGACTCAACTCTTCGCTCCTCATAAAGCCCCAATGGGCAGTACAGTTAGAGACTGCTGGCTTGTCTTGCTGCAAGACGGGGTTTGGATTACTAGTTTGCTAAGAACAAGCTAGTACAGCCAGCAAGTGACATCAGCTTGCTGTTCCGCTGTTAAGAGCAGTCAGAGGTGGTCTCAGCACAGCTTTTGAATGCTGCAAGAACCTCCAAGTAGATAAACAATTAAAATAGGGAAAGTACATCAAGACATGAAAAACATATTGCCCAAATCTGTTTTTCACTGGCACATGAATACAGATGTTTTCCTGGTATTTAGTGTTCTATTTTCTCATGTTTTTCATGGTGGCTAGGTATAGGTATACAACCCCTAAAACTGCTTCCAGTATGTTTTCTCATGGGTGAAGAGATTCTGTGCTTAAACTTAGCTTAGCTCTAGCTTTGGTAAGTGTTCATAACGTTTTGCACATGTTTTGCACAGCTACAGAAATATCCAAGTCTTTGTCTGAAACGTGCTAAATGTCAGTTTATGGCTCTCATGCTTCTACTGAGAGGCTGGAGGTGTATGTTTAGACAGAGTTTTGAAGCAAGATGAATAAGACTTCACATTTTAGTTGCATGGTGCTCCATTGACTTTAAATCAGTACATTAATATTTAGCAAAAACTGACACCTCTCTTCAGGAGACATACAATGACAGGTATGGCTTTTATGCAGTCTGCTATATATACACAAGTACAGGCTTTTTCCAGTATTACTTCTCATTGATGTTCAAATTATGAAAAGGCCCATTGGAATTTATTAAAGTATTTGAGTTTACCAAGTATTTTTCCCATACACTGAATTCTCCATTACTACTTTCTGATAGCTAGTCTGAGCTCCTGTAGATCGAGGCACTAAGCAACCTGATCTAGTTGGACCTGCTTTGAGAAGGGCATGGGATTAGATGACCTCCAGAGGTCTCTTCCAACATAAATTACTCTAGGATTTAATGGCTTAAAGATGAAATCCTTCCTTAGCTCTTTTAATGCACTCCTTATGTAATGTATCTCATGATAACAGGTTTCCCCCAGCTTCTCTTTTGTAACCCACAGCCAAGTGTTCAAGGAGACAATAGCAACTTGAGCATCTGGATCTCTCACTGTCCAACCCTGATTGATCTGCAGATCATAAAGTGTACACAAAGCAGAGAGGAAATGCTATACAGAAGGCAGTTTACTTTTCACCACTCATCATTACGGCCTAGGGGGGAAATTCTGATAGAAGTTGCAGCAAACTATTTCCTACTTCTGCCCATAGTACTTGAGCAGCTTCTCAAATCTTGAGAGAGAAGAGAAGCAGCCCAACAATGTCATAGTACTGTTAATCTTCCAATACTGCTATTTCAGTGTGTGTGAAAAGGAAAATCCCATTAGAAAATTGACTTTGTGAGGACAGGTAGATCAGGTCAGGAAACAGCATTGAACTAGACTGCTTTGCTAGGGTAGTGTCTCTTCTCTACACAGCGGTTTTGGATCAGCGGTTTGCAGATATCGGTGTAACCTATGGTAAAGCCAGTAAGGAACATCGACCTCTCAGGGATTCTACAGTCTGACTGACAGTAAATCAGACAGTTGACTTTAAAAAGGCAAAGGGGGTTTTCTGCTTGCCAGAGCGGTCAGGACTACCCATTTCTTGTTCAACGTTGTTCTTGACCCCTTCAGCTCCCTGGAAGCCATTTCTCAGCTAAAATGCTGAGCTGAGCACATTGAAGTGATGGATTCTCCATGCAGACCATTTCACAGGCCAGCCATGTGCACTAATGCTGATGAACTGGCAGAGCAGCTGACAAAGATCATCTGGTAACCACCACACAGCAACTTCAATCTTTAGCTCATCAGAGCATAGCACTATACCTGCTGATAGCTAGTAATTTTTCTGGTTATCAAACTGAATGTATCTCTACCTTCCTTTCTGTTCTGAATATTTGTTCTGCAGAAGAATGACACAGCTGCAAGATTCAACCTCTCCGGTTCAATGTGCAGTAGATCTTAGCACCACATCTCTAATACACTTCGAGAAAAGTCCAGGAAGAGATACAGGTCTCTGCATCTGAAACCTGCATGGACAACTGAACTCCTGCAGTTCAGTATTCTCCAGGCCTCTCCAAGCATCACACTATGCAGTTCAGTTCCTGGAATGTCACTCAGAAGAAGGATGCAAGAGAGGTCTTTGAGTTCTGGAGAAGAAAATATCATCCAGAGACTCATGATGAGCAAACTCGGTGAGGCAGCAGACACCACAACACACCTGTCAGTCCAACTGCACTGTGCAGCCAGAAAGTGACTTCTCCTGAACCAAACTTCTGGCTCTTGCTTTGTGCTGACCTGGGCCTGCTGTGTTTCCCACAGAGAGAGGTAACTTGCCTTATTTGACCCTCTCGAGCTAGTTCATCCATCCGACAAGTTCCACAAACGACTCCAGTGAGACACATGCCCAGAAACAGGCATGCTAACGACCAAACATTCTCCACCCTCAAGACTTCATCAGGTGGGTCATTTGCACCATGAGTGATACTTTTTCTTTCCTACACACTTTGCTCCAGCTTGCTAAGTGACTGTAGAGCAGAGATTGCTTGTCTGCTCATCAGAAGGCATTTCCCTTCCTGGGTCGCAAGGACTGAGCTTTTGCAGTGGCGATATGGAAACTGCACAGCAAAGACTGAATACAGGAATATTCTTTTTTGAGCTGAAGAAAGAACCATTATGTGGGCATGCGACTCCTCAAATGACATTTGTTTGCTTTCTTTTACAAGCAAAATGGATTTATCAAAAAACTTGTATCAAACAGTTCCGTCTTCTCCCCAAGTGAACTCAGCGGCATCCATTTACCAACAGGGCTGGACAAGTTCCAGCAGCTTTGTTGAGACTTCCCCTAGTCCATAGTTTAGCTCAGTCCACCCTCCCCCAGCAGGGATCTCTTTCAGCACTAAATGCTCCTTGTTTCTTTTTTCTCTCCCTCCCCTGGGCCTTGGCTCAGAACTGGAGCTCCCCAACCTCTATGCTCCCTTTGTCTCTGTCTGAAAGGCTTTTCCTGTGTCGTGTCCTGCCAAACACAGCAAAGGTCTTGCCCTCTCTGGCAGCAGAAATGCTGAAAGTGCTAACCGACCTGGGGGCAATCAGGGAGACTCCTTGCCCCTTCCTTTGCCCGGGGAGAGTTGGGTGTCGCTTGCGCTCTCCCGGAGATGCCAAATGTTTTTTGCTGTGTCCTGGTGCCACAAAACCACTGGGTTTTATTTCCTGTAGAGTACTGATACCACTAAGTAACACAACCCTTTCCTAAAGGGATGAGAATTTATGGCTGTGCTACTTCAGCTGGTGCTGCATGGAAGCTTGCTGGGGGAAATACGAATAAGTGTCCTAGACACTACTCATCCCTTGCTTTTACTTACTACTCTCGAGAGTTTGGTATGGTCCCATTTTTTGAGCTCTGACTTCCTCTTACACCTCTCCAGAGGGAACAGAACTGTTGTGATGTGGCTGGGGTTGGGGAATTAATTCTCGTGTAAAGGATTAGTGTCTCAGTCATCAAGCTTTAGAAAAGGACATTCTTCTGAGTGCAGCTAGCAGGACTTTTACCAGCTACAGATTGCTTATCTGCTTTCTGTGGCCATACGATGGACTGTCACATCCCTTTGAGCTAGGAAATCATCCCTGCAGGATGAACCTATGTCCTGCTGCATACCCGATGTTGTCTTGGACCCTGCTGGATGGTTAGGTTCATATACAAGGAGGAAATTCCCTAGCTCAGACAAAAAGGCAAAATGTTGGGGTAGAGGGAATCATTGGGCAGGAAACAGGGACCAGTGCTGCCTGTAGGAAAAATTAATATGTCCTCTCTACTGAATGATGTGGCCCAGGCAAGGGAGAATCAAGCTGGCATTGTAGTAACCTGGCCTCAGCAGCAGAAAAAGAATTGAAGCACAAAGTCAAGGGTCAGAACAACAGGGTTCAGCCCTGTAGGATTCACAGATACTCATCCTCCGTATTGAAAATTTAGCTAGAAACCTCCACTTCTTGATTTCTTGGCATCTCACACATCTCATCTCAACCCACACAGTTCAGAACTGCAGGTAAAAGAGAAGTATGGAGTGCTAAACTATGAATAATTTTGGTGAACACAAGCAAAAAATAAAGTCCATGAGGCTAGATGCTATAGCATTTTGACTTCTGAGAGAAGCCTCTTCCCATCCCATCAACACATATCAGCTTGGAGTTTTCCAGTGTTTCAGTCCTGTTTACTAGTTTGGCATTGTCCCATAGTTTTATGCATTATCTCTGAATTCAGATGAGTCAGTGGTACATCAAGAGCTTGCGTTATTCCAAACTCCTAAACTCAATCTGGCAGAACTGGTTTTATTACACTCTTTGAAAATTTAAAGCAGGCGTCTTTCTACAAACGTCAGCTTGCTGCTTTCTTCCTCCAACCTTCAGGTAGGCTGTTCTCTGCAAATCTGAGAGCACCGTCTGAAGTGTCAGCCTCCAGATGGTGCAAGCAAGAAAAGCCGGGAAATGTGTGGGAAGAAAAGTATGTGGGAAGAGGTGTGTGGGGAAGGGAAGCGTAGGGAAGTGTGGGGAAGGGAAGCGTGGGGAAGTGTGGGGAAGGGAAGGGAAGGGACGGGAAGGGAAGGGAAGGGAAGGGAAAGGGGCCTCCTGCTATGTCAGTGCTATCACAGTGGCAGTTTCCTACATCCTGGGGCGAGGTCACAGTGTGGGGACAAATCCATACTTCCTGCCAAAACCTGGGTTTATCAGAGAGAACAAAGGGGTGATATTCTGAAAAGAAAATGAGCTGTGGGAAACAGCATTGTTTCACTGAGCTAGAATGGAGCAGGAACAACTGACATACTTAAATAGCTATTCTTCAAAATAGTTATGGAGATTTCTGCATTAACCCAACATTGCAAATGTAGCAGGACCGTGCTGATGTTTAAGCTGGTATTCTTCTCAAGTGCATGGGCATAAAATGGCCTCAAAGCAAGCCACAAGTGTGTATCCTTGCATAACCTAACTTTCCTTTGTCGTAGGAGTACAGATAAGTCTCCTTTAGCTGCTCCTTATGCCCATGGAGACACTTTACTGCAGCAATATATGTGGATGATGTCTGTAAAATCTATACACTTCGTATACTGCATTTTCAGCCCAATGGTCAGAGATTTAGCAGTCTCTTCTATGTAACGTTAAATAAAGACTGGCACACCCGCCTAGAAAGGACTACAAGCTCTATGTCTGTATCTCTGTGCATCTGAATGCATGTACATGCAGGCCATACAGCTAAATTTTATTCCCATAAAATATTCTCTTATCTTATCAACAGGCAGATGTATCCAACCCTTGGAAACACTGTATGTGCACATACGCTTTACACACATGTTCACACATGCTGTTTCTGTTAGCAGTAGCATTTAATAAAGAGTATGGAAATTATTAAGCCCTGCTATAGTGTGATGAAGCAGACTGGGTATGCAGGGAACGGATTATCTCACTCTCTGATATTATATAATCTGTTTAGACTGTGCCACTTTATGCTTATTTAAGGAATGAATGAGCACTTCACTCTGGGATGTGCCACCCATGAGTTCTGACATCATCCCTTTAATCCACTGTAATGAATATACTGCTTTGCTTTTTACCCATTCCCTTGCTATATCCAGTAAAAGTTCTGTATTAGAACGATTGCTCTCAGAGAGCACGTACACGTGTGCATGTTATCCCACAGTGAATTAAGTGATGGTTAACTATATCAGAGCAACAGAATGTTCTCCGCCTCCCTCAAGAAGAGACCTGGCACATAAGAAAAGTAAACTTCTGCAGATTAGGTGAAGCAAGACAAGAACATAACGTGTGCATGGGCACACTCTGCTGTAAATATACCACACTGTATTTGGTTAACCTTGTGTTCAGTGGATTGGTATGGGCTGTTGAGAACACACATACAACCTTTCCATTATTTTTTTCTGGTCCTTTCTTCCTTCCTGTAAACCAGTGTCTCTGAACTGAATTCCCTTCTTTACAAAATGAGAGGCCAGAGGAGAGAGCAACGTGCAAAAATGAAAAGATTTGTAGATGCACTGCTTTAAAACAAACCCTCTCCAGTAAGCCAAAACATGTACCCCACCAACTGAAAAGAATGGAACATTTTGCCAAGAGGTTTGTGTACAGGCAATTCTCTCGCCTCATTTTGTTCTTTTGGGAACAGTGGCTCAGAGGAGTTCCTGCAGCTACACGTGTGGCTTACTCACTGCTTCTTTGACCTGTGTTGGTACTGCCTCACCTAGTTTGTCAGGGCAGATACATGCATGCCTAGGCTCTGTTCATATGCACAGGACAGGTGGCAAAGCCATTTTCCTCACCACCAAGCATGTGCAGGAAGAAACACATAAAGACTCTTCTCCAAGTCTTCTAGAGGAATAGTCTCCAGCACACCCTGTCCTCTTTTCTAATCTGTTGCAATAGAAGCAGAAACACTTTTCTCTTTCTTCTAGCAGCTCACACAGCAACGGGCAGAACATTAAGCATGATGCTTTTCCCTTGTTGGTTTTGTTGGTACATGGCCAGCCACGATGGGTGTTGTGACTGCAGCTGCGGGCAGCTCCTTCTGGGCTGAAGGCCAGTCTGGCTGCAGCTAGGCATGGATGCAGTGGAGTTGCAGGCAATCAGCCTCCACCCTCCTTGCAGTCCACAGGAATAATTGTTCATTTTCCTCGTTCTGCTCCCTATCCTATGGGGTCTTACAGAGAAGGCGGCTGGCAGCTTACATTCTAGCTGCTGTGTATTGGGAAGCAGAGACACAATTCACGTCCATGAAGCCTGGAAGATATACACACCTCCCTGGGGCTGCAGTTAAGCCAGGTAGTCCATCCCCTTGGCCTGGGACTGAGGCATACAGCTCCCTAGTGCTCCAACATATTCCATGCAGGGGATTCTGCAGCTCAAATTCCTTGTCTTGCCCATTCCAAGATCTTAACAGAGCAGGCTCTGCAGTGCCTCAGAGAAGATAAAGCAGCCATTAGAAAGCTACTGGCAGGTAAAAATCTCAGCCTTCCATACTGGCTGTGATGCCTGCTTCCCCCTCTTCCTCCAAGTCTGCAATTGCTGGTCAAAGAGGGAAAAAATTTTGCTCTTGGTTCCCCTTCTTTTCCCCTCAGGAAAAGTTAGCATGGCATCATGTTAGCACAGAGCCAAATCTACTTCTTTTTTTCTACTTCCTTTCATCCACCTTCATTTTTAAAGCAAGCTTTACATTAGACAGGAAGCACATTAATTATGGGAAGAGCTAACAATCTGCGTGTGTAACAAACACTTGGGAAAGAGCAGTCAGGAATGCCTGCGAATGTCTGAAATCAGAATACAGCCCTGATGTAGAGAACTGCAAGCAAACAAGCAAGGAAGCACTCTTAGCTCCAGGGAAACATTCTGCCCTATCCCCAAAATTCAACCAAACTTGGGATTACAGGTCCGTTTCTAGGGCTCTCTTCTTTATCCCAGATAACCGAACTTACAAAGCTAGCAGCAGCCTGTTTTTTTACGTAAAGCCAGTGCTTAGGAAGCCAGAAAAACTCATGGTTCCACTGGCCTTCCTGCTGCAAAAAAATTAATACTGTGGCTGAAATTTCATAGTGTTATGAAACCAGGTTTTAAAGGGACCGTCGCTTGGGATTCCAAAGCTCTTGTGCTTGATTTTCATTCCTCCCTCCCATCCCTGCTCTTCCACTGCCCCTTGAGAACAGAGGAGTTCAGGACACTTAGAGCCAAGACTTTATGGGATTAGCAGCTTCAGGTAGCTTTTAGGTAGTGGGGAAACTGGCTCACTCACCAGCCCCATGTATCTGAACAGGGGCTAGAGGTGCACATTCGACCTGACACTATGTGAGACAGTACGGATGCAGACTAGAGACAGCTGCATCCAGACCCAAAGTCACTCTTGTAGCTCTGATTACAGGTCTCAGCCTTCATGCTGTTCCTAACTTCAAATAATACAGCACGCACACACTTTCCATCCTGAATTCATCTGTTATCTTGTTGAGTCCTAATACCAAACTGAAAGTCTCCCACCTGCTTATATGCACTATGACTTGAATACAGTCTCTCAATTCACTATACCTGTGTTAGTAACCCCAGGATATGTGCCCTACAAATCAGAAAATACTGTTTAACTGGAGAAAGGGACTTGCAAGATCCCCCAGCATGTATTTAACTAACTCAGAAGTTGTAGCAGAGTTTACAATGCCCTGATCTGTGCATTAGCAGATGAGACAGTGCTTTATTCCTTATCCAGTGATTATAGGTCAAAGCTGAACTGCCCTACTGACAGTGCAAAACTTTGCAAAAGCACCCAGATTAATAGAGGCTATGTCACAGATAGCTATGATAACGTGCAACAAGCTCCCATCTCAGGATGTCTGGCATAGGGGAGGGCCAGCCAGCGAAAGCTGCCAGACACGCAGTCCAAGCTTCTCCAGGCAAAGGATTCTCCACCATGCTGTTGCATCCCTTCTCCCTAACCAGACTGGAGAGCAACCCTGATGATGCTACTGAGACCAAAAAATACCCACCCTGACTCCAGGAGTCTGCACTGCCTTTCTGTCTCTGGGAGGCATAATGAAATGAAGGTAAATGGATGGGTTCTCTCACACAGTTTGGGAGAGGTCCCTGGTGTGTGCAGCAGCAGCACATTGCCCTCCTTCCTAGCCCTCCTCCCCTTGGAGCCCAGTGCTGGAATGCCATACTTTCCTACCTAAAGGGATCACCAGAAATGAATGATTAATAAATCAGTGCTGATGGCATGACATTACTGAAGGTGCTTTGTCATGACAAACATCAATTATTTCACAGGCTCTTGATGCAGGTACACAGTGTGACCTTTCCATCTCCCTAAGCTAAGGAAAATGAAACACAGGAGCTGTTGAAATTAATAAAAGGGATCTTCCTCAGTCGCACAATCACCAAGTGCCAAAGCAAGCAGTATCCCTCAGCCCTTGGACTCCCCATTCTCCACTCTAGCTAGCAGACAGCCTGGGTTTCCTTCAGATGAAGGCTCTACACCATTGTTTCCCATCACCACAAAACTGGTTTTGTGGCACCTTTCCAGCTTCCTGAGCTTCAGCAGCGTGAGCGACAACGGACTCTGGCTTATACCTAGAATGCAAAGCTCGCTGGCTTTGCAGTAACACACATTTCAACAGGATTCTGTCTAGAGTCCGCATGAATGAGGTTACGCCAAATAATGTTTCATTGAATTCTTACTCTACGTGCTCACTTGGCCATGCTGCAGTCCTTCGAGGACCAGGGTTGGAATCCAGAGACACTGCATGGTGCCAAGACAACCAGCAAAGCACAATTATCAAGACATGTGGCACTCTCTGAGGAGGAATGGATGACTCTCCCACAGATAATTTCAACAGCACAGATAAGCTAGCATCAGCATCTCTCAGCCACATTACCTCTGGGTCTAATTACCCTCTTCCACCACAGGGTTATTGCTCTTTTGGTTTTTTTCCTTTTAGCAAGCTTTGTCATCTAACTTCCAACCCTTTTACATTCTTTATTACAGCTAGAAAACTAGCAACTACCAAAACCCTGACCTTGGCTTTCTCGGTGGCTTTTGGCCATCCTAACAGGACAAGGCCCACAGTTCCTTGTGGTGTTGCCCTCTGGAAGGCTTTGAGAGAAAGCAGTCCAGACTCACATCCTTAGCACATGACAGCCAGAGTTTTACACTTCGCAAAACTTCTCCTGTAAAATCATTCAGGTTGAACAGCTTTCTCCTTACACTTATCTCATGGCAACCAGAAGGAGAGCCATGGAGAAAGAAAAATGTCAGAAGGCTATCACTGACAAAAGAAATTATTTTCATCTCTGTGTAGCCACATACGTTCCAGCCAGCAGAAAGACAACAGAGAGGAACAGCTACTGAAAATGAAAGCAAGCAACTCCCAACTCAGAAACCGATCTGTTAGACAACCAGAAACACTTCAAAGTTTGCAGATGTTCTTACAGGGTACATACGATTACAAAGCAAGATGTATTACAGGAGTGTTATTCCGGTAACAAAGTCAATCATCAAATTATGAAATACCAAAATTTCGCTTGTCTGTGTGCTACACCATGAAACTTATGAGCTATAGCTCCCACGAGCAGCCTGAGAGATTGTATTTCAGAGTTTAATATCATCCATTGCAAACTCACAGCTTCTAAGTCTGGGCAGTTTTGTTTGGGGGAAAAAAATAATTCAAAAATCCTCTTCTAATTTGGAGAATTCGGATGGATCAGTGGGGTTTTACCTTCAGAACCTTGGCCCTTTGGGCTATCCAGCTTACGCAGTTCACAATTCAAAGTTACTGAGGAAACTGCTTGCCAAAAATTTGGCCTAAAATACCATTTACGAAGCCAAGCCAGAGATCTCAAGTCAGTTGTCACCCAGTCAGTTCTCTCATACCAGGGTATTTTCCCTGACTACACATTGAATAAATACCTTCACATCTGCCCACAGTAATGCAGGCTGAAGGACTGCAGCTTTTTTCTAAGTACTTCAGGATTCACATGGTAGTTTTGATGACAGGGAACCTCAGATTAAGGGACTTCTGCTTCCATGTACTTCTCTGATACCACCTATGGAGGAAAAGAAAACCGTGCCATGCGAGGGTCCTGCTGTGATCTGCTGTGAACGTGACTCACCTGACACAAGAGCAGATGAAATGTAATGCAGCCTCGATCACAAAGGAGGCCCCTTTGGGTGAAGTTGTCACAACTACAGTCTAGGTATGGCACGTCAGGTACAAACTGCCACAAATACGCATGTCGGGGGAGAAGCCAACCTAATAGATTAGGGATGGACTCCACTATAAACCGTGCCCCAGTACAACCCCTGTAAAGGCCAGATGTGGTTCTGTATTACTGACTTGGAGTCACTTTAAAGGGATGCTTAAAAAGGGAGGCTGGAAGCCAGGAGAGGAAACAAAGCCTCATTGCCTTTGGAAAGCACCACACTGATGTATAGATATCTAGGGGCTGGATGGACAGGATGGACTGCTGTCACTGGGAGAGCATCTCCTGGCTGGTACTGTGAGAGGAAGTAACTATATGGTGACATCTTTGCTTTGACTTCTCCCTTTAGATACTTCAGACTCTTTGACTTTTCCCTTTAGATACTTCAGACTCTTTGACTTCAGAAGTGCAATGATAAAGAGATAAGAAATAGAATAAACAGATAAAGACAGGTATTATGATTGATAGAGATAGTATCGTGCTGCTTTTGTGATAATATCTTCTCTCTCGTGCAACTAAACCAGCAAGTGATGGCAATTGTACTCATTAGTCTCTGATTCAAAAAGAAGCTCTCTATGTAGGCGTATCTTCACGCAACCGCAATATCAGGGATCTTGCTTACATAAGAAGTCTTGTGTAACAAAAAACAATTTCAAATCAATGCATGTGCTCTTTTTGTTAAACTGATTTAATTAAATGGATGAAGATTCTTTCTTTGGCCATTCTGGGTGTAATTTAAATTTGCTTTTAAATAACTTAAGCTAGTAAGTTTGGCTTACCTCAAACTGCACATCAATGGTGTGCAATGTGAACTGACACAAATCACACAGAAGCCACTAAAGTTTTTTTCTGCAGAGGCCTTCACTAACACACATTCACAAGGCATGGATGCATTAAAACTGGTTATGCTAGCTTAAAACTTGTCTAATTCAATCTGTTATCAGACGTAGCAAGATCAGTTTGACTAAGGGTTTTAATTCTTCCCATTCTGTTTGAAACACCCTAGAAAGAGTTAGAAAATATTTTCTAAATGTACTTGTTTTTCCACTTTCTTCTGCTCTGGCAAATCACTTTTTTTTTTTTCTTGCATCTTTCATGGACCTAGAATTACATGCATTTTTTCTCTGCCTAATGAAAGCCGCAATAACGTGCAGACAGTGCTGCACACCGCTAGAACAAACATCTCTGCCTATGTCGCTGGGTCACTGCCTGATGACAGCGCTGCTCCAGGGAGTTGTGCGAGTTTCTGAACTACTGCATTACAGCCAGCCAAGAGGCTGCAAGGCATGGGGGAGGTGAAGACTGGCACCCTCGAATCTGAGCATATACATGGTCTTGTGTAGCCTATACCTCAACTGCAGGTCTCCCTTTCCTGCTGAGCAGCCCAGAGGTCCCTCAGTGGCCTGGGGCTTGGATGTATATGGAGGGATGTTGTTAGCTGTCTGTTGCCTTAAGTCGTGGTAGCTGTAAGGGCTCCTCGTGAGAAGATTCCAGCATCTGAGTCATTGCGCTACGGTCAGAGCACAGCACCTCCTGGCTCACCCCACTGACATACGCAGCCCGCTCTGCAGTGGCTAACCCCGACCTCACAAGTCTGATTAATAAGGTTAGTTAATAGCAACAACACCTACAATAGCAATGTTAGTTAAAGAAATAACTGCTTCTTTCCCTCCCTTGTGGGAATTACCACAGAGGTAGTTGGGGTTTTCTGTGACCCACAGAGTGCTACAGCCAGGTCCAACCTATGCAATTTGTTCTTATTCTTCCCTCGTCCTCCCGATTGTTCCTAGAGTGCATTTACACCCAGAATGAGCAACAAAGTCCCTACCCGTCCCAAGCGAGTCTTCACTGAGCGAGGAGGGAATAAAGGTAGGGGGTAAGCCTTGGGAGCTGGCAGTACACCCAAGGACTTCCATTTTGCAAGAATGAGCCAAATTTACTCATCTAGCACTGTTGCTCAACAGGTCTGCAAGGCTAAGGGCAGTAATGGGTTCTTCTTTGCATCACTCCAGACCACGGGCTTCCGTGACTGAGTGGAACAAGTCAGAAACGTGTTCCTAGATTTCCCAGACTACTGCTAGTTAAACAGAAGGCTCTGCATGTCAGGGAGATGAAAGCCACAGTATCTATTGGGGTTGCATTCAAATGTGCTAGAACTGGTCTTTCAAGGTAATTATACTTGTTTACTGGAATTGAATATACATGTCTCTACAAGATGCCTTACAGAAATAAGGCTTATCTACCAATCTAAAGATCTATACATATTTAAGTAATTTTTTTTTTAAATCGTTTTCTTTGTAGCAACTGGTCCCTATAAAGCAGGAAGCAATGACAGATTGAGTGTATATTGAGTATTGATTTGGAGTGTTTTGACATGTAATTGGATTTGATTGCTGAAGTAGACTAGTTTGGTAGCCTTATTATGGGATGCTTAATACAGCGTTTGTTTATGCCTGTGCAATATTTTTTTGAAGTTTTTTTTTTCCTCCCTGTGTAAAACAAACAGAAAACAATTTGATTATCTTGATGGCTCACTGTTGAGGAGAATAAGCCAATTGTAAAACATGGTACAACCCTTCGCTGGGAAGCGCAAAGGGGCTCTGTGCAGCAGTGGGTGCCAGCAAGAAAGGGAGGGTGATTCCTAGCTAAAGGACTGGTATGGGAAATCTGGATTAAATTTTTGCCTCTTCCACAGATGTTTCCTATGGCAAGTGACTTTACTTATTGTTGTCTCAGTCTCTGTTGAGAAAGTGGATTATATGCAACCTTCTCTCACCTCTTTTTTACCTATTTTTTGTATATAGTTTAGCTTGTATGGCATTTTACTTTTTTTATAGTGGTAAGATTTTAGGGACATGTTAGTAAGCATCTCTGCCACGCACTATGGAAGAAGTTCTGTCCCTCACAGACATCTAAGAATTCTCTTGTATTACAAAAAAATAATTGTAATGGAAAAACTAATTAAAGAGCTGGGAGGAAGAAAAGCATACAAGGAGGCTAAAATCTGTACCCTTTGAGAAAGTCTGAAGAATTCTATTTTGTTCTTTTTTATTTTTTTTTGCCATAAGCCAGCTAATGTCAGTATTTTCTCACTGTCTGAGGTGTTCGTAGTTTATATATTCCCCTGATACTTATATTTCAGCCCTCCTGAAATATACAGGCTTATTTCTCTAGTCTAATCTCTTGTTCTCCCTGTAACAGGCAGACTGTGTTCGGCCGTTTGGGAAATAGTTCATAATTCCATGCTTAAATAACTGGCTTTTGATAAAGGTCCAACATAGTGCTCTGAGAGCTGTTTTGTTTTTATGGATGGAGCAGACAGAGCAGAATGATGTTGCCTGCATACTAAGAAACTTGGCCTGAAGCCCACACACACCAAAGGCAAAATAAATAAATAAACATATCAATCAATCTTGACGTCACCAGGAAAAGGGTCACTGCCATGTGGAACGAGACATCTGGACAGTGAAGTCACTGCTCTGGAAGGATGCCACTGAACAGTTCACATGCTCTGCAGCACAATAGGATAAAATGACAGTCAAAAAA
Source organism: Haliaeetus leucocephalus (assembly GCF_000737465.1). Taxonomy (NCBI): domain Eukaryota; kingdom Metazoa; phylum Chordata; class Aves; order Accipitriformes; family Accipitridae; genus Haliaeetus; species Haliaeetus leucocephalus. Next base: position 6,440,106 of record NW_010972992.1, read on the forward strand.
GAAAAAGAGGGGGCGGATAAATTCTAATTGGTGCTAAGTGAGCAGAGGTTTAAAGAAGGAGCTTCGTACCTTCTTGCAAACCTGCCCATGCATCTAACTTTCTCCTGATGAAAAACTCCCATGATTCCAATGCCAGCCAGGCACACAAATAAGACCAGCCTGTCATCTCTCATGACACTGTCCATTACATTTTCGGAACCAGCTCTGGAACAAGAGCGAGCAGGATCTTACCACGCAATTAAAATGAAAACGTGTGGAGGAGGACCCTTTCTACAGCCCTACATATTCCCATATGCAGGGATAAAGAAGATTGCACTTGCCCAGGTATTTGCGTTACCTGCAGCTGTACACAACCACATACACAAAATTACAATTGTTCAGAGTAGCCACAGCAACAGACCACTGCAGCCTTTCATATGAATCTAGCATTCCAAGAAATTATTTTTAAATGCACTTAAAGGGAAATGCAAACTGTTCTATTTAATAAACAAAAAGGTTTTGAGAAGGAGCAACCAGAAATGTCTGCAGGGAAGGAGAGACCCCGTGATAACTCTTTCCCCTGCACACACAGCCAACCAACTTGCTTCTGCAGGCTATTGTCTTTCTTTCCCTCTGTCCCCATCCGGCACAGTATTGAAAGCAGCAGGAGATTGTTAGCTATGGAAGCTCTGATCTTCCCTTTATAGCATCAGGACATCCTAGCCCATCCGGACACCTAGCCAGGATGCTCCTGGCACAACGGAGCACCTGTACCCAGAATGTGGAAGCTCCTCTCCAGCCCTGGGCATTTCTGAAACAGCCCGATTTAAATGCAGCACGGCCAAGCAGAGTCTTTGTTGTCATAGCCCAGATTCCTTCAAGACCGCTAAAAAAATCCACCCTCCGAGAGATGGGAATGTGACTGCATGGAAAATGCCTGTATTTCATAGCACTGGCTCTTCGGGTGGTTTAAAAACAGCACCGTCCAGCCGATCCCCGTAGGGTGATGCCAGCTGCCTCTGTCACGACTGGGATCCGGCTCTGTCTGCTGGATGCCACGATTAAGTGCATTTTTCATCTGCAAAGCGTCCGAACCGAGCGGTGCAACCAGGCGAGGAGGGCAGGATGCAGCAACCCACGGGGTTTGGGGCGGGAAGGGGTGGCAAAGCCTGCAGGCCGCCGGCAACCCCAGCAGCCGGCGGAGACCGCTGGGCCGGCAGCCCCAGCCCCGGGGGTCGCCTGGGCCGGCTTCCCCGCTTCCCGGGCGCGGGCAGCCGGGAAGGCCCTGCCCGTGTGTCGTGTCCCGTGTCCCGTGTCCGTGACCCGTCCCTCCCGGCGCCTTACCGCGGCCCCCCCCCCCCCTACACCCCCCTGCCCGCCCAAGGGGGATGCACGGAAC